>NW_008354274.1:840077-890940 GCF_000622305.1 Nannospalax galili | reverse complement strand
CACAAAAAGGAGGCATGAGGGAGGAAGGACGGAAGAAGGAAAATCGGAAAGAAGGGAGGGAGGGAGGGAGGGAGGGAGGGAGGAAGAAAGAAAAGAAAGAAATGCAAAAAAATTAAAAGAGGCTCCATAGAGCTATACATACCTCACTGTACAAAATCCACAAAAATAAAACAAAGTTGGTAATTGTTCAAAAGAAACTTACAAATTCATAATAACAGAGGAAATATTAATGTATTTTTCTGTGTGTGCATGTATGTGTGTGCAGGCTTGTGTGCATTCATGTGTGCACAGTTGTACATTTGTGTCCAGGTACACATGTACATGTGGGCATACATGTACATATGTGTGTGTGCTATTGAGGGCAGAGGACAACCTCAGGTGTCACCCTCAGGAATGCTGTGTACCTCCTTTGAAATAGTCATCAATTAAGTTGGACTGGCTGGCCAGCAAGCCTCAGGGATCCTCCTGTCTCTGTTTTCCCTGGCACTGGAATTACAAGCACACACTACCACAAAGGCTATTTTATGTGGGCTCTGGGCATTAAACTCAAGTCCACTGAACAATCTCCCCAGTCCCCTTAAGCTATTTTTCTCAACTGAAAATAAAGGGAGGTTAGAATGCAATAGTTAAGATAAATAATCTCACAGGAATATGATACACTAGACAAAAAAAATATTCTTTCTTGTTTGTTTTTTCTTTTCTGAGACCCAAATGGAAAAAAAGGGAAGATGAAGGAAGTCCACTAGAAAGGCATCTTCTCTCCCTCTCTGCTTCCTGGCTGCCACAAGGTGCGCAGCTCTGCTCTTGTGCCCTTCTGCCATGACACTCTGCCTCACCACAGCCCAGAAGCAACAGAGCCAGTCAGCTATGAACTGAAGCCTCTCAAACCATGAGCCAAAATTCTTCCCTCCTTTAAGCTGTTTCTGTTAGGCATTTTGTCACAGTAATGAAAAATTAACACACAACAAATCATAGGCAGGGAATGTAGAATGGTTCAGGTGAAGAAACCCAGGAAGCAGGCCCCATGTCCACACAGCAAAGGAAGGAACGTGCCTGTCACAGACACAGGCAGGGATCTGGGGAAGTTCAAAGGCACTCACCATTAAAGGAAAACCACACATAGAGGTGACACAAATCTGGCAGAATGTGACAAATTAGGCCCAGGTGTCAGTTCATAGTAACAGACTGCTGTGTTCTGTACTGTTCTGTGCTCTGGGAGTGATTCATTATTTTCAAAAGGAAAAGGAAAAGGAAAAAAAAGCCTAGGCATGCATTAGGAATGGAAACAGAACTATCTGCAGGCTAATGCTGAAAGTTCTGGAAGCATAGTAGGGGCAGCTGGCTAAAAGGGAAAGCCTTGGCTCTTTCTGTCAGTAGGGAAGCTGGGTCCACCCCCAGCCCACACTGCAACCTACAGATGCTGGAGGCTCCAGGCCACCCTGACAGACAGGACCTGAGATAGAAGGTTCTAGTCTAACCTCCAGCTCAGGATGCAGTGGGAAGAATGCTAGATGCTCCCCACCATCTCCACACACCCTCAACCCCAGAAGTCCAGTTGTCCTAGGGCAAAGCAAGAGCAGGTTCCTCCAGACGCCCTTGGGTCCTCCATATCACCACCGTCCTGGGATCTGTCAATCATCCTTTGGTGCCCATGCTGCCTCTGGGCTAGTTTCCACAAAGCCCTGTCAGAACAGGAAGCAGCGCCTAGTTTCCCCTCACAGCTGCAGACCTGGGGAGCTATGACTCCCACTCTGAGTCAGCACCCATGTCCCACTCAGGCTGGTAACAACTGAAAGGAGCTGGCATCTGGACAGAAGTAAAAAGATGCTACCAGCAGGCCAAGTCCTCAATGCCCCCAATTCCAGCCCTTTCCTGGCCACTCAGTGCTCTATGAGACCATTTCAAATCAGCCTCAGTGTAAGCATGTAGGCATAACGATGTCACATGCTACATATGTGTGTGCACACACACTTATCACCAATATCTGGGAATATTTTTTGTGTGTGACAGAGTCTCATGTATCCCAGGGCGGTGTCAAACTCACTATGTAACCAAGAATGACCGTGAACTTCTAATTTTCTTGCCCCTAACTCCTGAGTGCTGGGATTATAGGCATGTAACACTATGCCCAGTTTATGTGCGGCTAGGAATCTAACCAGAGATTCATAAATGTTGGGCAAGCATCCTACCAACTAATCTACAATCCCTAGCCCCTTACTGAGGATTCTAGGCAGGTGCTCCACCACTGAGCCACACCCCCAGCCTCTCACTGGGAAATTCTAAGTAGGTGCTCTACCTCTGAGCCACACCCCCAACCCCTCACTAGGGCAATTCTAAGAAGGTGCTCTACCATTGAGCTATATCCCCAGTCCTACTTCTACTTTTTATTTTGAGACCAGTCTCAAAATTGGTCTCAGTTAGTAGATCAGGCTTGCTTTGTACTCAGTATGTGCCTAGGCAGGCTTTGAACTTGAGATCCTCTTGCCTCAGCCTCTGAAACACAGACTACCAGGCCTTACTAGGAAATTTCCCACACAGCTTCCCAGGGTAGTTAGAAAAGGAGTGGACCAGGGGAGGTGGGGAGGGTGGTAGAGAGGATAGTAGCTGAAGCACGGAGTTGACTGGTGTCACAAGAGGGGGCAGAAACTGGGCCACACTTACAGTTGTGCCTGCTTTTCTGCTAGTTCTTTGGTTTTCTCCTATAAAGGAAAAAGTAAAAGCAAATATGAGAAAAACAGGACAACACAGGGATATGCTCAAATACACACAGTTTTGGTCCAGTGAGATGGCTTAGTAGGTAAACACATTTGCCAAACAGGCCTGAAGACCTGAGTTCAATTCCCAGAACCCACATAATGGTGAAAGGGGAGAGGAACTGTGGGGATCTGAGAACTGCTGGTAGGCTGCACATGCCTCAGTGCAGGGTGGGGCTCTGACTATGGGTAAGTAGCAAGGTGCAACTGCTCCCTTAAACATCCTTTGTTGTTGTTGAGACAGGGTCTCACTGAGTATCCCTGGCTAGCCTGGAGCTCACTATGTAGACCAGGCTGGCCTCGATCTCACAGAGATCTGTCTGCCTCTACCTCCCAAGTGCTGAGCTTAAAGGTGAGCACCACCACTCCTGGTTCTTAAACATCTTTTCAAGTTTGTTCTATGTTAAGAGGACTGAATGCACTATTTTCCTGAGCTATGGTAGTCAGGCCTGGTAGTAGAAACTTCTCTTCAGACCCCAAAACCTGACAAGATTGGTGCAGGATTTGATAGTATAATTTCACCCATCGCCTCTTGGCACTGACAATATTTCCAGAGGTGGCACTTGGCATGGCAATGCATACCTGTAATCCCAACACTTGGATTCAGGAGACAGAGGCAGAAGAGTCCAAGGTAGTCTGGGCTACATAAAGAGTTCCAAGCCAGCCTAGGCTATGAGACTCTGCCTCAAACAAGCAAACAAACAAAAATTAAGCTTTTAGGTAGGTCTCATTGTCTAGATTAAGGTCTCATGTTTCTTTTTCTTTTTCTTTTAGTCTTTTTGAGACAGGGTCTCCCTGAAGCTCCAGCTGACCTGGAACTCACTCTGTAGACCAGGCTGGCCTTGAACTCACAGAGGATCCACCTGCCTCTGCCTCCCGAGTGCTGGGATTAAAGGTGTGCACCACCACACCTGGCAGGTCTCGTATTTCTAAGAAACATATTACTTAAAAGCCTTTGTTTTACATCTTTTTAAATTAAAAAAACTTCTTCTTCTTCTTCTTCTTCTTCTTCTTCTTCTTATTATTATTATTATTATTATTATTATTATGTGTCTGAGTGTTTTGCCTGCATGTAAATGCACTTGCGACATGCAGTGCCTGCAGAGGACAAAAGAGGGCATTAGATCTCCTGGAACTGGAGTTACAGAAGGTTGTTAGCTGCCATGTAGGTACTGGGAACTGAGTAGTCAGCACCCTCAATTGCTGAACCATCTTTCCAGCCCCTTTACATCTTTGATATAAGGAATATCTTTTACATAAAAAATTATAGCTCTCCTATTTACTGGTTTCCTAATTTTTAAATTTCTTCAACAAATTTTATTGAAAAAGGGCCAAATTTAATAAATGAACAGCTAAAACAAAATTAAAGTTTGTTTTATTTTATATATATGAATGCTCTGTCTGCATGTATATAAATACATCACATGTGCCTGGTTCCCAAAGAGGCCAGAAGAGGGTATTACATCCCCTGGAACTAGAGTTACAGAAGATGACTGTTAACTGCCATGTGGGTGCTGGGACCTGAACTTGTCAAACAGGTAATTCTCTAGCAACCTCACCACCAAGCTGATCAGGGGATCAACTTGGAGACAGTTCAGGTGGTCTGCCCTAGTGAGAAGCACAGGTCACCCAGGCTGTAGTCATGATGGACTATCAGGAGGGACACAGGCAGAGCTCAGAGGTGACAGCTGACCCCACAGCAGCTAGACCCACTTAGAAGGCAATGTCCAGCCTGGCAGCCTGCTACTTGAGAGGTATAGATGGAGAGACCAGCCATTTCTCGAACCTGACTCAATGTAGGAATATTAGTGGTGGTGGTCCAGTGAGCTCCCTTGACACAGGTTCCCCACACAGCATTCCCACACATACCCAGACAGTGTCTCGGACTCTCTTGGCAATCTTGAGCAGGAGATGTCTGAAGGTGCCTGGCTCAAAGTGGGTGGCTGAGTGCTGGATGCAGAGGCAGAGCAGGAAGGCAGGGGTCAGCTTGTGGTCATCCCCCCCAGGCTCAATCAGAGTCATGATCCTCTGCAGGAGTGTGTCCTCCACATCAGGCTCAAACTCCAGGAGCAGTGAGCGCCTGCGGATCACAGCAGCAGGCATGGGGGTGGCACTGCGGGCCCGGAGTGCAGTGCCACACATCTTACAGGTCTGCGGTGTGGCCCCGAGGCGGGCCAGGGCACAGGCAGGCAGAGGTTGAGCCTGCAAGGGGTCCTTAAACAGCAGCAGGTAATAGATGCCCAGGGAGAGTAGGTCACCATGTTGTAGCACCACAGGGCTCCTTCCCACCTCTGAGAAGTTGACTGAAACGTGAGCCCCGGCAATGGGCTCCAGCACCACCCTGGTCCCAGCCTGGCCACTTTCTGAGGACTGGTGGCGCCGGATGGTGCAGTGCAGAGGCAGGATGTCGGGGGCCGACAAGCTGATGCTGGGCTTGCTGGAGGGTGTGCGCTGGCCCACTGTGTGCCGCTCCCGGCTGAGCACATACACCAGGCTGTCCTAAAGGGCAGACAGGCAGCTTAGGACACAGTGCCAGTCATGCCAGCATAGCATGGTATCCTCTGCCCCTGCAGCTGCCTCTTCCCAGGCTCTGTTCCCAGGGCTTCTCATATCCTGGGACACCTGCCCCAAAGCCACCAGCAGAACTTGGTAACCCTCCCCTGACCACCCTGGCCTGACTCAGAAGACACAGCTTCCTACCTAGAAGTGACTCAAGAGCCAGGACAGTGCTGACCTAGAAACAGGTGCTGGTCTCAAAGTCATAGGCTAAGGACTGCTGAACTCCCCAAGTCACCCCAACAAAGCAGTTGTGGACCCTGCCCCTTGGTGCCCAGGTCAACATGGGGTGTCTCTTGAGATGGAGCCTAAGAGCCCTGACACTGTGAAGGGCTCAAAGAACAGAGCAAAAAGCAAGTGATAGACACAGCAGGAGGTCACCAGGGCCGGTTCCTTTGGACCCAGATACAGAAGGGAGAAATGGCTCCGGGAGCTGATCCTGGTGGCACAGGCCTATAATCCCTGCACTCAGGAAGTCGAGGCAGGAGGATTGCACATTTAAGGCTTGCCTAGGCTACATAATTTGTTTCCTACTAGCCTGAACTACATAGGAAAACACTATCTAAAAAGAAAATGGAAAGGAAAGGGAAGGACGGAGGGCTCAGAGACTGCAGCTGCAGCCACCAAGTTGTGTTCAGTTTCTACTGTCTTTAGGACAAGAAGACCCTGGGTACCCCTAGGTGACTGTCCCTGTCCCAAAGGCTTAAGAAATAAGCTAGAAAATGGACTGAAGTCCACAGAGTCCCAGTGAGGGATAAGGTCAGTGACGACTCTTGCCTGACTGTTCCCTGCTTTACCCAGACAGAGAACACACCTCCCACCTCTATAGCCTCCTCCCCACCAGAGGGGCCTGCAGCCCTGAGAGTTCCCAGCTGCCTAAGCTGCCTCAGCTGGAGGGAGGACAAGGCCTGACCTCCCTGTCCCTGGGCTGCATGGGGTAGTAGTGTTGGGGACCAGGGGTGGCTTACATGCTGTTGGCTGTAACCCTGTAGGAGGAGCAGGTGTGGGCACTGGTACAGGGAATAACGCATGGTGTCTGGGGTGGGTTCCTCAGGGCCCTGGGTGGTGTCAGGCAGCGTGGGTGCTGGGCTCAGGCTGGTCTCGCTGACTGTGCGGCGCAGCTGGGTTGGTGGGGGACTCTGGGCAGCCTCAGAGGCAAGGGCTGGGGTTCCCTTGGCTCGGATCCGCTGTAGCCTCCGGGCTTGGGCATTTATTCCTAGAACAGAATCAGCACAGGGAAGTAGTTAAAGGCCTCAATCAAACTTTCTCACAGGTTGTCCTGACTAAATCTCACTGAACCACTGGGACACCTGTCATTGTTTTGTCAAAATAGGTCTGTCCATTGGTCAGGTCCTTTTCAAAGTCTGGGCATTGTCTTGATGATCCAAGGAGTCCCCAGGTAGTCACAGAGCAGGCAGCCCAGCTGTCCACATCCTGTGATCTTGACCTACCTCAGCTAATGGCCCTTACACCAAACCCACCAAAACACTTCTCCCCATCACAGCAGTGCCCATGCTGGGCTACAATGTCACCATGGAGCCCTGTCCACACAACTGTCCACACTGCTCTGTTTTCCCAGCCTGCCTATATGGCAGGCTCAACTCCTTGGGAACAGGATACTCTGGCTAACAGGGACAGAGCCAGTCATACACTTTACAAGAAGGAAATGGTCAAGCTGACAGTCACCCTCAGGTCAGCTTCTGTCACAGCATGGCTGACACCATGGGTCCTGCCAAAGTGTACACACATGAACACACAGTCACAAATGCACACTAATATACATGCATACAAATACACACATGCACACATACACCCACACAAAGTGCATATATAAACACACCCAAATATACATGAAACAGATACAAATGCATATATACTCATGCACAGAGTACACAGATAAATGTACACAAATATATACATGCATATATGCACACAAATGCACAAACAATAAAACACACATATTCTTCATTACACACTCCCTATACACAACACACATACAGAAACATAAACGCATGCATATGTGCTCCCAGCTATACACACATATAGACTCACATACACATACATGCACACACACACCACCCAGAAATGACACACACCCCATGAAGCACTTTAAAAGCTGCATGCTATCAAATACAGGAAATGCCCTCTAAACTCTGGCTGCTGGGAAAGCTAACCAGGATGGATGATGGAACCCTGGGGACCCAGCACAGCATTCCCAGCTGACCCCAGCATTTTCTTCCCTAAGTCCTCTGCTGAGTCCTTTCTGCGCAGCTTTGTCCCCATCTTTTCCTCCAGCCATTACAAAAAGAACCATAAAAAAAGCTAGAAGAGGGAAGCCAGGAACAGGCGGGGATGCGGGCCTTACCGGTAGCTGGTGGCTGAGCTCTGAGCTCTGCCCTTCCTTCTAGAAGGCCTCCTGCGCATCTGCAGCCCGCGGGGGGCCGAGGCTGCAGGATGGATGCAGGCCAGTAGCAGTGCCAGGCTGTGAGGCTGCTCCGCCTGCTGCAGAGTCCAGCTGGCCAGCCCAGCAAAAGGCAGGTGCCCAGCAGGTGGGGCTGGAGCCCCCTGCCTTGGCCTGCTGCCAATCTCCAAGACCTGCCTGCTGCTCAGCTTTGGACTCATTGAAAAACTGTGAAGCCAGATTTGAACAAAGAAAATGCAATCCAAAATGATGCCCTGGCCCCCAAGCATTCCCTGGATCCAGAGCTGAGTGGTGGGAGAGAAGGTGATTCCCCAGAGCCTTTCAAAGTTCTAGGGCTGCGGGAGTGGCTGAGCTGCATATAGCCTCCTGTCTAGCTTCCCAGGGCTCCCACAGGGCCTGAAGGCAACAGGGTCCTTTGTCCCACATGGGATGCTCACAGCTGACTGAAACCCTGTCATTTTGAGGAGAGACAACACTACCCTCTCAGACGTGCCTCTCCTAACCTGGGCCAATCTAATCTGCCTACCTATCAGGATGGAGACCCACACAGGAGCTCAACCTGGGACCAGGAGTCGGGGCCAGGCTCTGGCTCTGGGCAGCAGTGGTTGGATCTGCACCCAAGACCATCAGCACACAGAAACTCCAAGGGCAGGAGAGGCTCTGTAGTAGCCAGAGTGGACAGTAATCCCATCATGCCTCCTCCTCTATCCTGCTGTGTGAGATGGCCAGAGGGACGTTTGTGAACACTCATGCAAGTGTTATGCATTCTCATTCTCTCATTCTCATTCTCTCTCTCTCTGTAACAAGGTCCAGATTCCAACCTCTGTCCCTACTTTTTGTTTTTGGATATAATTTAATATGCTCCCCAAAGATTCATGTATTGAGAGCTTGGGTCCCAATGGTGATATTAGGAAGTGAGACCCTTAAGAGATTAAGAAGTGGAGCCTAGTGGGAGAATTTCAGACCAACTGAAAGTTGGCCTCAGAAGGCACTATGGGATTCCAGGCTCTCTCTCTCTCTCTCTCTCTCTCTCTCTCTCTCTCTCTCTCTCTCTCTCTCTCTCTCTCCCTCTCCCCCCCTCCCCTCCCCACACACAGAGGCACATGCCCTGCCCTAGCCCACCCAAAGGGAACACTGGATTGACGTGTGGATGCTGCAGCTGACACCCAAGGGCACATCCAGAAGAGCAAGTGGCAGGAGACATGTGGTCTCACAACACTGGCATACAGGTTCACAAGCACTGAATATGGCTCCTGGTTTGTGGGAAAGTGTACATAGGACCATCTTTTAAAGCAGAAAAGGCCTCAGTGAGTTCACAGTATGACTGTGCCCACAGGGGCTGAGGGACAAGCTAGAGAGGGAGGAAGAGGATGGAAACTAACGCTGTCATGGATGTGCGGTATTGAAGAGGAAACCTTACATACAGCGCACAACAACATGAATGTCAACTTTATCTGTAGTATTTTTCTATTTATTTGTGGATTTCATTTTGTTTTGGTATGTGTATGCGTGTGTGCGTGTATGCAAGTAGACCAGAGGACAACATTGGGTGTCATTCTCAGGCACTGTCCACCTAGCTGGGTTTTAAAATTCTTTATTATTCTGGGTGTGGTAGTACACACCTTTAATTCCGGCACTCCGGGGGCAGAGGCAGGTGGATCTCTGTGTAACAGAGGCCAGCCTGGTCTACATAGTGAGTTCCAGGCCAGCTGGGACTACAGGAAGACCCTGTCTCATGCATGGCACCTGACTTTCTCTTGAGTGCTCAGATTCCAAAACTAAACTCCATGCCTGGCTTTCTTATCTTTAAAAACATCTAAACATGGTAGAAAGTCCTTACCTGTCAATTCCTAGAGGCAGGTATACAGGTGTCCTTACCCTTTTCCTTATGCTTTACTTTTTAGGGTTTGATTTTCTCAGAGAGGGTCTTCCTACATAGCCCAGACTGGCCTGCAACTCACAATCCTCCTTCCTCGGCCTCTTTCATGCCAGGATTACAGGCCTGTGCCACCACACCTGGCACCTTTTGGTCTTTTTGAGACAGGGTCTCTCTGTAGCCCCAGCTGTCCTGAAACTCACTTTGTTCTTTTAAATATATTTTATTATTTTTATTTTATATGTGTGAGTGTATTGCCTGCATGTATATAAATGTACCAATGACATGCAAAGTTCATGAGGTCAGAAGGCATTGAATTCCCCTGGAACTGGAGTTATAGACAGTTATTATCCACCATGTCGGTGCTGGGAATTGAACCATGGTCCCGTCCAAGAGCGTCCAGTGCTCTTAACTGCTGAAACATTTCTCCAGCCCCCTTTCCTTTCTTTTTTTAAAAAAAACTTTTTAGTTACTTATATTTTATATGTGTATTATTGCCTGCACATATTTGGGTGTACCATATGTGTGCAATGCCCATAGAGGTAAAAAGAGGTCATCAGATCCTCTGGAACTGGAGTTACAGACAGTTGTTAGATGCCATGTGGTTGCTGGGAACCAAACCCTGGTTCTCCATAAGAGCAGCCAGTACTCTTAACCACTGAGTCATCCCTTCAGCCCCCTGACTCCTTTTAAAAAGTAACAATCATGGAAGTCTTACAGTTCTACAGGCCTTTCACCTGCAAAGGACTTTCTGACTTGTTCCCTCCCTGAGACAAGGCCACAAGAGGCAAGGCCCCAAACTACAAGGTCAGAAAGGCCAGTTCTGAGGGCCTTTGATTCCCTGAATTCTTGGAAACAGAGCTGCAGTCACAATGCCAGTGTCCCCATGGGCCTCAGCACTGTGTACCAGTTCAGATCCACCTCTGCCCATTGACCATCCCACGTGGCCTCTGGGCTGAAGGCGAGCAGGGGCCAGTGAGCTCACATCATAAGTCAGTTTTGAAGCTGTGGAGAGCATGGCTTGGTGTCATGTCAAGGCTAGACATTCCCTGAAGCTGCTGAGGGTCTCAGACCTGATGTTACATGACCCAGGCAGAAATCAGGGAGTTGGCAACCAAAGGAACAATCTTGTCCTGAGCTCACACACAGGTCAGGTCTCATCCAAGAATAAGGTCACTCCAGGTCCCATCCACAGCCAATCAGGGAACTTTGCCAACTTGTGGACAATACCTCAGAGAGGACTGCTATTTCCCACATCCTAACCCTAGACAGGCCAAGTGGCAAGTGGGTCAAAGGCATATGGTGATTTTAGACGGGAAGTCATGCTTCACCAATAAAAATGCCAGGCCTCGCTGTGTGTGAAGGAGGCAGGTCTGGAAGCTCAGAAGGTGGGATATAGACATCTCTTCCTGCCTCTCCCTCAGTGATAATCCTAGCCAAGGCCCCATTTCTCAGGGACCACCAGGTTTCTGTGACCAAGTACCTGATACAAACAACTTAAGGGAGGAATGATTTAATTTTTGGTTCACAGTTGCTGCAGATCTGCAATTCATCATGAAGGGAAAATCAATGACAGAGCAACTCAGTCTACAGTGGTGGGAGCATAAAGCAGCAGCTGTTTACATGGCAGGGGCTAGGCAGGGAACACAGGCCAGAACCAGGAGAGGGTACACCCCTGCTGACCTACTTCCTCAAGCTGAGCTCCACCTAAAGGCTCTACAGCCTCACAAACAGAGCCACCAGCTGGAGAACAAATGTTCAAAACAGGAGTCTGGGCTGGAGAGATGGTTCAGTGGGTAAAGGCACATGCCACTACGCCTGATGACCTGAATTCTATCTCCGGGACCCACAAGGTAGAACCAACTCCCTCCCACAAGTAGTTCTCTGATCTCCTTATATGTGCCATGGCAGTGAGCATACATGGGCGGGCACGTGCACACACACACACACACACACACACGAAAGAATAAATAAAATAAATGTAAAGTCAGGCTGGGCATGGTGGCGCACTCAGGAGGCTGAGGCAGGAGGATCTCTGAGTTCAAGGCCAGCCTGGTCTACATAGTGAGTGCCAGGCCAGCTAGGGCTGTAGGGAGACCCTGACTCAAAAAGACCAGGTCAGCTAGAGCTACAAAAAAAAAAAAAAAAAAAAAAAAAAAAAAAAAAAAAAAGTAAAGTTAGGTGTGGTGGTGCACTCAATTTATAATCTCAGCATACAGGAGAGAGAGGCAGTTGGAGGGCAGCCTGATCTACATAATGAGTTTCAGGCCAGCCAGAGCTACATAGTAAGACCCTGTCTTTAAAAAAGAATATTTCTGAAAACATAAGCCTATGGGGAGGGGCACTTCAGATTCAAAGCACAGGAACCTGTATTTTGAAAAGTAAGCTGTCTATAAGGCTCTGGAATACTGTTTACTGTGCTGCTAAGCCCTGTCTACAGCAATTCCTCCATCAAATGTTCCACCCAAAGACAGACTGGGGAGCCTCTCCTCTTCACAGAGACACCCGGGGACTCTCCTCTCCACTGAGATACTCGGGGACTTCCCCCTCTCCACTGAGACATATTCAGGTTTTTGGTGTGTTCCCCTAGAGAAGACTAAAGAGACTTTGGCTACTCCACTCCAAGACACGTTTGGAGACTCTCCTGTCCAAAATCCTGCCCAGATCACGAATGGAACACATATCAGTATTCCAGGAGCACAATGAGTTCATAACTATGCAGGCCTCCTAGAGGCAACAGCAGAGCAAGCAGCCAGGACTAGGAGGAAATGGTGCCTTTGACACCAGAACCAGAGAAGGAGCAGAGGAAGTGATGTGTGGCTGGGCCAGGCAGTTCAGGAACTAGTGTCCTCCCAGAGTCCCAGAGCTAGTCACCATCATGAGAGCTGCCATCACAGGTCAGCTCTGGCTCTGAACAGCCCTGGAAAGAGCAACACAGCTCTTCCTGAACATCTCTCATTTCCCTACAGAGTCACACTGTGGGCCTCCCCTCCTGGTCCTGTTTTCTTGTCCCTCCCTGGCTCTAAGTTTTGAAACAACACACACAATCCAGAAATTCTTTGGGGCTCCCTGTCTGCTGTCAGGGACTGAGATGAAAACACATTGGCAATGGATGGGTACTTCAGCATTCTGTGCTGGGGTTTTCCTAAAACAAGGAAACAGCCTATGTTAAAGGGGTGGCTTTGTAACAGCTGTGGTAACACACTTCGGTAAGTGTAGCTGCTACAAACCCAGGGGTCTGACTCGTCTATAAGACATTTCCTTCTCACTGTAATACCCTTCTCTAAGTCTGCAAATGCATGGGGCTGTCAATAGTGCTATCCTAGATGAAAATCACTCAAAATATGTATCAGATGGTGTAGCATGCCTTTAATCCCAATACTCAGGAGGCAGAGGCAGGTGGATCTCTGTGACATCGAGGTCAGTCTGGTCTATATAGTGAGTTCCAGGTTAGCTGGTGCTACATAGTTAGACCCTGTCTCAAAAAACAAAACAAAAAAACAAGACAAACAAACAAAAAACGTGTATCAAAGAACTGCTTTTGAGCCAGGGCATGTTGATATATGCCTATAATCCAAGCACTCACAAGACTGAGGCAGGAGGATTATGAGTTCAAATCAGTTTGGGCTATAAAGCAAGTTCCAAGCATGCATCAGCTATATAGTATAGTAAAACTCTGTCTTTCAAAATAATGAACAGGGGATAGGGGCCAGTAAGATAGCTCAGTGGGTAAAGGTACTTGCCACCAAACCTGAAGACCTGAGTTCAATCCCCAAGACCTGCAAGGTAAATGAGGGAACTGACTCCTGCAAGCTGTCCTAAGACCCCCCACACAGTGTTATTGCACACAAGCATGCACACAGGTTCCCTTTCTCTCTAAATAAACATAATTTTAAAGAGTGAGCTGCTAGGGCTGGAGAGATGACTCAACAGTTAAGAGCAATGGCTGCTCTTGCAGAGGACCCAGGTTCAATTCCCAGAACTCACATGGCAGCTAACAATCATCCTTAACTCCAGTTCCAGGGGATCGACACCCTCTTCTGACCTCCTTGGGCACTGTATAACACAGGTGCATTTATATACAACCAGACCAGTCTGGTCTACATAGTCAGTTCCAGGCTAGCTGGGGCAACAGGGAGACCCTGTCTCAAAAAGACAAAAAAAAAAGGAAAGAAAAGAAAAAAAAGAAACAAACAAAACCAACAACAATAAAAAAGAATTACTTATGAATAAGTGATGAGAATATTCCTACCCATGGCTAGCCTTTCTCTAGGCAACACAGTTTTGCAGCCCTGGCTGGCCTCAAATTCACAGAGATCTGCCTGCCTCTGCCTCTGCTGGGATTAAAGGAGTGTACCATCACACTCAGCAGCAACCCACATATAATTCCACTCATTTACATCATAAACTCTCTAAAGGGCTGATAGGAACATAGCTATTTTATTTTGTTTCTGTTGCTGTAATAAAATTCCAGCAAGCAGCTCAGGGGAGAGGGGTTCACTTATGCTCACAGTTCCAGGTCACAATCTCACTGTGGGGAAGTCAGAGCAGGCACTTCAAATAGCTAACCACACATCCACAGCCTAGAGCAGAGAGATGAATGCACACATGCTCACTGGCTCGCTTGTGCTCACTCAGTTTCTCCAGTTCTTATGTTCAGGACCCCTTGCCTAGGGAATTGGTATGCCCACAGTGTGCTGAGTTTTCCCACATCAGTTAACTTAAGACAATCCCTCACAGACATGCCCACAGGCCAGCCTGATCTAGAAAATCCTCATTGAAATTCCCTTCCTAGGTGATTCCAGGTTCTGGTAAGTTGACAAACTAACCATCATGATAGTTTTTGAGGACCAAATTAACCATTAGAGAACAACTCTACAGAAAAGATATGCTGAGGAGCTGGAGAGCAGGCTCGTGGGGGTGTAAGGGCATTTACCATACATGCAGGCAATACACTCATACACATAAAATAAAAATAATAAAGTATATTTTTTAAATGGTGGTGCACGCCTTTAATCCCAGCACTAGGGAGGCAGAGGCGGGCGGATCTCTGTGAGTTCAAGGCCAGCCTGGTCTACACAGTGAGTTCCAGGTCAGCTGGGGCTACAGGGAGACCCTGTCTCAAAAAGACCCCCCCCAAAAAAAGATGGGAAAAAAGCCAGGTGTGGCCATTCTTGTCTATACTCCCAGTACTGTGGAGATGGAGACAAAAGGATGCCTGGGGCTTGCTGGCTGTCAGTCTAGCTCCAGGTTCAGTGAGAAACACAGCCTCAAGCGATAGATCAAGACACCAGGCATCCTCCTCTGGACTCCATGCACATGCACATTCATGGTGCACATCTGCACATACAAGTGCATATACACCACAGCAAATACCTGTGTGCACACACACAAATGTATATTGAAACCCCTCTCCCCAACTAGGAACAAGAAGGGTACCTGTTGGGGTCACTTTTATTCAATCCTGTATTAAATATCCCAGCCAGTTTAGTAGGATAAACAAAGTGCTAAGAACAGAAATGAAGGAAATGCAATCATACTTATATTGCAGATGATATATTTGTAGAAAATACAAAAATTAAGGGCAGGTTATTAGCATTAATCAGTGAATCTGTGCGAGGTGACTAGGTATAGTTACTACATAAATTTTAATATTTTAAATATTAAAGATAAAAGAGACATGTAAAAAAACCACCATTTATAACAGTGTCAAAATTATACAATTAAAGGGCCAACGAGATGTCTGATAAATGATGTTTGCCTTATAAGCCTGACAACCTGAGTTCAATCCTGAGTTCTACCATGTAAAGGTAGAAGGACAGAACCAACTCCTAGCAGTTGTCCTCTGACCTCCACACAAGCACCATGCCCCCTCATAAATGTACTACTACTACTACTACTACTTACTACTACTACTACTACTACTACTACTACTACTACTAAAGTTTAAAATGCACCAGGAATGAATCACCTTAAATTTTTATTCCCGGCATGAGCTACACAGAAAGACCCTATCTCAGAAAAAGGGAGGAGGGGGCTGGGGAGATGGCTCAGTGGATAAGAGTGCTTGCTGTATAAGCATGAGGATCTGAGTTCAGATACCCAGCACTCATGAAGCCCAGTGTGGTTATACACACCCCTGTAACCCCAGAGCCGTGGAAGGAAGTGACAAGAGGATCACTAGGGCTTGCTGGCTCTCAGTCCAGCTTCAGTTTCAGTAAGAGACCCTGTCTCAAGGGAATAAGACCAACAGAACAGGGTACCCAATGCCTCCAGTCATATACAGGCACACACACACACACACACACACACACACACACACACACACACACCAGAAAGGAGTCAAAGTACCCATTTGCTATCATTAAAATAATGTTCACAACAAGAGGAAGTAAAGATGTAAAGTCTGAAAAAACAAGCAGAGGCTGGGCATGATGGTGCACATTTGTAATCCTAGCACTCAGGAGACTGAGGCAGGAGGACTGTGAGTTCAAGGTCAGCCTGGGTTACTCAATGAGTTCAAGGCCAGCCTAGGCTATCAATTCAGACCCCGTTTCAAAAAGCTAATTGACTTTAAAAACCAGATGACATATAAGCCTTCACACAGGTTGATTTAATTTCAGAAAATAAAATGTATATTCTAAAAACCAACTGAAATGAGAAACATCAAACTGGTCACAGCAATTCTCTCTTCATTCTGATTTTACAGGTAGTTTTTATGCTTCTCTTTCTAATTGCTCTTATCTTTGAAACTTTGTACAGTAGGAAAATCCTTATTCGTTTTCTTCTTTTCATGTGTGCGTCCGTGCGTCCGTGCGTGTGTGTACATACTTGCAGGCACATGTGCATGTAAGAATGTATGTGGACACCCCAGATTGACTTCAGGAATCTTCCTTGAACACTCTTCCACATTATTCTTTGAGGCAGCATCTCTAAATTAAAAGAGCTCACTGAACTCGACTAGTTTTGCTAGCCAGCTTACTCTGGGGATCCTGTTTCTGCCCTTCTAGCCTCTGATTACAGGTTCTACCTCACCCACCTGGCATTTACATGGGTTCTGGGATCCCAACTCTGGCCCTCCTGCTCTACCCACTGAGCCATCTCCCACCCCCTGTGCTCTCTTACTGTGACTTTCCTTTCTGTTTCCATTTCCCAGGTGACTGATGATGCTAACTGTTTATTCCTGGCCATTTCCATGCCCTCTTTGGAGAAATGTTCATTTAGATCTTTTCCCATCTTTATGTTTGGATTTGGTCTTGGGTGCAGGACAAGCCAGGATCTGCTTGGGACAGTAGGATGTGATGCCATCACAAGGGTGGCTGAGATCCCCATGCAGTGCAAAGCAGGTAGCTGAGTCTTTTCCAGGTGGCAGAAGAAGGTTTCTCTGGAGTTAGTTAAGAGATTCACTAGCCAATGACAACCTAGCTGGTTCCTAGACCCAGGAAGCACTATCTAGTGGGGTTGGAGAAAACCACAGCCCCCTCCATAGAGACAATGATGTTTGTGACTTGCTCAGTACTATATATACAACCCAGCAAGTAGGAGCATTTCTGTTGTTGATCATGACCCTTTGTGTGTGAGAGCTTGTATGAATTTATGTGCACCACATTTGTTCAGGTGCCTCTGGAGGTCAGAGGGTGTCAGATCCCCTAGATCTAGAGTTCAGACAGTTTTGAGCCCCCATGTGAGTGTGGTTCCATGGTAGAGCACCTACTTAGAATTCCCCAGGGAGGGGCTGGGGGAACATGGTTCAGTGGTAGAGCACCTGCCTAGAATCCCCTAGTGAAGGGCTGGGGGTGTGGCTCAGTGGTAGAGCACCTGCCTAGAATCCCCTAGTGAAGGGCTGGGGGTGTAGCTCAGTGGTAGAGCCCCTGTCTAGAATCCCCCAGTGAGGTGCTGGGGGTATGATTCAATGGTAGAGTACCTGCCTAGAAACCTCCAGTGAGGGACTGGGGGGCATGGTTCAGTGGTAGAGCACCTGTCTAGAATCCCCTAGTGAATGGGGTGGGGATGTGGCTCAGTGGTAGAATACTTGAAAGCCTTGGGATTCATGCCCAGTAATACACACACACACACACACACACACACACAAACCCAAGTCTATTTGACTGTAATATATCATTTTCTGTAAAGTTAGAACTACTAAACAGAGTAAAAACCTATGTGTAAGCAAATCTTTACTTTTAGTAGATTTCTTTCTATGATTCCAATAACCTAAATATTAAGTAGTAAGAAGAAATTATGTCCTGGTTTAAACTGTACAGTTTATTTGCCTGTTTGTTTGGAGTTAGGCTCTCACTCTCTAACTGTAGCCCAGGCTGGTCTAGAATTCACTGTGTTGTTCCAGCTCACTTCGTGGTTGTGTGGTGTGTGGTGTGTGGTGTGTGGGTGGAATGTGTGGTATGTGTGTGGAGAGAGAGAGAGAGAGAGAGAGAGAGAGAGAGAGAGAGAGAGAGAGAGAGACCCTACAGGATAATATACGATAGGGAAGGTGCCGTCTAGGCAGAGTTCTCAGATGGTGCATGGTCCCTGCCTGCTGGGGTCACTCTGACACACATCAAGAGAGACTTTACTAATAAACCCAGATCACTGGGTTGTGTCTATAGCTGGAAACTCCAGCCTGAAGCCACACACTGTTTTGCTGGAGTCAAGCAAGGAGTCTGCTTATCCAGGTCTCTTAGGGTGCAGTCCAGGTGTTTGTGGGGCACACTGGTGATCAGACGATCTTAAAATGTGGAGATCACCCAGAGATTTGCTAATAATCACATGTCTTCTTCCTGAGCTGAGAGACCACTTCAGTTGGTCAAAGAAGAGATGTCAGTTTGCAAAGGGTTTGATGGAGAGTTCTAGCAACTACTAGGAGTTGAGGGTGGTCCCTAGCCAAAGCAGAGGGAGACAGGGAAGAGGAGGAGGGAAGAGAGGGAGAGGGATGGAGACAGAGACAGAGAACAGCCATGAAAGCAATTTTCAGTCCACAACCCCTACAGATGGAGACCTCCAGGTCCCAGAAAGGAATGCGCCCCACCAACACCTGGACTACACCCTATGGGACCTGGGATAAGCAGACTCTTTGCCCAACTCCAGCAAAACAGTATGTGGCTTCAGGCTGGAGTTTCCAGCCATAAACAACAATTACTAATGCTAGTATGCAGAAACGATGCACTGCTGTAACAAGCACCCCAGGTGCCTAAAGGCATTGGGAGTCATAAGACAACAGGCTACATCCGTGAGGACCAGGAGAGAAGCCCAGCTTCCCTGTAAAGATCAGTGAACAGTGGACAGGCGTGCCACAGTGAAAATGAGCTGGTAGCTCCAAGTGGGAGAAGTGCTTTCCTGCAGTGGCGAAATCTAGACCGACAGTGTGTGAAGAATCAGAGGGCATGAGAGGTTGGAACTGGAAACTAGAGGAAGAAGAGTCCCTGATTGTCAGGGCACCTGGGCTCAATGGGTCAGAATCCCGACAGCTGGGGTGTGGTAGAGAGAATGCTAAGTGTGTGGGAGATCTGGGTTTAATCTCTAGCCGTGAAAGGAAGAGGGGATAAGAGACACTCAGGCTCATAGAAGACTTGCCAAGAGGTGAAGGGGTTTCCCATAGATTTTGCTGTCAAGTCAGAGATCTCAAGGAAATTTAGGAGCTCTCTCTTTTCAGAGGCTAAAAATAGAAAAGGGATTATGTTAGAAATGCCTGTAGGCGTGGCTTTGTGCAGTGTAGTGAATTCTTAAGCAATCCCATGCAGCCTGCAAGGCTCTCAAGAAAATTCTGTCAGAAGAAATGGTGTCCATTGAATGAGATAGAAGGTATAAAATGCAAGAATCCTCACAGGCAGTTGGCTAATAGACATGCTATTTGTCACAAAGAAGGACGGATTACTCCGGATGGAATCTAAACCAAAACGGAGTGCAGGGGGCAGGGTCAAGAGCAATCCTGGAGCCTAGAAACTTCCCCCCAAAAGTCCAGCTGGAGTTTGTCCAGCTGGATTGGCAAAGCACTTGGGACCAGTGACCCTGGTTTTACCTTACATCTGTCCCTTGCTGACACAAAATGCCAGTCAGTCACTTGTGCCTGTCCTACCACTGCAGGCTGGGGGTGCTGGGCAGGCAGCTTGATTTGCAAAGGTCCATAAAGGGATAAAAATTGTGCCCGAAGATGCTGGAGAGATGGTTCAGCAGTTAAGATCATTGACTGTTCTTGCAGAGTACCTGGGTTTGGTTCCCAGCACCCACATGGGGGCTCACAACCACCTGCAACTCAAGTTCCAGGTGATCTATAAAGCTTTCTGCTGGCCTCCATGGGCAACTGCATTCATGTAGACAGACAGACACACACACACACACACACACACACACACACATAAAAATAAATCTTTTTAAAAATGTGCTCCAGAATTGCACTTGATGAATTTTACACAGAGACCTCATCCATACCTATTAAGATGATGAGATTCTGAACTTGCACTGATGAGCCCTTGCATATGAACACAGGTATGGATCACTGAGTCCAGTGTGGACTGTGATCACCCAATGGCCCCAGCCTGAGTGTGAATAGGACCCCTGATGATGATGTCACCCCATGATCACGATCTGTTATTTGGTAATAGGGATTTCTGCAACTATAAATATATTCACTGGGCAAGTGAGATGGCTCAGCAAGTAAAGGCAATTGCTGCCAAGCATGAGGACCCAAGTTTGATTCCCTGAATACACATGGTGGAATGAGAGAACCTACGCCCACAAGTTATCCTCTGGCCTCCACATGTGTACCACGGCATATGCATGCACACAAAATAAAATTAATGTAATAAAAATAATTGGGGGGGCACTGAAGAGATGGTTCAGCAGTTAAGAGCACTGGCTGCTCTTGCAGAAGACTCAGGTTTGGATCCCAGCACCCACATAGCAGCTAACAACTATCCGTAACTCCAGTTCCAAAGGAACTGTCTCAAAAAGAACCTCCCCCAAGAAGAAAAAGAAACACACATGTATACATAACTGAAAATAATAAATATATATATATATATATTTAAGACAGGGTCTCCCTGTAGCCCCAGATGGCCCGGAACTCACTATGTAGACCAGGCTGGCCTCCATCTCACAGAGATCCACCTGCCTCCGTCTCCCAAGTGCTGGGATTAAAGATGTGTGCCACTTTGCTTGGCTCATAAAAATAAATCCTTAAAAAATAACTTAAAAATACATTTGTTAATTAGTTCATACTAGATTCACCCAAAAAGAAATTAAGTGAACACAGGAGCTTGTGTGCATATGTGTGTGTGTGTGTGTGTTGTGTATGGCATGACTGTATACATACATGTGCCTGTGGAAGTAAGAGGTAAATGTTGGCGGTCTTCCTCAACAGCTTTCCACCTTACTTTTTGAGATAGGGTCTCTCACTGGACCTGGAGCTTGTCAATTTGGGTAAACTGACTGGCCAGCAAGCCCACCTGTCTCTGACCTTCTGAGTGCTGGGGTTATAGGCACACGCCACCAATACCTGGCTTTTACATGAGCGCTAGCGATCTGAACTAAGGTCCTCATGTCTGTGCAAACACTTTACCCATTGAGCCATCTCCCCAGTCCTTACATGAGCCCTTAAAAACAGAAAGGAGGGGCTGGAGAGATAGCTCAGAAGTTAAGAGCACTGACTACTCTTGCAGTGGACCTAGGTTCAGTTCCCAGCACCTACGTGGCAGCTAACAACCATCTGTAACTCCATTCTCAGGGGGAATCTGATGCCCTCTTCTGGCTTCCACAGACATTGCATACATGTGGTGTACTTACATACATGCAGGCAAAACACTCATACACATAAAATAAAATAATAACATTGGGGGTATGGTGGCGCATGCCTTTAATCCCAGTCCTCAGGAGGTAGAAACAGGCAGATCTCTGTGAGATCAAGCCAAACCTGCTCCACACAGTGACTTCCAGGCAGGCTGGGACTAGGGAGACCCTGTCAAAACAACAACAACAACAAAAAACCCCCAAAAATAAATAAATAAAAATATTTAAAAGCAAAATAAAAACAGAAAGGAAGTGAAATACTCACAAGAACAAGGAGAAACTGATATGCTCCTGCAGTTCTGAAGATGCTGGGCCCTTTGGAAAGTTAAATTTGGAAGTGCTCTTGAACTTCAAAATGTTTGTGACAAAGAAAACTGTAATGGCCTTTCAACATCTGTCCTGTCCTCGTCCCAACAGCATAATCCCTGTGTCACTGACGACATTTTCCCATGTCCCTAGCAAACAGGCCTTGTCTTCTGTAAGTTCCAGTTGATGAAGGATGAAGGATGCTCCTACTGGGACATGATCCATGGGAGGAGGACACCTCTTTGTATAGTGATGGTTAAGCTTCATTGCCAATGTAACAGGATTTGGAATCACCTAGGAGATACACCTCTGAGTGTGTTAGTGAGGGAGTTTCCAAAGAGACAGGAAGACTCACCCTGACTATGAGCAAATATATTTCATAATAATTAATTAACTAATTGGAACAAAAGAATGGAGAGAGCCAGCTGAGCAGTAGCATGCATGGATGGATTCACAGCTCTCTGCTCTTGAGTATGGATACAATGTAACCACTGCTTTTTGTTTCTGTCAACCTTGATACCCCCAAAATGATGGACTGCCATCTGGAATTGTGAGCCCCAAACATTCTATCCTAAGGTACTTTTGTCAGGGTATTTTGCAAAGCAACAGAAAAATAACTAATACATAGGGCTTTGTGGTTTGGATGTAAAATGTCCCCCACAGGCTCATGTGTTGGAGCACTTGAAACCCAGCACCTATGGGAGGTATAGGAATTAGCTGGAAAAAGTGATAGCTCTGGTGCAGACCCTGAGGTTAACAGCTCAACACAATTTCCTGTCTCATTTCTGCTTCCTGGTCCACCAAGATGTGAGAAAGCATCTTCATGTTCCTGCTGCCACAGCTGTGAGCCACTCTGCCATCATGCATTCCCTACAATGATAAACTATAGTCCCTCAACCCTGACCCAAAAGAAATCCTTCCTCCCTTAAGTTACTTCTTTTTTTTAACATTTTATTTACTATTTTTATGTGCATAATGTCTGCATGTAGGCAGGTGCACCCATGTCGTGCAATGCCCACAGAGGTCAGAAGAGGCCATCAGAGTCCCTGGAACTGTAGTTACAGACAGTTGTTAGCTACCATGTATATATGGGGAATCAAACCCAGGTCCTCTACAAGAATAGTCAGGGCTCTTAACTACTGAGCCATCTTTTCAGCCCCCAGTTACTTCTTTTTAAAAACTATTTTCCTAAGATTTATTTTTTATTATTTTCAATCATGTGAATTTATGTCTGTGCATGAGTACAGGTATCCTCAGAAGCATCAAATCCCCCTGGAGCAGGTGTTACAGGCAGTTGTGAATCACTTGATATGGATGCTGGGAACCAATCTCAGGTCCTCTGCAAGAATAGTTAAGTGTTCTTAACTGTTGAGCCATCTCTCCATCTCCTAGTATTTAAAGATTTATTTATTATTTATATGTGTATGTGTACATGAGTATGTCTGTAGAGATCAGAAGAGGACTTTGGGTCCTCCTGGAGTTAGAGATGGTTGTGACCCACCTGATATGGGTGCTGGGAGCCCAACTAGAGTCCTGTGCAGAAGCAGCAAATGCCCTTAACTGCTGAGCCGTCTCTCCAGTCCCTTAAGTTACTTCTTGCTATCTGGTCACAGCAATGAGAAAAATAAGTAATGCACCAGGGACATTTTAGGCCTTTCTCCAAATCATCCTGCACCTTAAGTAGCCTTGAAGATGAAAGGCACCAGCTAGCACAGTGGAGCTGAAGGAGGAAACAACCCAGGGCCAGGAAAACCACCCCATCAACTACTTGATGTGCTACTTGGTATGGGAGCTGTGGCTCTCCCAACTCTCCCCACCAAAGGGAGTGGTTAGTCTGGATTCTAACAGTCACTAATCTTTCATTTATACTAATGCCTGTGATGATTACTGTTGTCAACTTGACAGAATCTAGAGTCACCTGGGAGTGGATCTCTGGGCATGTCAGTGGGGGTTTGGCTGTGTTGGGAAGAGCTACTCATCATGAGTGGCACCATTCCCTAGCTAGGGTCCTGGACTGTGTAAGTGGAGAAAGGGCACTGAGCAGCAGCATTCATTCATTGCTCGCTGCTTGCAGATTACTGAAGGGATTGACTGGAAGGTGAAGCACGTAAGTGCAGGCTGACCTCATCAGCCTCCTACTTCTGCCTCTTGAGTACTGGGATTAGAGCCATGTGCCACCATACACGGCCTGTTTTTCTTTTAAATTTGTGTGTGTGAAAGTGGGCACATATGTGCTATGGCTGGAACATGGCAGTCAGAGGACAAGTTTCCAGAGTTGGTTCTTTCCACCATGTGAGATCTGGGGATCAAACTCAGGTCATCATGTCTATGCAGCAAGTGCCTTTACCTGATGAGCCACCTCATTGGCCCTGGCTTCTTACTGATTTCTAACTTATGCCATTACGATCATATATTACTACTTAGAAATATGTTCACCCTTACTTTCTGACCTAAAATGGAGTTTTTACACATGCCCAGTAGTTACCTGAGAACAGCTTGGATTTTCCAGTTGTTGGGTAAAGGGGTCTATAATACATGTCCATGCGATTATTGGTGGCAGACACTTGCAGGGGGTGACAAATCCAGCCTGAGCCATCTGCTGGTGCCCTACAAGTCAGAGTTAAGTGGTTGTGACAGCGACCTCCCAAAGCAAAGTTCACCCACTACTGCATGAGGTTGCATTCAGAGGCATGCATCTCTACTTTTTGCTGGCAGATATTGATGAAAGGTGCTATTTTAAAATTTTGCACAATGCACTTTGAAATCTCTATTAACATTTGTTATTTTCTGTTGAAACTAAGTAATCTGGGGTAAGAATGTCATAAAGCATCCCATTTTGCTGTTGTACAATTTATCAGTAATGCAAGCTGCCTGCCCATCCCTGCCACTGTGTCAGCTTCTGATTAGCATTTCATTTGCACTTCCACATCCTGACATCTTGGCGGTTTCTCATAAGCAATGGACACTGACAATCTCTACTTACTGCTCCCCTCCTCCTCCTCCCTTTCCCCCTCCTCCTCTAAAGGTGACAATTTCCTCTTCCTTCTCCTCCATACTGACAATCTCCTCCTCCATACTAACAATCTCTTCCTCCTCCCGCTCCTCCTCCCCCTCCTCCTCATGCCTCACCCCCCTGCCCCAGGTCTCACTGATCATGAACTGATCTCCATCTCCTGAATATAAATCCTCTTACACTTCAGCTTCCCAAAGCTGTGGCTTCAGGCATGGCACCAGCATGCCTCAATTCCTGTCTTATGTATAAAGCTTTAACTCCATTTTAAAGTCTTTCTTGGCTTGACAATTGGACCCTTTGTGCATCCCCTAACGTATCATACATTTTACACTTCATAAAGCTGAAAAATTCATCAGTGCCTACACATCCTTCAGATCAGTTTAACATCTGGGGCTGGGGATGCAGGTTAGTGGTAGTGCTTGGGTTCCATCTCCAGGACCATTAAAAAAAAATATGAACTCTTACCATCAGACTTAAACATTATTATCCAGTATTATTAGTTTCAGGTGGTTTGGCATTTATTTTTATTGTGTTTGTAATGGAGAAATACATTATCTGTTTTCCAAATGGTGCTCAAAAATACAAGGAGTACAGATACCACAGAACAGAGCAAACCCCAGTCATGAGACACTTGCACATCACATGAAAAAATAGTCTGCTATTCAAGAAATAAAAATTAGACTTAAAAAGTCCCAAGTTTCCAGCTCAGTCAAAAACAGGTATAGTTACATGAAACATTTAATGAATGAAGTTTTTTCCAATGTATAAACAAAATGACAAGGCTAAATTTGTGCCTGGCAGTCTCAGACACAGTAGCTATTCAAAGTGCAGCAACTGCGTGCTTTTCACCTGATTTATTACTCTGGTGGAAGGGGAAGGTGACTTGCACAGGGCGAAGGTATGAGAAAAAGAGATTACTGTATCCTAGGTATCAGAAAGTCTCAATTACTGCATGGCTTACAAGGCAAAAGACTACAGCCCAACATCAAAAAATTAATCTAGGACAAATGAGGTTAAAATACTTGTGGTTTGACATGAAGGAAAAAATGGGCAGAGTAGAAAGTGACACAATTTTGGATGGATGGGGGAGACAAAACCAGGCTACTGGAAAAACCTGTTAAGTTTCTTGTGTCAGGGCTAAGAAAGACCAAGCTATCATTCAAAGACATCTGTTGGTATTCTGCCGCTTTACTGCGAAGGGGTTTGGTTTTCCTTTTTTTTAATGTACCCCTAATAACTGGTAAGATAAGAGTAAAAAGTCAGCTAGATACCAAGTACTTTGCAGCAATTATTTTTTTGCATGACTGTACACATAAAATCTGATGAATTCTAATATGCCATTAAAAAGCAAAAATTGGTTTGAAATTCTTGGAGGAAAAATACCTCTTTTCCTACACGCTTCAAATTGGAAACTAGCTTTTTCTAAAACAGATAGTCTAATATACGTAAACTCTCACATATATGGAGATCAAATGGTTATCCAATATCAGTACTGTTTTTCACAGATATACCACTGACTGAAGGTTTATTATTAGTCACAAAGTTGGAATTTGGTGTTTTGTGCCATGTGGCCATAAAATGGTTGCATTTATATCATGGCTTAAATATCAATATTGCGGGTTTTTAAGAAAAAAACAGGTAAGTTATACTTTGTACAAAAAACAAAAAGAGGATGGAGCAAAAGGCTTTTTGGTTGAGGACAAATTATAATATCTAGTCCCTGATTAGACATTCTCCAAAACTCTTCTACAGGAAAAAAATGATGTGTCATTTCTTGATCATGTCCCACCAAAACCAAAGACATGGTAATTATTGCTTTGACATCAAATGTATGCCCCCAGGAGTTGGCAGACATTTCATTTTAAAGAGTGCAGCTATTCCTGGGGACTGAGATACAGGTATAGTTTTCTGCTTTCTCTTACATGTATTTCTACACAAATAGCATCCCAGTTAAAGATTACTAGTAAGGCAACCTCTGCAGGGGAACCGCCCACACCCATACCCACACCCCACACCCCACACCCATACCCACACTCCACATCCACACATGAAAATTCACCAAAGTGAAGAGTTAAAAATTAGTTCTAATTCCTAAAAAGAAAGTCATAAATTGCATACTAATATAAGGAGTTCAGTTACTAGTTCGTATTGCAAATTTTTCCAACAACAGATCAAACATAAATTCAATACATCAATAGAAATATAGCTGGAGGGTTGTCTTCTAAGAGTAGGAGTCTGCAATAATTCATTTAACTGCTGGTGACCCATTAATACTCTGAGGCATAAATAAGAGTACGCCAGGTTTCACACAGTAATCTGGACTTCAGGGCAAGATCGAGCCAGTAAAGGATGTTCTCAAATGAGCACCACTCCATTCTGTGCCATATTTAGCCTGGTATCCTCATCCTGCTCTGACATTTGAAGGCAACAGGTTCAATTTGCAAAAATTCATTTACAGGCCTTCTGAGATGGTTTTTATCCATTCAGATTTACTGAATTCTTGCCAGCAGGAAGAGGATCTCCAGGAAGAGGAGGGATACTGGGTTTCTGTTCCCAGCTGTTTCCTGAGGCCAATAAAGAAGCTGGTGTCTCAAGAGTTTCTGAGCTGCATTGCTTTATCTGATTCCTCCCCTTCTGTTGTGATTTTTCTTGGTCCTTTCTTCTTTTATTAGGTGAGAATGGCCTCTAGACTCCTAGTATAGGGTTAGGTATGTTTGTCGTTGTAGTTCCTGAAGGTCTAGATGGATGGTTTACCAGATGTGTTGAAGAAACAACTCTGTTCATGCTAGGCTTAGGTGGAGGGGCAATGGTAGGCTGTGAGGGAATCTGAGGAACGCTATCACTCAGTGCAATCCCTGAGCTTTCTATGGGATTCACATGCTGCAAGGAAACTTCAGGAAACTGTATGCTGGTCACAGATGCTGCCATTACAGCCAGGGCAGGACTGTTTCTGCCCTGAGGGTTCCCAGCCAATGAGGCAGTTTTCATAGTGCTGGTAGGTGATGACACACACACGCTGTTCTCACCATCCACAGACAAGAGAAGGCTGCTGTCATTCATGGCTGTCAATCTAACACCTTCTGTTAAATGTGTTTCCTTTTTCTGAAGCACATGCTTAGGAAGTAGCTGATGAAGCTCCTTTCTTCTTAAATGCATGGCAGCAATCTTCATCTCCATCTCAAACATCTTACTATTTATCGCTTGTCTATAAACTGTATCTGTGAAAGACTGAATATCATAGGTCAGATCAATACTAAGAATTTCAGAGTTTTCTGGCTTTTTTAACACTAAGCCGATCACCCACATTGTACGAAATTTGTCCTTGTCAAGATTCTCTTTGGGCGCTGGAAATGACTGGGGATTCACATGTGCCAGCGTAATAAACTCATTCTTCTCCAAGCTCCCAACCAGGATACGGATCTTGGATTCTACCAGGCCCACCCATTCTAAATGCTGTTTCTCAGTTGGTGCACTTGCCAGAAGGACAATGTAATGCTTATATTTTTGAAAAAAGCTAGGAGCCTCAAAAAGTTTGGACCACTCTGCTTTATTTAGCAAAATTTCATGTGTGATAGCAAGCCCTTGCTTAAACTCCTCAATCATAACCATCCTGGTTGACACAGACACATTATATGTGGAGTTCTGCTGTGGGTATGCTGGTGTAATTATAGGCATGAGGTGGTACCTGTCACTGGGATTCACTCTTGGGTCCCATACAGGCAAATTAAGATTCCGCTCTTCTGGTTCCTTCAATAATACAGGATTTGGCCATTCCCACTCAGAAAATACCAAGAAAAATTTACGTACAAGAGTTGATGCTATTGCATTTGGATAAAGCTGGCATGTTCTGGCCACTAGCATAGCCCAGGAAACACCTCCAAGGAAACCTAAAATATTGGAATAGATATTGTGGCATTTGGCCCACAATTTGATGGCTCTCAGTGTCAACCTGAAGCTGTCAATGTTTGGTACTAGATGTAAAATCTCATCAGTTACCCGGCAACCATTAAGGCTTCTTATACATCTAATATCTAAATTTTTAAGTAGACTGTCATCTCTTAGGTCCAAATCTTCTGGAATAGTCTGCAATGCTAATCTTGCAAATAAAATATCAATCTCTATCCCATCAAAACACAGTTTGATAACTGGCACAAAGGCCTCCTCAACAGCTCTTAAATCTTTGACTTCTTCCTGTAGTTTCAATTTATCATAGAACGAGGTGAAAAAGTCATTCCGATCCACATGTCTTGGTGCCACACATAATGCATCGATATCAGCACCTTTCGTATGTACGCCTAGTCTGTAAGAGCCGAACGTAAATATTTTCCCCCCAACATTCTCAATTACAGCTTGTGGAAGATTCCTGTTTTCACTGATTTCTCGGATCCACTCCTTCACCAGATTATTTAATTTTTGCAAAATTAAAATCCTGCGCTGCAGTTCCTCTTCCTCTTCAAACACGCCAAAGGGCTTGAGGGTCTCGATCAGCTTCTGGGTGAGTTCACGGTCCGTCGCCTTGGGGGTGGCCAGGCTGATAGGGGACGAGAAGCCGTATTGCTTCAGGGCCGGAGGCTGGTGGTGTGCTCCTTGGGTGGTCACCGCAAATTGCATCATCTCTAGCTCCCGCGCCGCCAGGGCACCTGCCCCGCCACCGCGACCTCCGCGGCCTCCGCCGCCTCCGCCCCGCTCATGATCCGAGGGCCGGAGGGGCGGGCTCTTGTCGGCCGGCCCTGTCGGCCCCGCTCCGCTCCGAGCCCGCCGCCTCAATCGCTTGCCCAGTTACCCCTCCGATCCAACATGGCGCCGGGCTCCTCAGCGGTCGCGTTCGAGAACCGACGGCGCACCCGGGCTCGCCGGCCGCTACTGCCACTGAGCTCGCGGCCGGGCGGGGGGGGGGGGGGGGGGGGGGGGGGGTCGAGACCCTGCGCGCTTCCTGTCGAACCGGCGCAGGCCCAGTCCAGCCCCACACTGTGAAGTCCCTTTCAAGGGACAGTCCTGCAAAGAGCCCTTCCTGTATCCTCCTGCATGTTCTGGAAGAGGCTCTACTAACCTAAGGTGCCCTGCCGGCTCTGTGTTCGGGCTTCCGGGCTCCAGCGCCTCAGCAGCCCCACCTGTCGCTCTTCTGTCTTATCCTTGCGAAAGCCCTACACAAATCTCTTCCTTATGGTCCTGTGATATCCCCCCGGCTGGTGTGTGCAGGGTAGATCTGCTGGTCTTGCATAGGGTGCCCTGAGATTTCAGAATAGGGGTCCCTTGAATTTCACGGCCTCCAGAAGATTCCCACGCTTGCCCTTGGAATATGCTCTTCCCAACATTCTCTTCATTTAGACACGATAAACCTTCCCATTCAGTACATGCCCCTGGACCTCCACATGCTTGTTCTTGAGCTCTTCTCAGTGTTCTGATGCTTGCTTCAGTTGTATTTAGTCTGCAGTTTAAACATCACTGAAGTGATTAATTGATTTATTGATGTCTTGTGTTGCTGGGGATCACCAAACCCAGAGCTTTACACTCCATCATAGCTACATCCCCAGCAGATGTGCTCTTTTAAATAGTACATTTTTGTAATTAGAAGCACCATCTTGTCCTTTCAAATCATCTGGTTTTGGAGGTGATAGTCTGCTCTTCCAAGTTTTCTTTCTACCATTTAACATCTTAAGCATACTTTAGTATTCTATATCCAATAATGCTCTTGAGACTCTAGCTCTGGAGTTTATTGTCTTCTATGGACTTAGCAAGTGGCATTCCCTTTTGTGTCTTGTCATTTTCAGTTGTGAGCTCATTTCTGGAGAGGCTCAGGATGCCCACATGGAGAATGTGCTCTTCCAAAGAGGATTTGCTTTGATTCTGTTAGATACCCTTGTATCTATCAACCTGCACATACTGTAATTTATTATCTGGGAATAATTTAGACCCAAATACATGTGCGACAAAGTGTGCTTTTCAATTCTAAGGAAGAGTTCCTAAGTTTTCTCCATCCAGAGGCCAGGTCAAGAGAGAAGTTTATCCTTGTGGTAGAGTAATTCTTTCTTTACAGTCAACAGGCCACCCTGTGGAGAGTCCAACTCCATCAGGGAAGAGGGAGTCTTAGTTCCTTTTTTTTTTCTGAGACAAAATTGTAATTTTAATATAATTATAAATTATAATTTTAGAAATAATTTAAGATCCTGTGGTTGTGCTAAAGAAAGAGATAAGTTGGTAAAGTGCTTACTTATGCAAGCATGAGGACCCAAGCTCAATTCCCAGAGCCCATATAGAAAACTGAGAAGAACAGTACACACTTGCAGCCCTGGAGAGGCCAAGACAGGCAGATCCCTGGGGTTCACTGGAAAGACAGTATAGCCTACTTTGTAGCCTCTGGTCAGTGAGATAGATGGCTCCTGAGAACACCGCCCCCAAGGTTATTCTCTGGCCTTCATTCACATACAAGGGCATGCTCACCCTCAAACACACACAAGATCCCATGGTTGATTCTCTTTTCTTCACCCCCAGAAATGTCTTTGGGGGGGATGGGAGAGGTACTAACATGTATTTAAGATAATTCAAAATATTTCAAACTTCCAGAAAATTTATATAGACTTTTCCAAAATAATTAATCTAACATGTTGCCCCAAATCAAAGTGCCTATATTTCCATTTATTTCAATTTGGCCTGCATGCTCAGCATTCCAGAAAAACTGCTACCACAAAGGTCTTTGGTAACCTCCTGCCCGATCCAATAAAGCCAATAATCTCCATCTTTTCTATACCACAGAAACGTCATGTTGGGCTGATGAGCCCAACATGACACCGCACTGTTTATATTTTCTTTATATCTATGGCCACTTTCTCCCTTTCTTGGTTTAATTGGCTGGTTCTTCCTCCAATACCTTCCTCCAAGACCAAATGTTGGAGGTCTTCTGGTATCTATCTATACTAAGCCCTAATTCCTCCACCACGTGTACATTCACTACCTACGTATTCTACCAATTTCCACAAACATCACCAGCTCTCACAACATGGGGTCTGAGGCAGGAAAATCATGAGGTTGAAGCCAGCTAAGCTATAAAATGAGTGGTGAGCCACCCTGGGCTATTAGACCTTATCAATAAATGAAAAATAAATAAATAAATAAATAAATAAATAAGGCCAGCCTGGTCTACATATGCAAGTTCCAGGCCAGCTGGGGTCCTCCTTTGGCCTCCTAGAACACACTCTGGTGTATATCTCCACACATACATGTGTAGGTACACAACATGCTCTATAAAAAGGATATGTGGTTGGCATTTACCATGTCAACATGCTATCTAAAACCATGAGACACTATTTAATATGATTTAAGCACATTCAGAAAAATCTTTCAATCAACAGTGTAGGTCACCATTGGGAACTAGCAAACGTTAACATGTTATCAAATGGAATAATGAGATAACTAAAATGTTAGTACTTAACAGGACAAAGGTCTCCATCTCTATTTTACCAAATTCATGTTATCTTTCAGCTGCCTGTTTCAAGACAACTTTAAAAAAGGATGATTCGGCTGGGGAGATGAAATGGTGCAGTAGATAAAACACTTGCCATGCAAACATCAGAACTAGAATTCGGATCCCCAGAACCCATGCACAAAAGTCAGGCCGGCATGGTGACCTCTAACCCCAGCCCTCGATAAGCAGAGACAAGAGATCCCAGGAGAAAGCTGGCTAGCTAGACTAACTGATCAGCAAGTTCTGGGGTCAGTGAAAGACCTTGCCTCATTAAATAGACAGCGATCAAGACACGGGAACTGGGCATGGTATAGAACGCCTTTAATCCCAGCACTTGCAAGACAGAGGCAGGTGGATCTCTGTGAGTTCCAAGCCAGCCAGGACTACATAGTGAAATCCAGTCTCAAAAAAAAAAAAAGGACACCCAGCATCAAGACTCCGCACCCATATATACATAATGCATACATGTGCATCCCCACACATGAACATACGCACACACACATACACACACACCCCACATATACATATACAAAAGAAAATACCCCCAAAGCTGAAATTTTATGCAATGGGAAAGAGTACAGTTACACACACGCAAGCAGTACAGTCATATACATAAAATAATAAATAAATAAAATATTTTAAATGTACTTTTAGGGACCAGGCATGGTGGTGCACGCCTTTAGTCCTACCACTCAGGAGATGGAGGCAGGTGGATTTGTGAGTTTGAAGCCAGCCTGGTCTACATAGTTGAGTTCCAGACTAACCAGGGGGTACACAGTAAGACCTTGTCTCTAAAACAAAACAAAAATATAGAGAGACTTCTGTGATTTTAAAATCAGTTTCACTAAAACAGTGAAGAGGTTTTAGAAAATATAAGCTAAGAGCTGCCTATTTCATAAAGTCAGTAGTGGTCCGTGATAATTATAAATACACTCACATCTGAGGATCCCAACTCGTGCTAACTGATAAGCAAAATGGAGAATTTTAAGCTTAGTATCATAGAATTTCAGAGTGAGGAATCTCTGATATTTTACACACACACACACTCATACCCTCAGCTGCGTATCTAAGAAACGCCCCCCAGCCCCAAGTCTGTATACTAACATAACCAGAGCCTGGAGGTCTCTGAACACAGCCCATTCCCAATCCACTAGCACATTTATTTTCCTTGATGGCTAAAATTCTTCCTAGGAAAACTGTCAAAATCAAAGTGAAGTCTTATGTGTCAAACGCTCACAATAATAAAGTTGAGGTGTTACAAGGAAGGGCATCTCACACACACGTGCCTGACAAGAAGACCATTCTGGGAGACTCTTGTCAGAACCACAGCCTTGTACAAAGGTCACTGCCACCTTACCCAGAATAAACTCCCACAAGGACATCTGCTGGCAATTGACTGTTACCTTGGACTACCAGCACCCTGTTACAGTTAAGGGTAATCGTTTCAATCACCTTATATAACTTTCAAAAGTACATTTTCCCATTAAAAAGGACTGCTTTCTTTGCCAGTTTATGCACATGGCTTACTGTGACACATTGTATTCCCGTGGCAATGTTCATTCCCAATTAATCTGTCTTTGAAAGGTGGGGGTCCACAAGATGGCTCAGCAGGTAAAGGTACTTGCTGCCAAACCTAATGACCTGAGTTCGATCCCTAGGACCCACATGATGGAAAGAGAGAACTGACTCCTACAAGTTGTCTTACAACCTTCATATGTATACCATATATGCACCCTCCCAAATAAATAAATAAATGAGAGCTGACTCCCACAAGTTGTCCTCTGGCCTCCACACTCATGCCATGGCATACACTTAATTAAAATAAATAAATAAATAAATAAATAAATGTAATTTTAATGAATTTTAAAACAAATAAAAGTGTCCCTGTCTTTTCATACCCTCCCACCTTGCAATATCTTTTACAATTCATCTCTTATTTCATGTCTTTAAAACATCTTCCATCGGAGTCATTCTCACATTCCACTGTCAACCCTACACATCTCTTGACAGTGTGGTGGAGCATCTCTCCCCTGCTCCTGTGTCTTAGTACATTGATTACTAGTTTTAGACTGCTGAAGAAAGGCTGAGGTTGTTTTGGTTTTAGCCAAGCCACATGAAATAAAGATTTCCCACAATGACCCTATTGCCAAAGTACCTGCTGTAAAAGAAGGCCCAGTGCAGAGGCAGCAACTCCCAAGTAAAAAGGGGAACCACAGATAGGCTAACTAGATCCCAGTGGATGGACTTTCACTGAGGGACATCTGGGGACACTAACTTTACATGATAGGCCTTCACACAAATGACATAATGTATGAACTCCAGGGCGGGGGGGGGGCTATGGGAAGGTGTCAAAGGGGAAGGGGCATAAAGATTATTTTCTGTATGAAATACACAAAAATTCAATCATTTTTTTTAAAAAAAATGAAATAACACCAGATGGACCTTAACCAGGGTCCAGTCTACAAAGAGGAAGGTCAACACAGAGGAAACATTTCCTCCATGCTTCCAAGTGAAGCCAGCTATGGTTGAGTAGGACCTTTGACTTACCTTCACACAGACGAAACTGGTAAAAGAAAGGAACCAGGGGCTCCTCCCAAGCCCATGCGACCCCTGAGGAACAGATCCTCAAACGACCTTATGAGTAAAAATAAATTGGCTTATCTGGGCCAATTACAGGTTTTAAACACCCAAAAGGAAAGTATAACCAAAGATTAATGGGGTCAATATAATTTTTAGGAGTCCATATGTATAGCTAAAGGCTACATAACAAGAAACAATGCCAGACAGGAGATACCTTCCTTTGAGTTATTGGCCAGAATGGCCCAAAAGACTCCCAGACAGTAACCCAGCATAGAACTGGGAAAATGAACAGCAGACCCCAATCTTATCTAATGGAATATTGACAACTGATTGCTGCTAGATGAGGAACAGCTGATCTTCCTAAAACAAGGATCTCTAGATAGGTTGACTAGATTCAGCAGACGGACAAGCACCAGGGAATGGCTGGGGGTGTTGATAACATAGAGGACAGAGTATACGGGTTCCAGTGTGTGGGAGCAGGGGGGAGGCTATGGGAGGGTGCCATTTGGGAAGTGGGTATATAGATGAATAAGATTGTATGGGATGTTCTGTATGATATATACACAAAAAAATCAAGAAATTTTTAAAAAGAAATATATTTGAGGAGGAAGAATAAAAATTTACTTCATGTTAAATAGTAGAGGTGATAAACATTACCAGTGAAATCTACCTGATGACTATATATCCGTACTCAGGTACTAAAAGTCTCCAAGTGTAACCGACTATGACTTATAATAATCAGATACATAGAGATTAAAGACACATGTGCAAACATCTAAGCATTAGTAGCATTAAAAATGTAGGAAACAGCATATTTTAAAGTGAAATGGAGATCTTCTTTAAAGGGTAAAAACTCATTCAATTTTATGTCTTTACAGGATTTATACTGAGTTCAATATTGTATAACTGTATTAATTCAACTGTGAACCTAAAAATTTACAGCCACTTTAAAAAGAGATGTATCCTTGCTCTGGAATATGTTGCTGAATATGTTAAAACTGTAATGAAATGCTGCTTCTAATCCTGCAGTTATTAAATTTTTAAAAATTAAAAAAATACAAAACCCACGAATAATAAATAAATATTTAATGAGTGTTCAAAATAACTATAAGGGGGAACCACAACCCAGTTTCCTTCCTCCTTCATCCAAAGTCAAGAGTTATTCAAAAATCAGATTCAAGTCATGGGTGAAACTCTCCTGTCATTCCCAGCATTAGGGAGGTGAAGGCAAGAGGATTAGGTGTTCAGGGTCATCCTTGGCTACAAAGTGAATCTGAGGACAGCCTGGATTACATAAAAACATGTCTGAAAAAAAAAATCTTCTTCATAGCAAAAGAAAAACATTCCAAGAGCAAATGAGCACAGGAGGGTGGCTCTGAAGGACAAAGTGCTCAGCTGGTGTATGGAAGGAGCAGTGGCTTCGTGTGGGGACATTCCTGGCAATCCCCAGGGCAGTGTAAGTTGCTGCCTATCCTTAGGTGACAAAGTGCATGACACAGACTCAGAGCCAGGCATACTCAGTGATGACAGATTTGTTACCCAGGCCACCTCCAATTCCAAGCAGCATGTGTCTTCAGGCCACAGTACGCACTGAGTACATGTCTTGACTGCCTGTTCCCTCAGCAGAGAATTCAAATGAACATGGAAATCCACAGAAGAGCTCTCTCCTTCTACACGTGCGTGTGTATGGCACATGTATGTGCCCGTGTTCACTTGTGTGCCCGCAGGTTGACATCTGGTGTCTCTACCTTATTTTTTTTGAGAGAGCATCTCACTGACCCTGGAACTCACTGTTTCCACTAAACTGGCTGGCTAGTGAGCTCCCAGACCCTCCTGTCTCCACTGTCACAGCACTGGATGACAGGCACAAGCCACTGCCAGTCCTCATGCTTGGGAGCCATCTCCCGAGCCCCATCCCACATATTTTAATGAATACCTAATGAATACTAGACACCACACCAGACATTTGATTGACAGCTTTTTGGTCACAAATCCAGTGTCTGCTGTTATGGTGTCTCTAGTCTCTGTTTAGCATGCAGAGATAACCTCAAATCTCAGTGGCCTTAAAATCTGTCCATGCTTGCTTTTTACAAAGGCACCCAAAGAACAGAAGGGTGTCCTGCCCCAGGAAGGAAGTAACACTGAGGCAAGAAGATGTCCGGAACAAACAGCAACCCTCATCAAGACACTGGGCTTTCAAGGCCTTCAAACTCTTAAAGCAGTCGGGAGAGATGGGCAAAGTTCCCAACAGAGCAGGCCTGATGGCTGGAGGTGGGTGGCCAGCTGCCTCCCTGGCCTCAGGGTGAGGTGCTGGGTGTGGAGGGCAAAAGGTACAGATGTAAGCAGAGCCCAGGTCTTGAGGTCCACAGCAAGCACCCAATGGGGTGGCAAGTCTGCCCACCAGAGCACATGTGGAGATATCTGGAGACATGATTGGCTATTACAATTCAGGGAGACAGGCTGGGGACCTATACACAGGAGGCCTTCCAAAGCAAGGCCCTCTCCTAATCGAAAATGTCAAAAGAAGCTGGGGCTGGAGACGGTTCAGTGGTTAAGAGAGCTTACACTCTTGCTGAGGACCTGGGTTCAGTTCCCAGCACCCACAAGGTAGCTCACAATCCTTGCTAACTCCAGCTCCAGGGGCCTAAACGCCCTCTTCTGGACTCTATGGACACTGCACACATGTGATGAATACACAGGTAAGCATACACAGAAAAATAAATCTTTCTTAAAAACTTTAAAAAAGACCAAGTATAGTAGCGCATGCCTTTGATCCCACCACTCAGGAGCAGAGGCAGGTGGATCTCTGATTTCAAGGCCAGTCTGGTCTACATGGCAAGTTCCAGGCCACCTGTGGCTACAGGGAGACCTTGTCTCAAAAAACAAAAAAAAAACAAAACAAAAAAGGAGGGGCTGGAGAGATGGCTCAATGGGTAAGAGCACTCACTGCTCTTGCAGAGGACTGGGTTCTGTTCCCAGCACCCACATAATTCCAGTTCAGGGGATCAAATACCCTCTCTGGTCTCCACAAATTGCACATACGTGGTACATTTACATACATACAGACAAAGCATTCATGCTCATAAAATAATTTTTTTAACTAAAAAAAAGGAAAATGTCAAGGAAGCTGAAGTAAAGAAATTTATTCTCCATGACGAACGGAGAACAGAAAAGGGGACATCAAAAACCAGGCCTATCACCTAAGCCACCTGGGAGGTTGAAGTAGGAGGATCACAGTTTGAAGTCAGCATGGGCTACATAGTAAGATCAAAGCCAGTCTGGGAAACCCAATAAAATCTTTTCCTTTTTCTACTTTTTATTTTTAAAATACTTTATTATTTTTATTTTATGTGTATGAGTGTACTGCCTGCATATATGTAAATGCACCTCTGTTGTGCAATGTCCATGGAGGTCAGAAGAGAGCATCCTGGAACTGGAGTTGCAGGTAGTTCTTAGCCACCATGTGGGTGCTGGGAACCAAACCCAAGGGCAGACAGTGCTCTTAACTGCTGAGCCATCTCTCAAGTCCCTAAGATCTTTTTTCAAAATAAAGATAAAAAAGAAACTGTAGTAGCTCAGTGATAGAGCGATAAGAAGTGTGGCTCAGTGGTAGAGCATCTATGTAGAATGCCCCAGTGAGGGGCTGGGGTGTGGCTCAGTGGTAGAGCACCTGACTAGAATCCCCCAGTGAGGGGCTGGGGTGTGGCTCAGTGGTAGAGCACCTGACTAGAATCCCCAGTGAGGGGCTGGGGTGTGGCTCAGTGGTAGAGCACCTGCCTAGAATCCCCTAGTAAGGGGTTGGGAACATGGTTCAGTGGTAGGGCTCTTGTATAGCATATACAAGCCCCTGGTTCCACCTCCAATAACACACACACACATACACACACATACACACACATACACACACAGACACAGACACAGACATACACACACACACTGTCTCACACATGCACATGCACACGCACACACACAGACCTCCCAAACTTTCATTCTGACTTCATTTATTCTTCCCATGAACACAAAAAGCCTTATCCCTTGCCCTTCCTAAAGTACTGACAAAAACCACATGGCCCTGCCATCACCCTCCCCACAGTGCATGTAAGTGATTGTCATCTTTATCTCACTGACAGGACGCAGGGCCCTCTCCTCATGGCACGGGCCCTAAATTCCAGACCCTGGGAAACTACCTAGAGCAGTCTTCCAGCCCAGCACTCTATCCAGCATCCAGCATGCTCCACCTCCATCTCGGTCTCCTTCTCACAACTGAAAGCCCGTATTTTGATAGGCTGGAAATCAGGAAATCAACAGTACAAGAAAGCAATGTTTATGGAAAACAGAACCCAAACACAGAACACTGTTCCCACGGGTACACAGCAAGAGCTCAGATGACCCGCATGTACCAGGTAAACTCTGGGAGCTTCCAGCAGCCTCCCCAACTGGCACTGCTAAAATGGGTACACTTACATACATGGAGGCAATTCATTCATACACATAAAATAAAAATAATAAATAAAATATTTTTAAAAATAAGTCCCAGGGCTGAACACTCCACTTGGCTTTAAGCAGAGGCTCTCTAGCATGCTATAATGCCAAGTAAGAACCATGGGCAAAGGCTCAGGGCAGAGTGCTTGCCTAGCATGTGTAAGGTCCTGGATTCAATCCTTAGTACTTAAAAAAAAAAGAAAAAAGCATGGACATGCCTGTGACAACCAATCCAGCACAATCTCCACAGTCCCCCCCCACACACACACACTAGCCAGGAGGCACAGGGTGCCTTGGTCACACCCAGAGAAGAATGGCAGCCAGGAACGACATCCCTAGGGCTGGGCCTGCTTGGGCAGTAATATGACCCTCTGTGGCCTGACAAGTGGGTCAATCAGCCTGGCCAATAAAGAATGGACTCTTTATTGGAAAGGTTTTCATAGCCACCAAGGGAGAGAGGCCATGAGCTGTGGAACTTCCTCTGGCCTGGCCTTGTGTGAACACATAGCACTGAATGGGATGGACAGAGCAAAATGCCCCATAATGAGCCACAAACTCCATTCTCACACCAGCCAGAGGCCACTACACATGAAGGAGAGGCTTGTCAAAGCTGCACTCCCCCAGGTGACACAGCACAAACTTGAAGACAGGCAGGCCTGGGTGGGTCACCAGCAACAGCCCTGGGATGGACTCATCGGGCCTGCTCTGAGCTAGCCCAGAGAAATATCTAAAATGATGAGAAGATGGCTCTGTGGGTAAGAGCACTTTCTCACAAGCATGAGGACCTGAGTTCAATTCCCCTGCGTTCATATTAAATGTTTGGTGTGTCCACATGCCTGTAGCCTCAGTGCTGTGGAGGGTGGAAACAAGAGGACCTCTGGAGCTTGCTGGTCACCAACCTAGCTCTAGGCTCAGTGAGAGACTCTGTGTCTGTGTCAAGGGGATAAGAGGAAGAGTGATAGAGTATGACACTCTATGTACTCCTCTGGCCTGTGTGTACCCATGAGTACACACCTCAGACATACACATACACACACACACACACACACACACACACACACACACAATTTTTTTTTTAATAGAAAAGGGCCAGTGAGATGGTTCAACCGGTAAAGGTGCTGGTACTTGCTGCCAAGACTGACAACCTAGGTTAAATCCCTAGGACCCAATGGTGGAAGGAGAGAACCTACTCCCCAAAGTTGTCCTTTGATCTCCACATGCACCATGGTATACCCCCTCTCCAGACAAATGAGTACAATATGACAGATGGATAGATGAGAGAGAGAGAGAGAGAGAGAGAGAGAGAGAGCGACAGAGAGAGAGAGAGAGAGAGAGAGAGAGAGAGAGAGAGAGAGAGAGGTAACTTTTGGGGGGATGTCTTTTTGACTTGCTATGCAAACCAGGCTGGCCTTGAACTCACAGAGATCTGCCTGTCTCTGCCTCCCAGGTTCTGGGATTAAAGGCGTGCATCACCACGCCAGGCAGATGTAACATTTTTTAAGGGAGCTGATTTCTACTTACACTAATTCCCTTCATATAATAGGCATTCATATTTTTGAAAACTAAGTAAAAATTAAAAAATAAAATGTCAACCTATTCTTTGTAAGCTAACTTAAAAAATGTTCAGTAAGGGCTGGAGAAATGACTCAGTGGTTAAGAGCACTGGGTACTCTTACAGAAGACTTGGGTTTGAATCCCAGCACCTACATGGTGGCTAACAACAGCCTATAACTCCAGTTCCAGAGGATCCAATGCCTTCTTCCAGCCTCTGCAGGCACTACATGATAGGAGTACACTTATATACATGCAGATAAGCACTCATACACATGCAATAAAAATAAACAGCATGAAGGGGCTCCAAGTCATCACATCTGGAAGCCCAAGAGCAGATCGAGCTACTCTATCCCTGAACTCTGCAGACACAGTGACAACCAACTGCCTCTAGGCCAAATCTTCCTCCCAAACAACCTCTCACCATCCCAGATACCCAAGTGGCTGCATGGAGCCACTTGGCACTAGAGTCCCTCAGACCCAGCAATGCCATGCACATCTTTGAAGACCTCCTTCAGTGTATATACAACCACCCTAAGATTCATGGCACACCTGAGAGCTTTGTTTGGAGGTTCAAGCAGGGGAGCACAGCTACTTGTATACCCTTGACCAAAGACCAATCCTCGTCTATTGGGGAAAGTCATCCTCTTCAACCAAGCTGAGGGAGAAAAGGGACACCTGCCTAGCCAGCCAGATCAGCTGAATGAACCCTGGCGATCAATAGGGTGACATATGTCGCAGCCAGATTGCCCTCACATCCTCATGCACACCTGAAAGGCACTGTTTGGCATACCTGCAACCGTGAACCCACCAGTCTCTGGGGCTAACAGGCTGCATTTTACCTAACACAAGAGAGCAGTTATCAGGGACCACCAAGCATCTCTCACAGTCAAGGCATCTGTCTCAAAAGTAAACACAAATTAGAGAAATCTTCCAAGACTCACCACAGCCCAACTGGCCCCTACCTGAACAAAGCCACTTCCCCCATATTCCTCTGCCTGTCACCCTCCTGGCCACTTGTCCATACTCAGATCCACACAGCCCTTCCTTACCTGCCGTGGTGGTATCCACGTCCCTGGCTGCCAACTCTTCCACATCTGACTTCTTCCTCAACTCAAATCTCCGGGACAGGCCTTCTCGGGGTTTCCATAACTCTTGGATCAAGAGGGGCTTCTCATTGTCCCCAAACACCCGGAAGCACTGGGCCTGCCACCGTTGCCCAGAGTCCCCAGCTTGGCCTACCACGTCACATAGCACATACTGGCTGGCACACTCGGGGTCCAGGGCATAGCGCTCCAGGGCCTCCTTCACCAGCTCCCGAGCACTGGAGGTGCCAGTGGCCAGGACGCTCTTGTAGTGGGTGCCTGTGCTCACACTGTCCCCAAACACCTTGAGGACCCCAGGGGCTGAGAGCTGGGTAGAGAGTTCAGCCGGATCATCACTGGCGCCTAGACTGCAGAATGTGGAGTCCAGGTCCCGGTACTTCTGGCTCAGTGTCCTGGACAGCATACTGGACAGAAGCTGGCCCTGTCGCTTCAGCTTACTCTTGGTGGGAGGAGACATGATCAGTTGGGTTCCATAAAACATGGTGGGCATGTCTTCATGGACAACCACTGAGGCCTTCAGCCAATGTCTGGGGGAAGGCTGGGGCCTGGAAGGACAAAGTAACAGAGGTTAGCATCAAGCATCAGGAGCACCAAGAACAAATGAAACAGGAGCCCATTCATCTCAATGGATGTAACAATCTCAGGCCATCCTGGCATTCGCACCGCCCCCCGCCCCCCGCCCCGGGGCCAGAGCCCAAATGAGCACCTGAGTTGACAAGCCTGAGCCTGCAGGCTACAAAGGACAAAGCAGGTCTGATGGGCTGGAGTGCCTTCAGGGAAAGCCACTATTTTGGGAAGCACAAAGAGGTCACCAAAGGTAAGACATGCACAGTCACGGGCTCTGACTTCTGAGAAGCACTGGGTTCTGGGCACAGCAACTACAGGTAGACCAAGGGACAAGAACACAGGCAGTCTCGACAGGGCAGACTCTCTTCTGAGGGACATGCCCACCATCTACCAATGTGATAGCCAGAAACAAAAAGCCATACACGACTTGGGGGCAAAGCTCTGTTCCTCTGTGGATTCACTTTCTACTGTGCCAGTCTATATAAAAGAAAAAGCTCATCCCAAACAGAAGCAGAGCTTGGGAAATGGCCATGGCTACAGCCACAATAAGGATAGCAAGCCACAAGGCTGGGAAGATGGCTCTGTGGGTAAAAGCACTTGCTGTGCAAGCATGAGGACCTGAGTTTGAATCGCCAGCACCCACATAAATTGGGGCCGGAAAGAACAAAAAAACAGAGTTTGGCACAAGAAACAAGAGCCCCAAAAAAAAAAAAAAAAGGGGCCCCTTCATCCCAAAAGATTTAAAAAACTCAGGCCCCCCTCGCCCTCCCCCCCCCCCCCCCCCCCCCCCCCGCCCCGGGGCCAGAGCCCAAATGAGCACCTGAGTTGACAAGCCTGAGCCTGCAGGCTACAAAGGACAAAGCAGGTCTGATGGGCTGGAGTGCCTTCAGGGAAAGCCACTATTTTGGGAAGCACAAAGAGGTCACCAAAGGTAAGACATGCACAGTCACGGGCTCTGACTTCTGAGAAGCACTGGGTTCTGGGCACAGCAACTACAGGTAGACCAAGGGACAAGAACACAGGCAGTCTCGACAGGGCAGACTCTCTTCTGAGGGACATGCCCACCATCTACCAATGTGATAGCCAGAAACAAAAAGCCATACACGACTTGGGGGCAAAGCTCTGTTCCTCTGTGGATTCACTTTGTACTGTGCCAGTCTATATAAAAGAAAAAGCTCATCCCAAACAGAAGCAGAGCTTGGGAAATGGCCATGGCTACAGCCACAATAAGGATAGCAAGCCACAAGGCTGGGAAGATGGCTCTGTGGGTAAAAGCACTTGCTGTGCAAGCATGAGGACCTGAGTTTGAATCGCCAGCACCCACATAAAAAGCTGAGCATGGCCACACATGTGCCTGTAACCCTGGTGCTATGAGGGTCAGAGACAGGAGGACCACTGGGGGCTGGTCACCAGCCTAGCTCCAGGGTCAGTGAGAGAGTGTCTCAAAAGAATAAGGTAGAGAGTGACAGAGCAGGACACACAGCGTCCTCTTCTGGCCTCCATGTGGGCACAGGCCCAAGTTCCCACACACAGGAGAGAGAGAGAGAGAGAGAGAGAGAGAGACAGAGAGACAGAGAGACAGAGACAGAGAGAGAGAGAGAGAGAGAGAGGTAACAAACCATCAGACACAAACGCCAAGAAACCGCTTGTTCCCATGGCCTAGCAGAGGAGACTGGTCCTCTTGAAGAGATGCCTCCCTGGGACCAAAGCTCAGACTATCCACAAGGCCACAGGAAACACAAAGGGAGCCTCTGGAGCTGGTGGAAACATGCCTGGAATGTGTGCATTCCACCCACTGCATCCAGACACCCAGACACTCAGCCGCCCGGCCCTCTCCAGGCCAGTGAGAGACAAGCTCCCTGAAAGAGACCCTGGGAAGCCTCCATGTGTTGCAGAATTGTAATCCTAAAACCCTTGATACCCTGCAGGATATAGAGGTGTAATTACCAGTCTTCCTCTCAATAATCTCTTTGGGGCTGGAGAGCGCAGAGAACAGACAGGGTACTTGAGGCTCTGGCACCAGACAGGACAGCTCTGAAAAGCCGTGCACACATCTCCTGATGACCACACCTTACTTCTGCACTCACCTTCCCACCAAATACAAAGGTAGTCAGGTCAGTAAGCCAGGAAAGGAGTGTTTTCTAGAAGGTTTCAGACAGGTGTGTTCAACCTGGAACCCTGGGGCTGCATGTGACCAAGGATAGCTATGAATGACGTCAAATACAAAATTGTAAACTTATTTAAAACACGTTAAGAATTTTTGGTGATTTTTTCTCTTTTTTTTTCGCACAGTTCTTGAGTGTGAACTTTGTAAATGACAACATCACATTACAATGTTGTAAAATGGCTGGACATGCCTGCTAGACCCAACAAAGGTGCCACATGCACCTGCCAGCATGACTCCAGACAGCCAGCGCCACTGAAGTCCCCAGTATCCACTCACCTGCACTTTTGTGGACTGGAAATGGATTTTGGAGGATGCTTAAAGCAGATGCACCCAGGGAGCTCTTCAAAAGAGACTATCAGGGGCCAGCAAGATGGCTTCATGGGTAAAGGGGGTTTGCCACCAAGCCTTGATGACTTCAGTTTGATCTCTAGGACCCACAAGGTAGGAGAGAAACAACTCCCAAGTGTCCTCAGACTTTCACACACGTCCAATACGCACGTGTGCACAAACACAAAACACAAATGTAAAAATAATTGTTTTTAAAAAGACTTTCAGGGAAGCTGGGTGTGGTGGTGCACCCCTTTAATCCCAACACTAAGGAGGCAGAGGCAGGGAGAGCTCTGTAAGATCAAGGTCAGCCTGGTCTACATAGCGAGTTCCAGGCCAGCTGGGACTAAAAAAGGAGATCCAGTCTCAAATAAATAAATAAATAAATACTTTCAGGGAAAGCAGGGTATGAGCTCCATATCTGTAATTCCAGGACTTGGGAGATGGAGGCAGAGGGTCAATCTCAGTTACTTAGAGAGTTCCAGGCCAGCCTGTAATATAGAAGACACTGTCTCAAACAAAATAAGGCAAAACAAAACAAAACTCTCAGGGAGCTGGGTGTGATCATGTGTGCCTATAATCCTGTAACCCCAGTACCCGGAGGAGGCTGAGACAGAAGGGTCTCAAGTTGGAGGTCATCCTGAGCTACACGCCCAGTTGGAGACCAGCCCAGGCTACATACCTGGCAAAATCCAGTCTCAAAGCAAAGAAACATAGATATGCACACACCTGAGAGCCAAGAGTAGAAGAATACAATAGTTCGGGCTTCCAAGTTGACAGTGAGAATGGGTTTCTGTTCCCCTAGGCTACAGTTTCCCTGAAGTATCTCCCTGCAACCCTCACTGTCAAGAACAAATTGGAAAAGCAGGCCACCATTCCTCTACGGCCTACTGTACCTCAGGCATTGTGGAAAGAACCTGAGCCCTTCCAGACCCTCCAAGAGCTACACACAGTGAAGCGTGAGCCCCCAACACTATAATCTGTCCTGTGGGGCAGTCTCTTCCCATCACAGTCCCCTGCTCCCAATTCCCACCACAGAACCTTTAGCAATCCAGGCTTTCTGGAGACATGAATTTGTCTACAAGTAGTTGGTTTCCAGAGAAAATGGACAGAAAGCAGAAGCCCAGAAGGTTCTCTCGAGTCTCAGTGAGGAAAGCTATGGCAGCATCAAAATAAAGATTTTGTTTCTCCTCCCCTGGGGATCCTGTGACAAGTGTCCTTGGAGAACCCTGTGAAGCCTAGAACTGAGCATGCTTCCCTGCATGGATCTGACATTTAAAACACAAGGAAAACATTTTCAAGGGGTTGGAGGGAGGACTCAGTGGATAAAACAATGGCATTAGAATCTGAGGACCTGTATTAGAATTTCCAGCACACTGTAAAAGGCTGAGTATGGCCAAGCACACTGACACACACCTTTAATCCCAACACTTGGGGGGCAGAGGCAGGCAGATCTCTATGAGTTTGTGGCCAGCCTGGTCTACACAGTAAGTTCCAGGCCAGCTGAGGATACAAAGGGAGACCTTGTCTCAAAAGAAAAAAAAAAGTCGGGCATAGTTGTTTGTGCCTACAACTCTTGCACTGGGGCAAGAGGGGGCGGGGCATGTCAGAGACATGTAGATACTAAGAGCTGCCTGGCCAGTCTAGCTGAAACAGCAAGCTTTGGTTCAGAAAGACTCTAATTCAAGAAGATGGAGGAGGCTGGAGAGATGGTAGCTCAGCAATTAAGAGCACTGGCTGTTCTATCTGAACCAGGGTTTAGTTCCCAGCACTCACATGGCAGCTAACAACCATCTGTAACTCCAGTTCCAGGAGATCCAGTACCCTCTTCTGGCCTCTGTGGGCATAATACATAGAAGGTGCACTTACATACACACAGGCAAAACAGTCATAGACATAATAAAAATAAACAAAGAGTAATAGAAGATATCAAAACACACACACACACCATCACCACACACCATTACTACACACACATGCACGCGCACGCGCACACACACACACACACACACACACACGCAGACACACACATTGCCACCACCACCACCACCACTACCACATATGCACAAAACATTTTGGAAAGCATGCTTTCTGAGAAGGAATGTTTGGAAACAGAGAATGAACCCCTACAAACATTCTCTCAAACCAGCCACACAAGCTTGTCATGCAAACATGGGGACCCAGAATTCCATCCCCAGAACCCATATAAAAAGCTGGGCCTGGTGGTATGCACTTGTGAGCGTGTATACGAAGGAAAAGAGGATCCCTGGGACTCGGTGCCTGACCAGCCTAGCCTAACAGCAAACTCCAGGCCAGACCCTGTCCCAAAATCAAGGTGACAGCTCCCTAGGAATGACACCTAAGATTGACCTTTGGCTTCCACATACATGCACACTCATAAACATCAGTCCTTACTAACCATCCCTAAGGTCACACAACCCTGCCCAAGAGATTTCTTTCTCAGAAGCCTCGAGGCCAGCACACATTCCCAGAGGACATGGCCTTCCACAGCACTGGGCCTCCATGGCCCATTCCATGAAACAGAATGGACATCTCTGATGGAGGTTGCTCAGGGTCCAGAGCCCAACCCAAGAGGCTCCCAGCACAGCGACACCCACTGAAGCCATGGAAGCCTCTAGAGACCATGTCTAAGTGTAAATGTAAATACCACACTGTCCCTGGGCAGGAGATACATCAGAAAGCAAATACGGGTATTTAAAAGGCCCAGACACAATGCAGAAGTGACTTGGCATATTGCACCTAGGGATGGGCACAAGATGGTGCCGGCTAACACTTCCACAGTTCTTCTTTGATGACAACAAAATGTTAACTGGGTGTGGTGGTGCACGTCTGCAATCCCAGCACTCTGGAGAGGAGAGGCAGGAGGATCAGAAGTTCAAGGTTATCCTCAGGTACAATAGCCAGCTCGTGGCCAGCCTGGGCTACATGCAAAAAAGGAAGGAGGAAGGGAGAACACTATGAAAGGTTTCCTAGACTTAAAGGACTACCTGGGTTATATGGTGAATCTCAAATCAGGGTTGAGAGAGCTCAGTTAGTAGAGTGTTCACCTAGCATACATGGAGTCCTGGGTTCCATCCCTAGCACTATATAAACTGGGATATAAACTGGGCATGGGTGTCCATCTGTAATCTCAGCACTCAGGAAGTAGAGACAGGAGGATTAGAAGTTCAAAGTCACCAGACGTGGTGGCACATGCCCTTAATCCCAGGACTCAGGAGCTGGAAGCAGAGGGACCTCTGAGTTTGAGGCCAATCTGGTCTACATAGCAAGTTCTAGGCCAACTGGGACTACAGGGAGACTCTGTCTCAACCCCCAACCCCCCCCCAAAAAAAGAAGTTCAAGGTCATTGAGCCTGAAAGATGGCTCGGCAGGTAAAAGTACTTGCTGACAAGCTGGACGACCTAAATTCAATGTCAAATGGTAAGAAAAAACAGACTCCCCAAGCTATCCTCTTACCTCCATATAAATACCACGACATTCATGTGTGAGAACAAACACAGAGTATATAAATATATGTAAAACAATTGTTAAGTTCAAAATCATCTTTGGCTACATAGAGTTTGAAGCCAGCCTCGGCTATACAGGCCCTGTCTCCAAATATAGAAATAAATAAAATTAAAAACACCAGGTGTGGTGGTGAATGCCTATAATCCCAGCACTTGGGAGGCCGAGGTAGGCAAATCTCTGTGAGTTCAAGGCCAATCTGATCTGCATAGTGAGTTCCAGGCCAGCTGGGCTACAAGGAGACCCTGTCTCAAAAGACCAAAAAAAAAAAAAAAAAAATAATTAATTAATTAAAAAATAAAAACAAGGAAAAAGAAAAGAGAAATGGAAAGTTACAAATATGTTACCACTAGGTCCCTTCCCAGGACCTGTAGAGCAAGGGGTGCTGGGAGCTTGAACTTCAGGAGTGTGTCCCATACCCACCCCCCAAGCCTGACTCTAAGGCAAAGTAGGAGACAAGCAAGCTGGGAGAATGTGACTCATTCCTTTCCTACATCGCCTTCTTAACCCCTCAAAGGCCCTGTTAATCCTGAGTCTTAGCTACTATGAGGATTTGAAAAGGTTTTTTTTTAATGGCTGTCCTCTCTGTGGCCGCTGAAGAGAGTGCCACTGACGCCCTGGCCACTTGGCTCACACACCACCTCCCTTCCTAATCACACAATCAAGGGTGCTGCCTGGGACAAACACTTCTTAAAAGGCCACTCGGAATTCAGGGAAAGTCCTACGGAGCAGCGCACGCCCTGGGTAACCAGATCTGTTTTTCTGGAAGCATGACCTGTCTTTTCCTTTTCTGCCCAGTTCTCAACTCTGGCACACAAACACTTGGGGACAGCTCAGGGGTCCCCAGAGAGCCAGGGTGACAGGCAAGGCTCTTGCTACAGCTGCATTCAGACTCTCACTTTTCTTGGTCTTCAGGAAAAAGTCTCATTTCTGATGGAAAACAAGGTTAAGTCACAGCGGCAGGGCAGGGAGTGAGGTCAGTGGTGGCTGACATGGGTGGAGGGATGTCTCTCATTCCAACAGGACAATGTGGAACACATTATCATTCCAACAGGAGGGAAAATGAACAGTCAACTTTGCAAGCAGTGCTTTCTCCTCCCCTCTTCCATAAAATCCTATCTTTATGGCTCCAGCTGGAGGGAGGTTTCAAATGTAAGCATAATTCAATCAGGTTTCATTCTGTCTAGCTAGTCACTTAGCAAAGAAGGGACTAATGTCCCAGTGGGATTAGAGACAGGCTTCTCACTGGAATGCACAAGAGGTGGCCCAGCAGCACAGAGACACCGGTAATCAAATTCTTTTTGGTAATTCAGATTAACCAAACACTCGACAGGCGGCAGAGCTGGGCAAGACAGGTCTACTGCCTGCCAGGCCCCTATCCCAGTGGTTCCCGGGGGACAGAAGCCTCCCTCTGCAGAGCTCCGGAGCGCCACTGTGCATCTGTCTCAAGACACCGCAATTGCTGGGGCGCTGAATGGAAGTGGTACAGAAATAGCTGGGGAGACAATGCCTGTCGCGGGCACACGGGTGGGGAGAGGACAGGATGCGGGATGGGTGTGGGCGGGGGTGTCACCACCATCCTGGTGGAAGAATGAAGGACTCCCCTGAAATCTTTCGCCACGCCCCAGGCTAGATTGCACCTCCAAAGCACCGCTAGGGAAACTGAGGACTGCGAGGGGGGATCCCCCCAACAGATAGAGACCGAAGTAGGACCGACCCCCTGGAAGTCCCCGGGGTCAAGCCACCCGCGCCCCCGCCCCCAGGGCCGCATCAGGCCCCGAGCGCTGGCCGGTTACCATGACAACCCAGCAAGCCTGCCTCCACAGCGCCCCGAGTCACCGCGGGGATCGTGACCCGCGCGGCCCCCAGGTCCCCAGCGCGCGCCCCGCAGCCCCTCTCTCAGCCCCACGGCGTCTGAGCCCACCCTGGGCGTCCCCGCAGTCGCCCAGTGCCACCTCCCGGGTCGACCTCATCCCCGCCGGTCTTCCTCCTCGCTCCGTACTCACCTCAGCGCAGCCCACCGGCCGCGGGCCCCGCGCGCGGCTCCCACGCCCGCAGTTAGCGGAGCCGCAGCCCGGCTCGAGGCGCCTCCTGCCGGCCGCCCAACGGACGGGGCGTGGCCTCTGGGGGTGGGGCCTAGGAAAGGGCGGGGCCTCGGCGGGAAAGCCGCGCTGAAACCTGACACCTCGGTGCCCAATAGGCAGACAGGAAGCCGCAAGTGGGCGTGGCCACGTGGAGAGGGGTTGGGCCTGGCGGGCCAGGAAAGATGGGTTGTGCTCTGGCGTGCTCTGCTGGCCGGCCAATGGTGGGGCGACGTTCCAGGAGGCGGGGCCTTAGGAAGAGGCGGGGCCTGAAGGAAGGGGTGGGACTGCTTTACTAGAGCTGGCTA
>NW_008354274.1:814855-840045 GCF_000622305.1 Nannospalax galili | reverse complement strand
TATATATATATATATATATCTTGTGTCTGATGCTTAAGGAGCCAGGTCTCAGGCAAGAAGGGTGTGGCCAATGTTAGTTTGCCAGCCACTTTTGGGCTCTGTGCTCTGTGGTCAAATAGGCAATGTTTGGGCTCCACCTAATGACTGGATAAGGGTGGGCAAGTACATAACTATTCCTGAATATTTATGAACATGCAAGACATTGAAAAGGGGGGACTGGAGAGGTGCCTCGGATAAGAGCTCTTCCAGAGGACTCAGATTAAGGTCTCACAACCACCTGTAACTCCAGCTCCAGGGGATCTGATAGTGCTCTCTTCTGACCTCTTTAGATACCTCACCCACATACACAGACATACACATAATGTTAATTTTGCTTTACTTTGTTTTGTTTTGAGACAAGGTCTCCTTGTAGGGCAAGGTGGTCTGGAGCTCACTTTGTAGACTAAGCTGGCCTCAATCTCAGAGATCCACCTGCCTCTGCCTCCCAAGTGCTGGGATTAAAGGCATGTGCCTGGCCTTTAAAATTATTTTTTAAGAAAATTCTCACCTGATATGGTGGTGTATGCCTTTAATTCCAGCACTCAGAAGGCAAAAATAGGGTGATTTCTGTGAACTCAAGGCCATCCTGGTCTACATAGAGAATTCCAGGCCAGCCAGGGATACATAGTGAGACTCTGTCTCAAAAAAGTGAACAAAAATGAAATTCTCAGTACTTCAATGACTATTTTAAAAATTAAGACATTGAAAAGGGGACAAGGGAGGCCAGTTCTATCTCCCCCTACTCAGCAACAGAGTTTTATTTCTATTCAATATTTTTTTCTTTGACAGTTTCATATATGTATTTAGTGTATTTTGATCACACTCATGCTCCTTTTATTAATTTTTAAACATGTATTATTGACAGAGTTTTATTTTATTGTATTGTACATAGAGTCTCATGTATTTCAGGCTATCCTCGAACTCTATGTAGCTAAGGCTGGCCTTGCACTTCAGAGCATCCTGCCTCCACCCTCCTGGTACTGGGATTACAGGTGAGCACCATCATTCCACTTTATGGACACTGGGGATGAAGCCTGGGCAGGGCTTTACACATGCTAAGCAAGTACTCTACCAACCAAGCCACATCCCCAACAACCAGAATTATTTTTAAAATTGTATTTATTTTATGTGTATGAGTGTTTTGCCTATAGGTATGTGTGTGCACCTGTGTCCTGCAATGCCCACAGAGGCCAGAAGAGGGCATCAGACCCCCAGGAACTGGAGTTACAGACTGTTGTTAAGTGCCATGTGGGTGCTGTGAACTGAACCCAGGTCCTCTGCAAGAGCAGCCAGTGCTGTTAGCCACTGAGCCATCTCCCTAGCCTCCGAATTTTAAATAGGTCAATGGCGGCTTAAAACCGTATAAAATATACCAGGTCAGCTCCAGGGCTTCCATCCAAAAGGTCTTCCTTAATAACCTGTTTTGCTTTGACTTAACCTTGGGATATTTACATCATCTCAAACTATAGAACTGAACCCCTGGAGTGCACCCTTTTATTGACAGTAAATGGGGTATAATGCTTTATAATAATGACCCTTTTTTTGAGAATGGGGAAGGGAACAGACATTTGTGAAGCTTTACCTGGGCCAGTTCACTGAATGCCCACACCAAGTCTTGCAAAGTACATATGAGATAGAAACTCGGAGATTTCAGGCAGCAAAGGGTCAACCAAGATTTGGCCTGTCTGTACCCCCACAAGCCTTTACAAGACCCCCCAAGCACATCAACCTCCTCATGCACCCAAGTCCAAGAGGCTATAACCAAATGATGTATCAGAATGTTTCTATACAAGTTCCAGGGTAAACTTGAAGAGGCAGTTATCGAGCTGGGAGGAGAGTCTGGGCTCATACATGGGCGTGCCTTTCTACCATATCCCTTACCATAACCAGTCCATCTCCATATTCCCTAGATCCCTCTTTGATAAGGACTTGTAAGCTGGTCTGGGGACCAGATCTGGGTTGCCATTTATTTGTGTAAATAAAGTTTTATCGGAACACAGCTATGCCCATTTGTTTATGTATTGTCAATGAATGTCCAAGAATTTACAGCCTGTTATATAATGAATACAAATTCCCTACACACGATCCCAGCACTCAGGAGACAGAGGCAGGTGGGTCTCCATAGCGAGTTGGTCTACATAGCAAGTTCTAGGCCAGCCAGGGTTACACAGTAAGACCCTGTCTCAAAAAAACAACAAAAATCCCCACCCCTGTACATATAGGCCCATGTTTCAAATCTTAGTCACCAGGTATGGCAATATTTTAGAAGGTTGTGAAAACCTTAGGAAGTGAGCCTAGTTAGAGGAAGTAGTTGTCAAGGGACAGGTTTTTGAAGGTCTATTATCCCTGACCCCTATCTGCTCTCTGCTTCCTGTCACCCATGAAGTGACCAGCTCTCTGACACACACTCTCACAGCCATGTTTGCCCAAGCACACAGGATCAAACAACTATGGATTGAGCCCTCTGAAACCAGGAGTCAAAATAAATTCATTCACTTTGCCTTGTTTCTGTCAGGTATTTTATCACAGCAATGCAAAAGAAACTAATACATATCTCAAAAGCCAAAAAACATTTATTTGGGCCTTTACAGAAAAAAGGGTTTCTGGACTCTTCTAGTAAGACCAGCTATCTGGTATTAAAACCAACTCATGCTATACCTCTTCCTTCAGGCAAGTTCTGCTTGAAACACCCTCTCCAACTGAAGTCTGCCACTCAGGCTGCTATAACAAAAAGGCACAGGCAAGGTGGCTTCAATGAAAGAAATCTATTTTCTCATAGTTGTGAAGACCAGAGTCAGAAATCAAGGTATGAGAAGGCTGGTTTCTTTGATGGTCTCTTTCCATGGCTTGCCAGCAACCATACCACTGTATTGTCACATGGTCTTTCCTTTGCGTGTGTCCAATCCTCTCCTTTCCCTGGCGGTCTCTTCAAGTGTCCAGTCTCCTTATAAGGACCCCAGTGAGTTGAATTCGGGCTCAGTCTTGTGTTCAGTTATCACCTCTTTAAAGGCCCCACCTCCAGTAGCATTCTGAGTACTGGGAATTAGGATGTCAGCATCTGAATTTTAAGGCAGGAGGCATGCTTGTTTGATCCCTTGTGTTTGGATGACCATGGAAGTGAGAATGTATGTTGGAGAGCTGTTCATTTCATGGGGGACAGGAAGCAGTAAGAGATCATATTCCCTCAAAATCAGACCCCTATCCCACGACACTACCTAATTTCTATTAGTTCATCCTTTTTATGGGGGAACTAATGAACTCTGACTCAGTATAACTCTGTTCTGTGTGGTAGATGGGTAAGTACTAACAAATCTATTTGACAAGAACCTCATGTACCCCCAATAATAAGTATGCTTGTTGATATTGTAGAAGTATCAGGACTTTGGAAACTTCTGCTTGTACTCAAATCATAAAGGCCACAATGAGCTCAGTCTCAGGCTGAAGTAAGACAAGGCAGACAACCACAAAACCACGGTCTATGAGCACCCTGGAGAACACTGCCTCTTGCAGGGGTCTTTTCAGACCATGTGCCTTATTTATTAAAATAGCTAAGATTATAGGGGCTGGAGAGATTGCTCAGTGGTTAAGAATGCTGGTTGTTCTTGCAGAAGACCTCGGTTTGAATCCCAGTACCCACAAGGCAGCTAACAATGGTCCTTAACTCCTGTCCCAGGGGATCCAACAGCCTCTTCTGACCTCTGCAGGCATTGCATGATACGGGTGCACTTACCTACATGCAGGCAATACACGCATACACATAAAATAAAATAAGTAAATAAAAATTTTAAAAATAAAATATCTAAGATTATATACTGGCATCAGCATATTACTGGGAAATGTCACAACCCCACACTTTTCCAAAATATCTGTGTCTTTGTAAAACACTGACTGTTTAAATTTCCTATTATAACCTAAAGGGAATGTATAGTTTTGTGCTGGAAGTCTCAAATCCTGAAAAATCCTGTAAAAACCTGTATGTATGTCTGCTCTGGGCCTTAGTTTCTCTGGAGTGAGTTTTGCCTGCTCTGGGGCACACAAGTAATAAAGAATAACTTTCTCTGCATCCTGAGTATTAAGTCTTCTCGACAGGCCAAGTCACTGTGTGGTTAATTCCCAAGTGCTTCCCACAAGATGTCCACCAGTGAGCCTCACTTCCAGATTTTCACACCCCTGCATAGACTCACTTCTGTGCATCTAAGGGATGACTTATGTAACCAATAAGATGTTGCCACGATGGTACTGTGACCTGTAGAGCTACAAAATGGATGGCATGCCTTCTCTTGTATCACTTGCTCTGAGGTACACTAGCCACCATATTGGAAGGATACCCAAGCAGCTCTGTGGGAAGTAAGGCATCTACTAACAGCCAACACCAGCGCACTATCCATGTCTGTGAGCTGTGCTGGATGTGGATTTCCCCTCTCCACCCCCATCCCCAAGGCTGCAGCACTGACTGACATCCTTACTGAAGTTTGAGTGACCCCTTTATGGTTCGGATATGATACCCACCAAGAAAGGCTCACGTATGGAAGACTTGGTCCTCAGTACAAGCAGTGTTCAGTGCTAGGACTCTGAGTAACTTATTGGCATAAAGGCATTGAGCTAATCAATGGATTAATTGTGTGTGTGTGTGTGCACATGTGTGCAATGTGTAGCAATTTCCTCTAAGGCAAAGACATTCTATCTTGGAGGGACGCTAGTTAATGTGTAGGATGTTAAAGGGGAAGTACACAACAGGACGTTCTAAAGGAAAGAGAACTAAGTATATTTTAAGGGGAAGTAAAACATTCCATCCTTCAGGGAAGCTCATTAAGCACAGGAAATAAACAACTCAGTAGCTTCAGGAAGTCTCTGAGACTGACCAAACTCACTAAGTCCCTCCTTTTCCAAGCTTATACAAGCCCTAAGGATTGCTGAGAGACACTCTCAAGCAAGTTGAGCTGCCTGGAAGAGGCTCAGGCCAACTGAGCTTCCTAGGGAGGACACTCTCCAACCTGTCGAGCTGCCTGCTGGTTGTGCAGTGAGCTCCAGGTTTCCACCTTTCCTCAGCTGTCACCCATGCTGGGGTAGGCTTTTAGTGATAGGCTGTCTTTGAATCATTTCTGCTCCTATAAGTAACCCCAATAAAACGTATCAGTTCACAAAGTTGAACTTTGGTAGTATCCTTGCTTTGGTATGTTGTTGGTTCCCTATGTGGGGTGAGAAGATGTTCATTCACGTCTTCCCAGGAATAGCATCACACAACAGTGTGTGCATGCAGCATCCAGGTGTGTGAATGTGAGTGTGCACATGCCACAGCAAAGATGTGGAAGTCACAAGACAACCTCAAGTGCTGGTCCCCACTTCCACCTTGTTAGAGACAGGGTTGCTTTGGCTATTTTTCTACTTTGTACCCCAGGCTGGCCTGCAGATTCTCCCATCTTTCCCTCCAATCTTCCTGTATGAGTACTGGGATTAAGTCCTTATACCACATATCCAGCTTTGGCATGAATTCTGGGGATGCAAACTCAGGTCTTCAGACTTTCACAGCAAGTGCTTTTACCCATGAAACCATCTCCCTAACCCAACAGATTCATTCCTTGGTTGGTTCATAATATGGTAGCATTATTAGGAAGTAGGAAGGTGGGGTCTAGTTGGAGGAAGTAAGTCACTGTGTTACCATGGAAGGGTCTCCATCCGGTTTTCTCTACCAGTTAAAGAATCATAAGGCAGGAGGACTCTCGGGCACAGCAGACAACAAACTTTATTAAATGTAAAGAAACATACAGACTCATATACTCACATGGAGAAATGGACTACCCATATGTGAGGATGGGATTCAGAAACTGAACCCAAAGCCTCTAGGAGGGCCTGGGTCTTCTTAAGTGTTCTTAGCGGTATAAGACAGTTCCTTTAATTTTGGATTTGTCAACTTAAACAAAGAATAGAGGGCTCCAAGCGATGATATATCCAGGTCTAGCTTTAGACTTATCTAAACTGGTCTAGACTGGTCAGCTGGAAGAGGAGCCCTGCTGACAGGAGAAGGAGCCCCCAAGTCTTTGTCTCAGGTGAAGAAAAAACTGGAAATTTACCATCTTGGTTGCTTATCAGTGGCCCTATCTCTATCTGCCTTCCTGTCAGAGAATCTGTCTGACTTCTAGCCCCTCAATGAGGGTGTAGGGCACAGTTTAAGTAATAGGAACTTGCTTAATAAAAAAGTACAGCAGGACTGGGGACAGGGTTAAGTTGGTAATGTGCTTTCTGTGCAAGCATGAAGACCTGAGTTCCGTCCTCCAGCACCCATGTAAAAGGTCAGGTGTGAAGCCAGGTGTGATGGCACGTGCCTTTAAGCCCAGCACTCAGGAGGTAGAGGCAGGGGGATCTCTGTGAGAAAGAGGCCAGCCTAGTCTACATAGAGAGTTCCAGGCCAACTGGGGCTACAAGGAAATCCTGTCTCAAAACAACAAAAGTGAAGTGTGGTAGTGCACACCTATAATCCCAGAGCCAAAGTGGCAGAGACAGGCAGATCACTGGAGATCAATGTCCAGCTAGCCTAGCCTAATAGGTGAGTTCCTGGCTCCAAAAATAGGGTTTAAGGGCCTGGAGAGATGGCTCAGCAGTTAAGAGCACTGACTGCTCTTGCAGAGGACCTGGGTTCGATTCCCAGCACCCACATGGCAGCTAGCAACTATCAGTAACTCCAGTTCCAAGGAATCCAATGCCCTCTTCTGACCTCCGTGGGCATTACACGACATGGGTGCACTCACACACATGCAAGCAATACACTCATACACATAAAATAAGAATAATAAATAAAATATTTTTGAATATGGTTTAAAAAGCAATTAATAAACCTGATGTGAACTCTAGCCTTCACACACATACATGGGCATGTGTACCTGTACATGCACGTATGTACACCCACATGAACATGTACACATACCACACACATAAATGGAGTAGTGCACTACCATCTTTGGCCACTAGAGGGCAGAAGAAGCCTGTGATTTAATCAGGGAACAATGCACTTGAGCACAAACCAAAAGTAAACAGATTAAGGTCAAAGGTCATGTCCCTAAAAGGAAGACGTTCCAGAGACAAAGAAAAGGAGCTCCTGAGAAAACCAGAGGAGAGGAAAAGCAGGTGGCAGCTGGCACGTCCAGTTAATAATCTAACACTTGGTACCGGAAAAGTTACACACATGAGCAAGGTATGTCAAGAAACATATCTGGTGAGATGGTTCAGAAGAAGGAGCACTTGCTACTCAAGCAAAAAGACCTGAGTTCAAATCCCCAGCACCCCTGTAAAAAGCCGAATGTGGCTTGCACACGTGTGTGTATGTAATCCCAGCCCTGTGGGGGGCGGGGTGGAGACGGGAGGATCACTGGGGCTTGCTGACTGCCAGCCTAGCTCCAGATTCAGTGAGAGACCTTGTCTCAAGGGAATGAGGTAGAAAGAGCACGCAGCACACACATATACATGAAAACAACCTTGAGTTGCATTTGGTGGTGCTCACTCTTAATTCCAGGACGCAAGAGACAGAGGCAGGAACTGGCTATGTAGACCAAGCTGGCAGAAAACTCCAGGACTTCGCCCTGCCTTTGCTTCCTGAGTGCTGGGACCAATAAAATTTTTTGTAAAGGTCTGAGAACAATCACATGAACATAGAGATCTAAGGAGAGGGACAGCTGGCCATCACTACTTGGGACCTGACCAGGTGACAGAACGGGCAGGTGTCAGGACCATGGAAAAACCCTTTCTACATGTGGTACCCTTCCCATCCCAACACACACACTGCACCCAGGGCCAAGCTGATTTAAAAGGTCCATCTGTTAGACAATGCAAAAACTTGTTAGAACAAGCAGAATTAACATGCAGAGAGCACTGAGTGTGTCTGATCCCAAAGGCCCCAGATCTGACCCCCCAAATGCTAGCTGAATAAACTTTAAAGGTGTGTGCCACTATACGCGGCTACTTTTTGTGTTTGTTCATGTGTGTGTGCACATGTGTGAAGGCCAGAGTTGACCCTGGGTGTCTTCTTCAGTTAGAATTGTTTTTTGACTTTTTCTTTTTTTGTCTTTTTGAGACAGGGTTTCCCTGTAGCCCCAGCTGTCCTGGAACTCACTATGTAGACCAGGCTGGTCTTGAACTCACAGAGATCCGCCTGCCTCTGCCTCCCGAGTGCTGGGATTAAAGGCGTGCACCACCATGCCTGGCTTTTTTTTTTTAGCTTTAAAAAAATTTTCATTTATTATTTTTATTTTATGTGTATTGCCTGCATGTAGGTAAGTGCACCCATGTCGTGCAATGCCCATGGAAGTCAGAAGAGGCTGTAGGATCCCCTGGGACTGGAGTTACAGACAGTTGTTAGCTGCCATGTGGGTGCTGGGATTCGAACCAAGGTCTTCTGCAAGAACAACCAGTGTTCTTAACTGCTGAGCCATCTCTCCAGCCCCCTTCAGTCAGAATTTTTATTTATTTTTAGGGGGGAGTATCTCGAATTCACAGAGATCTGCCTGCCTCTGCCTCCCAAATTCTGAGATTAAAGGTGTACATCACCAGAGCCAGTGGGCAACCTGACTTATTTTGGGGGATGAGTTCTCTCACTGAACCTGGAGCTACCAGTTCAGCTAGACTGGCTAGCCATTGAGCCCCAGAGATATTACTGTATGCCCAGTAGGAGCTCCCTACAAAGAGTCCCTGCCTCCTCCAACTTCCTGATCCCTCCCTCTACCCCTACAGACCACTATGCCTTGGGAATATCTGCTAGGGTCCTTAAAGGCTTTTTCTGGGTCTCAGGGACTGTTCTCAGAACCTGCACAGGGTCCACAGCAGCACATTTGACAAGAGTCCAGCTCTGAGCCCTGCCAGCTCTAAATATCTCCTCTTAGCATCTGTGTGGAGAAGCAAGTATGGGTACCCCTAGTGGCCTGAGGCCGCCCACATCCTTAGCCCAGTAGCAGGGGTACAAGCACAATTCTTGTAGAAAGCCTGCACTGTTTGCAGATTGAGCTGGAAAAGAGTTAGGGAGCTGGGGGTGTGGCTCAGCTGGTAGAGTGCTCACCTAACATGCAGGAAGCCCTGGATTCAATCCTCAGCCCTGTATGAACTGGGTATGGTGTTGTACCCCTGTAATCACGGCATTTCAGAGGTGCAGGCAGGAGGATCAAGAATTCAAGTTTATCACTGGCTACATGAGGCTAGCCTAGGCTACATGAGACCCTGTCCCCAAAAAAGGGGGCAACTGGAGAGATGGCTTAGTGGTTAAGAGCACTGATTGCTCTTACAGAGGACCTGGATTCAGTTCCCAGCACCTACAAGGCAGCTAACAACTGTCTGTAACTCCAGTTCCAGGGGGTCTGATGCCATTTTCTGATCTCTGCAGGTGTTGAACATACATGGTGCACTTACATACATGCAGGCAAAACACTCATACACATAACATAAAAGTAAATTTTTTAAAAAAGAAAGGAAGGCTGGAGAGATGACTCAGCAATTAAGAGTACCTACTGCTCTTGCAAAGGACCTGAGGTCAGTTCCCAGCAACCACATGGCGGCTTCTGTATCTCACTCCAGCTCCAGGGGGATCCAAAGCCTCTTCCCTCCAAGGGCACCTACACTCACATGCACCCACCAACACACAGACACATACATACATATAATTGAAAATAATAAGCCCCAGGGTCTGGAGAGATGGCTCAGTGGTTAAGAGCACTCTCTGCTTTTGCAGAGGATCTGGGTTTGATTCTCAGCACCCACAGGGCAGCTAACAATTGTCTGTAACTCCAATTCCAGGGGATCCACCGCCTTCTTTTGACCTCCCCAGGCATTGTACGACACAAGTACACTTGTAGGCAATATACTCGTACACATAAAATAAAAGTAATAATAAAAATATATAAATGCTTTTCTAAAAAAAGGAAACGAGGGAAGGGGAGGGGAGGGAAGGGAAGGAGGGAAAAGGGGAGGGGGGAGGGGAGGGGTGGAGAGGGGGACAGAAAGGAGAGGAGGGGAGGGGGAAGGGAAGGGAAGAGAGGAAGGGAGGGAGCAGGATAAAAAAGGGGGGATAGGAGAGAGGAGAGGAAGGGAGGATGGAGGAAGAAAAAGGGGAGAAAGAAGAGGAAGAGGAGGAGGAGGGAGAGAGAACAGACTTGCACTGGGTGGGTAGAGAACCCAGGACTGCAAGACTTCCCCACAATTCCCATCCCCACTCTGCCTGCCACGTCCATACTGGAGGACCCAGCCACAGCCGTGGCGGCTTGAGCAGTAAATTCTGGCCCTACTTGCAGCTCCCAAGGCTGCTTCCTCTTTCTGCTGCCCAGGACGCACCTTGCTTAGCTCTGCTCACACCTTGACTTCCAATCTAACTCAGGTCTGTGATAGATTCAAATCCTTCCGGCCCTGGCCTGCTCTAGGCCTTCCAGGGAAGCCCTCCAGGTGTGCACTGTTGGGAGACACATCACTGTGGCTTCCCCGACTCCTTGGGGCATGATAGTCCCTCTGCTGGGACACCATGGTCCCAAGGATGGGCATGGGTCCCAAGGAGTTCTAGCATCTAAATATCCAGCATGCTTGCTGACCCCCACCCCCACACCCAGTACATAACCCAGAGCCTTACCAACCAGAGGGATTGACCCAAGGGAGCGTCCTCTCCTGTACTGTTCATGATGTGTTGTGAAGACATCCAGGACCAGGGCTGGAGTGAAATGGAATCCTGGGAAACTCACTTTCATAAACGACGCTGAGGAAGAGAAAGGGTTTATGGGAGCAGGAGAAGGAAGGGTGGAGAAGCCTTTCAGGAGCATCTCCAAGGGTCACCCAGAGTTGGAAATTTCCCCCTTAGTGATTTATTCCTTGAGCTGATACTCCTGAAAAAGTGCATTCTTATTCTCAGCATTCACTTTTCAGGTGGCTAACAACTAATTAGGACACAAGGCTGAAAGTGGCAAATTTATTTATTTATTTGTTTGTTTGTTTGTTTATTGTGTGTGCACACATGCGTGCGTGTGTAAAAGACAGAGAACAATTTGCAAGAGTCCATTCTCTCCTTCCACCATGTGGTTCAGGAATTGAACTCGGGTCTTCAGACTTGGCAGCAAGCACCCTTATCTACCGAGCCATCTCACCAGCCCAATTGTACATTTATGATCCTGTTGCTTTTTTCACACAGCCCTACAAGGTTCCGTCTTATTGAGCTCATTTTACAGTTGAGGACACTGAGGCCCACAGAGGGCAGGAGATTGGTCTAAACTCTCATCAACATAGAAGGCCAGATTTGATCCCAGATTTAGCAAGACACAGTCTTTCATAGTACCTGGGTAACAGACAGGGCTCTAAGCTGTGGTCAGGGGGAGCACAGAACCACACAAAGTCCACAAGCTCCTCAATGAGGATCTGGGCTTTGAAGGATGCATAGGAGTTGGGCAGGAGAGATTCATCCTGTGGAGTAGCAGGGGACAATTTGCATCAAGTGCTTAGCCTAGGGGCATAATTCAGGAACTCAGAAGGGGTCACACGATCACTTTGAAGTCTGTGTCCCAGCACACATCACTGTTCCCAGGAACCTGGATGGCTCCCATCAGCACCTTGGTGACTGGAATTTTCTTGGCTGCCATGGTTCAACACCCAGGGAGTTTCTACATAGCATTCCAGAACCCCTGGGTGCCCCTTCCCCAGCCTCAGGCCTAGAGGGAGGCCAGTCTCAGTGTCCCAGCCCATCAGCAGCTGGTTCTCCCCAGCCCTTCTCTCTATCCCCAGCCAGGACCACAGCTGGAGGAAACACGGGGAGATCAGGGGACAGGGTTACCCAAGATAGTTTCCAGGGACCGAAAGTCCTGTATGGTCCCACACCTATGCTCACACACATGCACACACATTCACGTGACATGCTAACATTCATGCATACACACATGTTCAAAGATGCACACACATTCACACTCATTCACATTCATGCACACACACGTTAAACATGCAACTCACTCATGCATACACTCCCATTCAGTCGTGCATACACTCATACACATGCTCACATTCACACTCATATTCACACAGTCATGCACATACACATACATCTGCTTGCTCTCATGCACACATTCACATTCATACATGTACACACTTGTTCACATGTGAACACACTCACACATATTTACACATTCATTTCTGCACACACATGTGCTCACTTTCTGGCACATATTCGCTCACTCGTGCACACACATACACTCACACTCATGCACACTCAGCCACACACGCACACTCCTATTCACACACTCGGGCACACACTCATACATGTGCTCACTCATGCACACACTCACATGTACATGCAGGTAGACAAAACCAGTCTCAAAGCTCACTATCTCCAAAGCCATCTGTCCAACAAGTGCATCAAAATTTAATACTGGCTTGGACATATGGGATTCCAGGTGCTAGAGCCCCCAAATACCTGGAATGTGCTAGAACAAAGTGTAAGGCACCCTGTCTTTGCCCACCCTCACCCACTCTCATCTGGTTGGGAGTTGTAGGACAGGACCTTGGAATTCAAGACAGATTCTATCCAGAGATTCCAAGCTGTGAGTTCAGGTCAGGAGCCAGGCCAGCTGCTCCACCCTCAGCCAATGTCCACTTGACGCGAGGCTAGCCCAGCAGTAGAGGGGGTTGAGGACAGGCCCCTGGCTGCTGTGCTGTTAGCAACAGGGCACTTCAAGGGTTGAAGTGTGCAGACATTCTGCCTGTCCCGATGAGGCAGAGACCCAGCCCCTGGGCCCATCAGAGGGGCCTCAGAGAGCCACTTCATGGCACCAAGAGAAAAATCCAAAAATTGGCATCATGAGCCCTTGACAGGGAGCAAGTTGAGGGCCTTGCTGGAGCCCATTAATGACCACACAGCCTCACCATTTCTCTGGATTTTTCAGAATGAGAAGAAATGGCCCAGCAGCAGCATCTTCATCCTAGCTCTTTGCTTCTCCTGGACCAAGAACCAGTTCTGGTGAGGAGAAGAGTCAGGAGCTGCTTCAAGTGTGCCTCAGTCTCCCCACACTGCTCACAAACAACCAACTCCAAGAACTTTTTCAAAGGTAGAAAGAAGAAGGAGGGCACAGAAGGCAATGGTCTCAGGAGATAAGCATGCTCCGGTACACAGTGACTTTTAACTGCTCTGCCTTGATCCTGCCTCAGAACACGCCAGGCCAGATAAGCCAAGGGGCTCCACCATGAGTACAGAATGGACTAGCAATATCTGTCCAGGGCTCTGAGTTGAATTCTGCCACATACTGTAATTGATTGGTGATGTCTGCCATGGTCAGGGTTATTCTCCACCTGCCATCTTTAAGCTGGGTGACTTGAGAGCGAGGCCCTCAAGACCCTAAAAAAATACCTCTTGGCCTGTCATTCTCCATTTTGCCCTTTTCTGAAGATGTTAATATTGGTTATAGTAGGAAACATTTGTCTAAAGTAGAAACACATTACTGAGTTAATTTCTCCTCCACAGAAGTGACTAAATGCTTGCTTTCTTGCTGGGGACAAAAAGGGTGGTCTGGTGGTCAATGGATGGAACCTCAGACCCATGAAGAATTCCACCAGAAAAGGCCGATGCCTTGGCACCATGCTCATGCTAGAGTTCATTCCCCATGATGCTCTGCTTCAAAAGTCCACATGACCCACAGAGTCCAGACACTTCATTTGGACACCTTGGTCTGCAGCGTGCTTGGCAGATAGAGATACCTCCAGATAGCATAGTAGTGGGTACCAGCACCAAATGCCACAAAGAGGTGCCAGATGGCATGAGCAAAGGGGATCCTCCCATCGCTCTTGAAGAACACCATGCCCAAGCAGTAGAAGACCCCTCCAGTCACCAACTCCCAGATGCCCTCGGTGTTGGACTGTTGATGAAAGGAGAATGGAACACAGGTCAGGTGAAGAACTAGTCGTTCCCCATCTACCAAACTTAAAGGCACCCAAGTGGCAAGCCAGCCCATGTCCCTGTAGGGGAACCTCAACACTTTGATATCATGAAATCCCCTCCAATAATTCCCCCCAAATCTCAGCTCTTTCACCTGCTGCAATTGCTTGGTGATGGCAAACTCTAGCCTCAGAAGCCAGGTGTGGTGGTACACACCTGTAATCCCAGTACTGGGGAGGGGGTGAGAGCAGGAGGATCAGGAGTTCAAAGTCATTCTTGGCTACACAGAGTTCAAAGCCAGCCTGGGATACATGAGACCCTGTTTCAACAGAATAAAAATCCCAAAGAATAATTTTATAGGTTTTTATCTTTTCTACAAAGGATATATCTAAGTGTGTACCCCAAGAAAGCAGCAACTCTGACAGATGTTTGCACAGCTGTATTCACATATTATTCACAAGAGCAAATGGGTAGAAGCAACCTAAGTGTCCACCAGTGGGGACCAGTGGGTTAGCAAAAGGTGTGGTGGCCTGGGTGTGGTGGCTCACACCTGTGATGCCTGCACTAGGAAGCAAAGGCAGGAAAATCAAGTTTGAGAGTAGCCTAGGATACATTCATCGCAAACAAGGCAAACCTAAGCTAAATACTGAGACTCTTTCTCAAAAGGAAGGGTGTCTGGGGATGTAGCTGAGTGATAGAGCACTTACCCAGCATGTTCAAGGCCTTGAGTTGACCCTCCAGTACACACACACACACACACACACACACACACACACACACACACACACACGCAGAGTCATTGTATATATCCATACAATGGAGTATTAGTCAATCCTGAAAAAGATGACCACTCTGACACAAACTGAAATGTGGGGGCACTTTGAAGACATGAGGCTGAATTTAAAAGCCAGGCACAAAAGAACAGCTGCCATAAGATGTGAGGCCCCAAAGTAGCAAAGTCTACAGAGACAGCAGGTAAATGGGTGGGAGGAGGAAAGGTGTGTGTGCGTGCACATGTACACACTTGCATATGCATGTGTTTATCTGTGTGAGAGTGCATGTATGTATGTGTACTGGTACATCTGGGGGCCAGTGGCCAACCTCAGGTATTGTACCTCAGGACATATTCATCTTGTTTTCTTGAGTCTTATGCAGTCTAGACTCAGCTCAAACTCTACAAAAAAAGTGAGACTGAGCTTGAACTTTTTATGCTGGGGGAAAGGTACATGGAGGTCAGAGGATAACTTGTGGGAGTTGGTTCTTTCCTCCTATCATGTGGGTTCAGAAATCAAACTCAGGCCATCAGGCTTCACAGCAAGTGCCTTACCTCCTGATCCATCTTACCAGCCCATCTTGTTTGTTTTTGGCAGGGTCTCCCACTGGCCTGGAACTCACCAAGTAGGCTAGGCTAGCTGACCAGCAAGCCCCAGGGATCCGCCTGTGTCCGCCTCCCCAGTGCTTGAATTAAGAGCACACCATCATGGCTTTTTATAGTTTAAACTTGGATTCTAGTGCTTAAACTCAGGTCCTCATGTTTGTGTACCAAATACTTTATTGACTGAGCCACCTCCCCAGCCTGGGATTTGTTGAATGGGTCTACATACTTGAAAAATGTTCCATGAGCGAATGGTGGTGATGGCTACAGGACAGCAAGAATACACTTGGTTAATGACCTGAAAGCTTTATCTCTGCTGGCTAGCTTTCATAGTGCATGCTATGTAGATGTGAAAAGTAATCCTCAACCTTACCTACCTATTAACCCTATGATCTATAACAACCAGCCTGGCAAGATACACCCACTGGTGCAATAATGGCATGACTGTTATGGGAGTAAGCAACACTTTCTGTTTGAATTTAAGGTCTGCTTCACAACATGGAGACTACACCTAGTACTGTTATCAGGACCAAGAACCTAGACAAGTCACAGGTCAGAGGGGAGAACCTCCTACTATCATCCGGCTAAATGGACATAGTATTAAACTGACTTCTAATGACTCATTGTTATACTCTTAGACTAGTGCATCTCTCAGTGCTCAATAGAGAAGCTTCTTGAAGCAGATGGCGATTAACACAGAGACCTACAACTGGTCAATGTGCAGAGAATAAAATACTGCAGAGTGCTCAGCCCTCAATGAGACATCTATAGCACACCCTCTCCTCCCAAAGCTCATGGATCATTGTAGAAGAGGGGGTGGAAAAATTTTTAAAAGCCGGAGGATGAATAAAAAGAAGCTATGTTGTCTGGACACCACAGGATAGGGTTGCACATATGACCCACAGCACTATGAGTATGCACAAGACCTGCACAAGCCCAAGCCAGACAGAAACTCAGCATGGAGTGGGAAGGTTGGTAAAAAGCCCCAGCCCACTGAGGAACTGTTGGCAACTGATAGCTGCTGGGAGAGGGAGAGTCAGTTTCCCTTAACAGTGTGTACCTGGTAGGGTTAACCAGGCTCCAAGGGATGGACCCATACCCAAGAGCATTTGGGAAACACAAATTAGATTTGGTTGGCCTGTAAAAAAAAAATAATAGATGACATGAAGTTGGGGGTTAGTAGGGTGGGGATCAAGGGGGTCTGAATATAATCAAAGTACATTGTATGAAGAATCAATCAGTAGAAATTTTTAATAATGAATGTTATGTATATTCTGTTCTAATCAAAAGTAATTTCCATGCCAGGAAGATGGCTCAGTGGGTACTTGCCACACAAGCATGAGGACCTGAGTTCAAATCCCCAGACTCCCAAGTAAAGCTGGATACAATAACATGTGTCTGTCATCCCAGTGACCTGTGACAATGGGAGGCAGAGACAGGAGGATCTCCAGAAACTTACAGGCCAGCTAGCCTGGTGTACACTGTGGCAAACAAGAGATCCTGTCTCAAACAAGGCGGTAGACAAAGGTGGAAACCCAAGGGTAGCTTCTGGCCTCTACACATGCACCATGGCACATGTGCACCCACCCTCACACACATCCATGCACCATACATACAAAGATGAAAAAGAATAATCACAATGGGGCTGCAGAGATGGTTCAGTGGTTAAGGGCATGTACTGCACATCCTGCTCTTGCAGAGAGAGCAAGCTGGATGCCCACAGTGGACAGCTCACAATCACCTTTAACTCCAGCTCTGAGACATCAGATGCTCTTTTCTGGCCTCCATGGGCATCTGCACTAATGTGCACATACCCACACCTACCTACTCACATACACATAATTACAAATAATAGAGGGGCTGGAGAGATGGCTCAGCAGTTAAGGGCACTGGCTACTCTTGCAGAGGACCCAGGTTTGATTCCCAGCACCCACATAGAGGCTAACAATCATCCATAACTCCAGTTCCAGGGAATCTGACATCCGCTTCTGACCTCTGAGGGCATTGCATGACACAGGTACACTTACACACATGCAGGCAATATACCCATATATAATAAAAATAATAAACGCCAGGCATGGTGGTGCATACCTTTAATCCCAGTACTCCTGAGACAGAGGCAGGCAGATCTCTAGGAGTTCAGGGCCAGCCTGGTCTACATAGTGAGTTCCAGGCCAGCTGCGGCTACAGGGAGACCCTGTCTCAAAAATACCAATAAATAAATAAATATTATTTTTTAATAATAAAAATAATTTGGACACGGTGGTATATGACTTCTAACATTTTTTAGAAGCTTGGTGTACATAGTGAGTCAGTTGTCTAAAAATTTTAAATATAAAAAACAGAAAAACAAGAAATATAGGCTAGAGAGATGGCTCAGAAAGCACTGACTGCTCTTACAGAGGACCTGGGTTCAATTCCTAGCACCCACATGGTGACGAACAACCATCTGTAACTCCAGTTCCAGGAGATCCAGTACCTTCTTCTGACCTCTGTGGGCATTGTATGCCATGGGTACACTTACACACATACAGGCAATACACTCATACATGTAAAAATAATAAATAAAACATACTTTTTTAAAATTTAAAAAATTTTTATTTTATGTGTATCAGTGTATTGACTGCGTGTGAGTACACCTGTGTCATGCAGTGTCACAGAGGTCAGAAGAGGGTTTCAGATTCCCCTGGAACCGGCATTAAGGACAGTTCATAGCCACCATGTGGGTGTTGGGAATCGAACCTGGGTCCTCTGCAAAAGCAGTCAGTGCTCTTAACCGCTGAGCCATCTCTCCAGCCCCCAAATAAAATATATTTCTTAAAAGTAATACAAAACAAACAGAACCAAGTAAAGAGCTGGGCGAGGTAGTCCATGCCTTAGGCAGAATCAGGAGGACCAGGAGTTCAAAGCAAAGCCAAGATATATAGTGACACCCTGTCTCAAAAAGCAATGACAAAAATCAACAAGGGCTGAGGATGTGCCTGAATGCTAGAGTGCTTGTCCAGCATGTACAAGACCTGGGCTTGTCTAAATCAGGTTGGCCTGTGGACATGTCTGTGGGGAATGGTCTTGATTGTGTTCATTGATTTGGGAAGACCTAGCCCATGGTGGCTGGCACCATTCCCTGCAATTAGGTCCTGGATTGTATAGGAGTAAAGAAAGCTAGCTGAGCAGTAGGCATGCGTGCATGCATTCTCTCCTGGCTCTTGACTGTGAATGTAATGAGATGCTTCAAGTTCATGCCCTGACTTCTTGGTGATGGACTGTAACCTAGAATTGCAAGCCAAATAAACCCTTTCTCCCCTAAGTGGCTTTTTTTAAAAAAAAATGTTTTATTTTTAATTATGTGTGTGTGTGTGTCTGTCTGTCTGTCTGTCTGCCTGTGTCTGTGTCTGTGTCTGTGTGTAGATATGTGGACCACATGAATGCAATGTTTGAGGAGGCCAGTTGAGGGAGTCAGATCTCCCTGGACCTGGAGTTACAGGCAGCTAGTCATCAGTGGATGCTGGGAACGTAACTCAGGTCCTCTGCAAGAGCAATACGCATTCTAAATTCCTGAACAATCTCTCTCAGTCCAGCCCCATAAATTGCTTTCTGTCAGGATATTTTATCACAGCAACAAAAATGAAACCAGAACATTGTGATTTATCTTGTGAACAGCTCCAAGGTGTCTCACCACACACATGCGCCATGTACTCCCCAATCCTCAAGAGTACTCCAGTCGACTATTGATTACACTGTACTCATCACACCCAGTGTTTCCCAGAACGTCCTGTATGCCAGGCTCCATTTGAACTGTCTCATCACCTTCCCAGTACACACAGACCCAACCTCAGGGGGAGACAGAAAGGAAGTGCTGAAGTGCCCAGGTAGGGCCTCAAGATTAACCTCCATGGTCTTCTGTCCCCCACCCCCTCCCTTTTTGATTTATTTATTTTCGTTTTATGTGTGTGAGCCTGCAGGTATGTAAGCATACCCATGTTATACAATGCCTGTGGATGCCAGAAGAGGACATCAGATCCCTTATAACTGGAGATACAGATGGCTGTAAGCTGTCATGTGGGTGCAGGGAACCAAACCTGGGTCCTCTGCAAGATCAGTCAGTGCCCTTAACCACTGAGTCATCTCTTCAGCCCCTCTTCTGATCCTTTAGAGGCAGAAGCACAATGACCCACTGGGCTTCAGTTTCCCCAGCTGACAAAGGAGAAAGCTTGACTTGACCATCTTGAGAGGCAGGTCCAGCTTGGACACATTGGCTCCCTCCAGAAAGTTCGGACTCCTTAAACTGGTACCCAGTACAACTTACCATGGAAAGGATGACCAGGGCAGGGAAGAAACCCATCACCACATAACAAAGAAGCTCCACAAGCTTGTACCTGGTGGAAAAACAAGCCATGGGATCTCAGGACAAGTGTCCAAGGAGGAAACAGAGCATACAGTTCCCCAATACCAAAGACAGAACAGTGAGAGGAAGAAACTCTCCCTGTATGACACTCCTGCTCTTATTCTACCCAGCAACACGAAGCGGTAATGGTAGTCATATGACCCTGGACAAATCATATGACACGCCCCTTTCCCTCTCTGAGTCTGTTTCTAAACCTGTAAAGTGATACACTGTAGCCAGAACATGGATGGCAGATTTAGGCATAGCAAGCATATGAGTGTTTTCCGTGCTTGGCCCATGGCAGACATTACCAATTGATCCCAGCATCTTTTCTCACAGGACTCAAGCAGTCATTCTCAATCTAGCTGAGTTGCTGGATCCAACAAATCCTATTTGCCCTCTGGATTAAATGTCATCTGGGGGCCCTGTGGGCTCTGAGATTCCAGGACTTTATTTTCTTTTGCTTCTCCAGTTTCTTTTTCATCCCACATTTAATTATTCCTGCCTCATAGCAGGAAAAGGATTCAGGGGCTGTGCCCCTCTCAAATCCTCTCCCCATTATCTTCTACTACAGTCTAGGGAAGTCAGGTGACAGATGATCAAGTTCAATGGGTCAAGTAACCTATGATGTCTTTTTTTAATGGAGGAGGGTTGGAGAGACGGCTCAGGAATCAAGAGTGCTTGCTGCTCAATCATGAAGACTGGAGTTCGAACCCCAGCACCTACAGTAGGCATCTCATGACTACCTGAAACTCCAGCTGCAAGGGCATCCACAGGCACTGCACACACATGTGCATACACACACACATAAATTAAACATTTTGGTGTGTATGTGTGTATTTGTGTGTGTGGAGTTCGAACCCCAGCACCTACAGTAGGCATCTCATGACTACCTGAAACTCCAGCTGCAAGGGCATCCACAGGCACTGCACACACATGTGCATACACACACACACACACATAAATTAAACATTTTGGTGTGTATGTGTGTATTTGTGTGTGTGTGTGTGCAGGTGTACATGCACATGTGTGTGTAGGCCAGGGAACCCTCCTATGTCATTCCTCAAGTGCTATTTTGTGTTTTCAGGCATGTTCTCTCCTTGGCTGGAGCTCACCAAGTAGGATAAGTTGGTTGGCTGGGAGTCCCAGAGATCCTCCTGTTTCTGCCTCCCTAGCACTGGAGTGACACGCACATGCCACCACATATAGCTTTATTTATTTCTTAATTTATTTTTATTTTATGCGGAGGCCAGAACAGGGCATTGGATCACCTGGAACTGCAGTTATGGATGATTTTTAGTCCCTGTGTTTATATGAGTTTTTTTACCTGAATGTATGTGCATGCACCACTTGTGTGCAATGCCTACAGAGGCCGAAAGAGGATATCAGATCCCCTGGAACTAGAGCTAAAGATGGTTGTTAGCTGCCATGTGGGTGCTGAGAACTGAACCTAGGTCCTCTGCCAGTGCTCTTAACCACTGAGCCATCTCTCCAGCCCACATACCCAACTTTTTAAGTGGATTCTGAGGATTAAATAAGGCCTTTACACTTGCATAGCAGGCACTTTGCCATCAGAGCTATGTCCCCGGCACTGCTATGATGGTGTTTTAAATTTATTTTTATTTATTTATTTATTTATTTATTTATTTATTTGGTCTTTTTGAGACAGGGTCTCCCTGTAGCCCCAGCTGTCCTGGAACTCACTATATAGACCAGGCTGGCCTTGAACTCACAGAGATCTGCCTGCCTGTCTCCCAAGTGCCAGGATCAAAGGCGTGCACCACCCCACCCGGCTATTTATTTCTGTTTTTAAAACATTATTTATCATTTTTATTTCATGAGTATGAATGTAATGTCTACATGTAGGTAGGTGCACCTGTGTCATGCAACGCCTGAAGAGGTCAGAAGAGGGTGTTGGATCCCCTGGAACTGGAGTTACAAACAGTTGTTAGCTGACATGTGGGTGCTGGGACTTGAACCCAGGTCTTCTACAAGAGCAGCTAGTGCTCTTAACCATTAAGCCATCTCTCCAGTCCAATTTATTTCTATTTTATGTGTATGAGTGTTGTGCCTGAATGTACGTAAATGTAGCATATGCATGCAATGTCCATGGAGGCCAGAACAGGGCATTGGATCACCTGGAACTGCAGTTATAGATGATTTTTAGCCCCTGTGTGGGTGCTGGGAGCCCAACCCCAGTCCTCTGCAAGAGCAGTCAGTGTTCTTAACCACTGAGCCATCTCTCCAGCTCCCTATGATGTGTCTTTTGAAAAACAGTTCAGGGGCTAGGGAGATGGCTCAGCTGGTGCCTGCTGTGCAAATATGAGGACCTGAGTTTGGATCCCCACACCCACATAAAAGCCAAGCAAGAGCTCACACTTTTGTAACCTTAGTGCTAGGAGGGCTGAAACAGGAGGATCCTTAGAGCCCACTGGCCAGTCAATTGGGGAGCTGTAGGTTGCCGGAGATCCTTTATCAAAAAATAAGGCAGAGCCAGATATGGTAGCACATCCCTTTAATCCCAGCACTCGGGAGTCAGGGGCAGGCAGATCTCTGTGACATTGAGGTCAACCTGGTCTACATAGTGAGTTCCAGGCTTGCCGGGATTACAGGAAGACCCTGTCTCAAAAAATAAATAAATAGGGAGCTGCCCCATGCTGTCCAGGCCCCTGTGGCACCAGGGCAATGGCCCCCTGGCTGGGGAGCTCAGACAAGGGGGTCCAGTGATAGTGCAGCCCACGAGGTAGTTTTGACCACCCGACTGTGCCACACCCAGGTCCACCTCTCTTGCGGGGGTCTGGGCCTACAAGTGACCACTGTGCAGCACACCCATGGTCTGCCTGGCTATCATCATCACCCAAGTGACAAGCTAGGCACAGTGGAGAAGGGACTTGGCAATTAAGAGGGAGAGTAGCTGAGGAACCAAGATGGCAGCAGTATCAGCTCTCAGCAAAACACCACTCTGATTTGAGAAAATGTCTCATCACTCTAGTGGCTGTCAGGGCCTGGCTGGCAGCTCTCAGCACCAGTAGGGACCTGAGAAGTCTGCAGATCTCAGAAAATAAGCTAGAGGACACTGGGGGTAAAGCGGTTGTGTGAAGCTGTGAGACATTCCAACTGCCACTGGAGAATCTTGGGGTGGAGGCCTGTGAGCTAACTGCTGCCTGCTGTGAGGACCTAGCCTCTGTTTCCACCCACAGTAAAGCCCTGTGGGGAGTCAACCTGTTGGAGGACACCGTGGACCGCAGTGGACTGATTATGCCGAGTGAGGTCCTGAAACGGCTAAAAGTGTAACCTGCATGCACTTGGGCTGCAAATAACTGACTTTGAGGAGGAAACCCAAGCATTTCTGATTGCTGAGGAGGAGAGAGATCCCTACCTGACAGTCCTAGGCATGTGTAGGAGAAACAGAACAGGTGTGAAAATTCCATTCCAAGAAACCTGAGTGTATTCTGACCCCAAACCACATACAAGGAAAAAGAAGTGGACCCTTAATTTGGCCCATCTGTGTGTAAGAATTACAGATCACTGACATTCTGGTGAGATGTGATATCTCTGGTACCCAGTTTAGAAGTGTTTTGTAAGACAGATGAAGTTTCCAATTGCTAATAGAGGACATGAAGTGAAGTGGTGGGGGGTGAAGGTGGAGATGGGGAAGGGGTCCGAATATGATCGAAATACATTGTATGAAATTCTTGAATCAATAACATTTAGAAATAAATAAATAAGGTGAAGATAGAGGAGTTACCTGACATGGACCCCAGCCTCTCTATCACTACACACACACCTACACACACACACACACACACACACACACACACACACACACTCACAATGCTTCAGATCTGTCCTTCTGGGCCGTGGAGCCTGGTGTCCAGCTATGGGCCTCAAAGATGTGATGCAGGTACAACTGGACCTTCACACTTCTGGGGTCATTCTGAGGATCTCACCTGCCTGGAGGTGCTGAGCAAGTGCTTCTGAGGAATTAAAGGGCACCCCAACAATCTGAGACCCCATCCAGCCCCGACTTACCGTTCGTGGAAGAAAAAGACATAGATGGTACCAACAGAGGCCATGATCCAGACCAGCCAGCGCATGTGGGAGGCCCAGGGGCCCAGCTCCCGAAGGTTCAGCCTGGAGTAGGAAAGGAAGTCACAGGCAGAGCCTAAAGAGGGGGCCAAGATCAAGTTCTGTATGGTCAGCCTGGCACAGGAAGCTGGCCAATCCAACAGCAGCTCAGTCCCCAGGGGTGGCACAGGTAGGAGGAGGGCTCCCACAGGAAGACAGTGCAGGGGCAGAAAGTTGCACAATGCAATCTGAATCAGCAAAGATGGCATGGTAGCACACATCTGTCATCCCAGTACTCAGGAGGCTGAGACAGGAGGATCATGAGTTTCGTGTTAGCCTGGGCTTCATGCATAGCAAGACCCTGTGAAAAAACAACCTCTCGGCTTAATCTGGAAAGTGCCTGCCTTGCAAACACAAGATCCTGAGTTTGTACCCCTAGCACCCATGTCATCTCAGTGCTGAGGAGGCTGAAACAGGAGGGTCTTTGGGGCTCACTGGCCAGCCAGCCTAGCTGAATTGGTGGACTCCAGGGTCAGTCCCCAGGTGGGGAAGGGGAACGGTGGACCCTATCTCAAAAAATAGGGTGGAGACAAGGCCCCAGGTTGTGCATAGCAGTGGCTTTGCCTCTGTGTTGAGCTTATGCTGGGGACAAGAGAAGTTTATGTCATTTGTAGTGTCTAGCCTTGGGCAGTCTGATTCTCTAGAATGGGCCTCCCACCTCCCCTGAGGGCCAGCTGTGGTCTTGACTCCACATGTGGTCCTGGGCATCTAGGACCTGGCATTGAACCTTTCCCATTCCTAGACACCAAGAGGTTTTGTGTCATTTTCCTATTACTCTCCTATAGCCCCAGTGCACCTTTACCTACAGAAAAAGTAAAATACATAATTGAACCTCTAAAGATAAAAAACACAGTCGGGCAAGTTTAAAAAATTAATAATAGTAAGGGCTGGAGAGATGGCTCAGTGGTTAAGAACACTGGTTGTTCTTGTAGAAGACCTGGGTTTGAATCCCAGCATCCACATGGCAGCTAATAACTGTCCGTCACTCCAGTTCCAGGGGATCCAACAGCCTCTTCTGTCCTCCGCGAGCACTGCACGACACAGGTGCACTTACCTACATGCAGGCAATACATGCATACACATAAAATAAAAATAAATATATTTTAAAATTAATAATAATACTAATGATGATGATGATGTGGAGAGTGATAGAGGAAGACCCCTAACATCAACATCTGTCCTTCATATAGATGTATTCACACATGTGCACACACACATACACACACAGAACATGTACACATGTATACACTACGCACACAAATAAGTAAATCCCTTTGATAATATATATTCTATTAACTATATTCCTCCAGAGAATCCTGGCTAATACACATCACCATACCCAACTCTTTTCATTTTATACAATATTATGAAGATATCTATGTTTTTTTTAA
>NW_008354274.1:772450-814824 GCF_000622305.1 Nannospalax galili | reverse complement strand
GAAAGTGTTGCCTGCTTCAAAACGTGGGTTTTCTCTGCAGCACTGGGCACCCTTTCTGGTAAAAGTGGACTTCCTTCTTTTACTTCAAGTGTCTTTGGGTTGTAATGTCAGTGCTCATATATGAGCAGAGAAACCACAGTTAATTTGGGGGGAGTACGTTTTAATATTTTATTTATTATATTTTTATTTTATATGTATAAGAGTTTTGCCTGCATGTATGTAAGTGTGTAGAGTATGTGCAATACCACAGAAACCAGAAGGTGTCAGACCCCCTGGAACTGGAGTTATAGATGGTTGTTAACTGCCATGTGGGTGTTGGGAACCAAACCCGAGTCCTCTGCAGGAGCAGCCAGTGCTCCTAACCACTGAGCCATCTCTACAGCCCTGTATCTGTGTTTTAAGAAATTTACATTTATTTTGGTGGGGTTTTTTTGTGTGTGTGTGTGTGTCCACATTTCACAGCACTCATGTGGAAGTCAGAGGCAAAAAAGGAGGAAGGAAGGAAGGAAGGAAGGAAGGAAGGAAGGAAGGAAGGAAGGAAGGAAGGAAGGGAGGGAGGGAGGGAGGGAGGGAGGAAGGGAAGGAGAAAAGATGAAGGATATTGGCTCAGTTAATGCAACGACAGCATTAGGCTAAACTACCTTAAGTGTAGAAGTTAGGGATGGCAATACAGCTGTACAACTGTTTCCTGCCGGGGGAGGGGAGCCTACTATAAAACTCTCTCTCTCTCTCACACACACACACACACACACACACACACACAAAAGAGTCAGAGGCTCACAAAACTAGACTATTTTATCTTAGCAGGCATGTTGGTATATGCCTTTAACCCCAGCACTTGGGAGGCAAAGGCAAGTGGATCTCTGTGAGTTCAAGGTCAGCCTGGTCTCCATACCAAGTCTAGGCCAGCTATGGCTACAGGGCGGCCCTGTCTCAAAAAGACCAAAACAAAACAGAACAGAACAAAACAAAAGAAAATGACAATAAAACCATGTGTGTGTCTGCATATATTTGCAAGGTATATACATGTATACATCTATCCAGAAATATGCAAATATATGTAATATATGTGCACATTTTCATATATAGAGACATACATATTTAGTCTTTTATGCCCAAAGCAACTGTACAAGGATACTCAAGACATTGGTAATAAGTAGCTATTTCGTGGCACTTAATAAAGTCATGAGCAAGTCTTTTCACCTAGTTCCTTCTATGTGGTCAGTGTGTTATCCACCAAATATAAACAGAAATTCAAAGAGGGAAAAGAAGCTAGCCAGAGGAGCAGTGGTACTTACCAAGGTGCATAGGATGCAGCAATGAAGAAATAAATGACCATCCTGTCAATCATGTGCAAACAATGTTCCACCATCCTAGGGAGGACATAGAAGGTGGCCGGTCGTAGTCCCTGGCTAGCAGTGAAGGACAGGTGCACCCAGAGTGCTCTCTGGGGATAGAGACTCCCCTGTCTCCAGACACTACCCACTCCAGTCTCAGTCTCTCAGTCAGTAAGGAAGCACTGTAGCCTAGCTGTTTCCCTATCAGAATGCCTGGTGTTCTGGGAGTTTATGATGATGCCTAGGGGCATCATTAAGGTGAATGCTGACAAGCCTCTGATTTTGTGTATGAATGTGGATGTGATGTGTGTGCATGCAGGCATGTGGAGAAGGTACATGTACACACATGCCTCAGTGCATGTGTGGGGCTCAAAGGACAATCTCAAGTGTCAGTTCTCACCTTCCACCTTGTTTGAGACAGGGTCTCTTGTTTGCCACTGTGTACAGCAGGCTGGCTTGCCCACGAGTTTCCAAGGATTCTCCTGTCTCCTTCTCCCATCCTGCTGTAGGAGGGCTGGAATTATAAATGTGCTTCTGTGTCCAGCTTTTACATGGGTTCTGGGGATCTGAACTCAGATTGTCAGGCTTACATGACAAGTGCTTTACACACTAAACCAGCACACACATCTGACTCCAACCAGAGCAAGCCTATCTCAGGTTCATATGCTGAGATTTGCAAAAGATCCCAAGTGGAGAAAGACTTCTGCAATTCAAAAATGTGCAGAGGGGCTGGAAAGATAGCTCAGCCGGTAAAGGCATTTGCATCCAAGCCTGACAACCTGAGTCCAATGCCAGACTCTTATGCATTGTCCTCTGACCTCCATATGTGTGCCATGGTACCACCACACACACACACACACACACACACACACACACACACATACACACACACACACACACACCAGACAATAAATAAATTGATTAATTAAAATGTGCATAGGGCTAGGGAGATGGCTAGGATGGTAAAATGCCTGCTGTACAAACATGAGGACCTGAGTTTGGATCCCTGGTACCCACATAAAAGCTGAGCACGGTTACATACATCTGTAACTTTAGTGCTGGGGGGAGTGGAGACAGGAGGATCCCCAGAGCTCACTGGCCAGCCATCTAGCCAGTCAGTGAGCTCTGGGATGGGGGTAGGGAGAGAGAAACTATCTCAAAAGGTAAGGTTGGGGGCCGGAGAGAGGGCTCAGCAGTTGAGAGCACTGACTGCTCTTGCAGAGGACTTGGGTTTGGTTCCCAGAACCAACAAGGCAGCTAACAATCATTTGTAACTCCAGTTCCAGGGACCCAACGCCCTCTTCTGGCCTCCATGGGCACTGCACACACAGGCACACTTATATACATGCAGGCAAAACACATTTTTACATAAAATAAAAATAAAATTTTTATAAAAAAGGTAAGATGGAGAATGGTAATAGGGGACACCTGATAGGCTCTGACCTCCACATGCATGTGCACACAGGAGGGTGCACATCAACACCCACACATGCACACATGTGCGTGCGCACACACGCGTGCACGCACACACACACACACACACACCATGCATAGATAGGCTGGGGAGACAGCTCAGTCAGTAAAGTGCCTACCACACAAGCATGAGTTTGACACCACAGGACCCAAGTAAAAGGGTTAGAGGCGTAGGATGCACCTGTAACCCCAGCACTGGGGAGGCAGAACTCAGAAATCCTCACCTGCTACCATACAGATCTTCTTCATTTTGCTTTTAAAATTTTTGTTGCATTTATTTATATGTGCACATGTGGAAGGCAGAGGACACCTTGCAGAAGTCAGTTCTCTCTGGGCCCCAGGAATTGAACTCAGGTTGTCAGTCTTGGCAGCAACACCTTTACCCACTGTGCCATCTTGCCAGCCCTAAATCTTCCTTCTTGTTTCTTGGCCATGTTTGGTTTGGGTTTTGTGCTCTTCAGGATCCAAGCCTGTTGTGTTGGGTTGCAGTGTAAGAAAGAGGGTCTACTCAAATGGGATTCAACCTCAGCTCTCAAGGCAGGGATTATCCCTCCCCAAAACAGGTCAGGGTTCACCCCAAGCTTGGCACTTTACTAGCTGTCTTCAGTTGTCAGTTTGACACACCTGGGAGGAGGGAACCTCAGTTGGGGAATTTCCTCTATTGTACTGGCCTGTAATCAAGTTTGTGGGACATTTTCTTGATGGTTGAGTGATGTGGGAGGGCTTGGCCCACTGTAGGTAGTGCCACTCCTGGGCAGATTGTCCTGTGTCATATAAGAAAGCAGGCTAAACACAGGCCAGGGGAGCAAGCCAGTAAGCAGCCTTCCTCCACAGTCTCTGCTTCAGTTCCTGCCCTCCTGGCTCCTGCCCTGACTGCTCTTAAGGATGAACTGTGATCAGGACGTGTAAGCCAAATAAACCTTTTCCTCCCCAAGTTGCTTTTGATCAGAGTGTTTTATCACGGCAATAGAAAGCAGCCAAAACAGCCCCCCTCCAGGCTTGGCTGAGCATCTCCCTACAAATTCACTGTTCTACTCCATCCCTTAGGATGGGGTCACCCCACCTGGCTGGTGTCTCATTCCATGGACTGAGCAGAATGTACCTGAGATGGCTCTTCTTCCAGGAGACGGTGTGGAAAATGGTGGACACCACAAAGAGGCCACAGAGGCCAAGGCCATAGATCCAGGCGGAAATGGTCTCCCAGTCATCATCAGATAGGAAGTAGAGGTTGGAACTGCCCAGGATGCTGGGGATGATCCAGAACTAGAGGAAAAGAGGACCAGACAAGGCCATCCTTTTGTTAAAATAGTTTTCTTATAGATTTTTATTTTATTTACTTTTTTTGAGACAGGGTCTCCCTATAGCCCCAACTGGTGTGGAACTCACTATGTAGACCAAGCTGGCCTTGAACTCACAGAGATCCACCTGCCTCTGCCTCCCGAGTGCTGGGATTAAAGGTATGTGCCACCATGCCAGGTTTATTTTCTAATTGTTTGTATTATATGTTTGAGTGTCTTGCCTGCATGTATGTAAACGAACCACATGCATGCAATGCTCAAGGAGGCCAGAAGAGGGTGTCAGATTCCCTGGAACTGGAGTTATGGATGGTTGTTAGCTGCCATGTGCTGGGAACCAAACTCTGGTCCTCTGTAAGAGCAGCCAGTGCTCTTAACTGCTGAGCCATCTCTCTAGCCCTATTTTTAATTCTGTGTATATGTAGGTGGTGGGGTTTGGGGGGAGGATATGTGTGTGACTGCAAGTGCCCATGGAAGCCAGGAGAGGAGATTGGATCCCCTGGAGCTGGAGTTGTGGGTGGTTGTAAGCTGCCCAATGTGGGTGCTGGGAACTGAACTCAGGTCCTCCAGAAGAGCAGTAGACACTCTTAACTGTTGAGCCATCTCTTCAGCCCCAAGGACTAGCCTTTGTGTGGGTGGATGTGTGATGTGGGGCACACCAGGCTCCATATGTGACTCTATATGTAACACTGGGTTGCACCTGTGTGCATGTGGAGGCCAAATGTCAACCTCAGGTGTCATTCCTCAGGCCATGTCTACCTTGCTTGTTTGATTTAAATATTTTCTAATTTAAAATATTTTTGACTTATTTATTTTTATTTTATGTGTATGAGTGTTTTTCCTGCATGTATGTAAATACACCTGTGTCATGCAATGCCCATGGAGGTCAAGAAGAGGGCATTGGATTCCCCTAGAACGGGAGTTTTGGATGGTTGTTAATTGCCATGTGGGTGGGTGCTGGGACCCAAAACCGGGTCCTCTGCAAGAGCAGCCAGTGCTGAGCCATCTCTCCAGCTCCTTCCCCCCACCCCTTTTTTTTAGCAGATCCTTAATCTATAGCCCAGAACTCAGTGATGTTAGGCAGTCTACCAACTGAGCTACATTCCCCAGCCTTTTTTTTTTTTTTTTTTGGTCTTTTTGAGACAGGGTCTCCCTGTAGCTCCAGCTGTCCTAGAACTCACTATGTAGACCAGGCTGGCCTTGAACTCACAGAGATCCTCCTGCCTCTGCCTCCCTAGTTCTGGGATTAAAGGCATGCGCCACCATGCCCCACTCAAGACGAGATCTTATGTAACACAAACTGGCCCTGAACTTACTATGTAGCTGAGGCTGGCCTTGAATTCCTGATCTTTCCCAATGTTGGGATTATAGATGTGTACCATAGTACCTGGTTTATACATGTGTTTTTAAAATGATTACTTACTCATTTTTATATATTTTTATCTATCTATTTTATTTTATGGAACCTATTCTCTTCTATTTTATAAAATCTTTTATTTTGGGGCTGGAGAGAGGGCTCAGTGATTAAGAGCACCAGCTGCTCTTTCAGAGGACCCAGGTTCAGTTCCCAGCACCCACATGGTGGCTAGCAACCATCTGTAACTCTAGTTCCAGGGGATCTGACACCCTCTTCTGACTTCCATGGGCATTGCATGACATGGGTGCATTTACATATATGCAGGCAATATACTCACACACAGAAAATAAAATTAATAAATAAAATATTTTTTAAAAATTTAAGGAGCTATAGTATGTAGGTCAGTTGGTAGAGTGCTTGCCTAGCATGCACTAAGTCCACCCCCTGTATCACATACACTAAACATAGCAGAACTTGCCTCGTCTCAACACTCAGGGGGTAGAGGCAGGAGGATCAGAAATTCAAGGTCATCCTCCACTACATAGTGAGTTCAAAGACAGCCTGGGCTACATAAGACCCTGTCCTCCTCCCCCAATTTTTTAATTGAAATTTCAATAGCCAGTGGCTTCACTCCAGGACAAGGCATGTCTCTGTTAGACCCTCTGTGGGGTATAAGGACCATTTTCCAGAGAACATAAGGCTCCCAAGGCCCCAGCATCACCCTGAGTGGCACACACAGCCTGATGGGCCCCTTGTCACACCATTGTCTCTGATGTTCCTGACCTCAGAGGTCTACAAGTATACAATCCAGACCCCAGCACAGGTGCTCGGGGACTACTCAACAACATGAACCTGCATGGGGATACGCTGGAGTGACCAAATACTATGCTGGGTACTAGGGAGCCACTGACGGTCCACAACCCATCGTACTACAGGCCTCCTTCTGAACCATATTTGCCGTACTGGGGCCCCTGAGAGACTAGAGGAACAGGTCACATGGAATAAGTTGAGATGGCTCAGTGGGTAAAGTACCTGCTGTGCCAACATGAGGACCTGCTTTCAGATCCCCAGCACCCATGTAAAAAGTGGGGTTAGGTGGTGTATGCTTGTAATCCCAGTGTAGGAAGACAGAGACAGGCTGATCTCTGGGGTTCTCAGGTCACCACCTAGCCTGCTTGATGAGCCTCAGGTCCCAGTGAGAGACAAAAATCAGTATAGGGCCAACAAGATGGATCAGTGGGTAAAAGCATATTCCTTGCAAAACTGAGGACTTGAGTTTGACCCTTGAAACCCACATGGGAAGGAGAGAGCTGTCTCCTGAAAGTTGTTCTCTGACCTTTCATTTGTGTCCTGTGGTACAAGCCCACCTAACTCACACATCACACACATGCACACACGTACACATACACTACATACACAATAATCATAAATTAAATTAAAACAAAAGACTAAAAAGGCTGGGCATGGTGGTGCACGCCTTTAATCCCAGCACTCGGGAGGCGGAGGCAAGTGGCTCTCTGAGTCTGAGGCCATCCTGGTCTACATAGTAAATTCCAGGCCAGCCAGGGCTACACAATGAGACCCCATCTCAAAAAAAAAAAAATGGGACGGGGGAGCTGGAGAGATGGTTAAGAACACTGGCTGCTCTTGCAACCCAGATGGTGGCTAACAAATGTCCATAACTCCAGATTCAGGGGATCTGATGCCCTCTTCTGACCTCCATGAGCATAAAATAAAAATAACTAAACTGAAAAAAATTAATGGAGTCAGCGTGGCAGTGAGGATGGCCCAGCAGGAAAAGATGTTTGCCACCAAGCCCGATAGCCTGAACTTGATCCCCAGAATCCACATGAAGGAAAGAGAGAACTGACTCCTACAAGTTGTTCTCTGACACCAGAGGACCCAAGTTCAATTCCCAGCACCCACGTTGGGTGGCTCACAACCACCTATAACTCCAGCTTCAGGGGATCCAAACCCCTCTTCTGGCCTCCTTGGTCACCCATACACATCACACACACACACACACACACACACACACACACACACACACACACACACACAGAGGAATAGGTTATAGGTTGAGAATACTCCCCCTCGCCTCCACATCAGCCATTAGCCCCTGACATGCCGACTCACAGCATGGGTGGCACAGTTGGCTGCATGCTCGTACTCCGTGGGCTGGTATCTCTTGTGGGCCGGAACTCGGTCATTCATGAACCTGCAAGGAGAAGCAGAGTTGCAGAGCCCATATTCTAACCCACATAGCCTCCCTCCACCCTCCTGCCTTTCTTCTATCTCTCTGAGTACTAAACTTTTCTTAATCATGTTTTTGTGATGTACACATGCATGCTCACCCGGTGTGTATTGTGTGTAGAGGCCAGAAATCAACAGCAAATATCTGTCTCAATCTCTCTCCGCCTTATTTTTTCAGACAGGGTCTTCTTCAGACAGGACCTGGAACTTGCCATTTGGGCAAGGCTGGCTGGCCAGTGAGCCTTAGGGAGTCTGTCTCTCTGCCTTCCCCTGCCAATGCAGAGGTTACAGGTGTGCTGCCATGCCTGCCTTTTACATGGGTTCTAGGGATTTGAACTCAGGCCCTCATGGTCATGGGGCAAGCTCTTTACCCACAGAACCATCTCCCCAGTCCTAAGAATTAAACTTGTGTGTGTGTTTTTGGGAGGAGGAGTGGAATTAAGACAGTGGGTTTTCTTAAATTTTATTTATTATTTTTATTTTATGTGTATGCATGTATTGCCTGCATGTAGGTAAGTGCACCCGTGTCGTGCAATGCCCGAGGAGGTCAGAAGAGGCTGTCGGATCCCCTGGGACTGGAGTTACAGACAGTTGTTAGCTGCCATGTGGGTGCTGGGATTCGAACCTGGGTCTTCTGCTAGAACAACCAGTGTTCTTAACCGCTGAGCCATCTCTCCAGCCCTAAGACAGTCTTATACTGTAGTACTGGCTGGCCTGGAACTTGCTATGTAGACCATCCCAATCTGGTCTTGATCTCACAGAGATCCCCCTGCTGGGACTAAAGGTGTATGCCACCATGCCTGGCAGAGTAAGCATTTGTTTTAATGTTTTTTAAGTATTTTATCTATTTTTTAATTTTTTGTGCATGAGTGTATTGCCTGCATGTATGTAAGTGCACCTGCATCATGCAATACTTGTGGAGGTCAGCAGAGGGTGTTGGATTCCCTGGAACTGGAATTAGAGGTGGCTGTTAGCTACCATGTGTGTTTTGGGAATCAAACCCAGGTCCTCTGCAAGAGCAGTCAGTGCTCTTAACCACTAAGCCATCTCTCCAACCTATATTAAACATTTTTGACCACTAAATATTTCTTGTCTTGTCCTTAATGTGATGTTTTAAAAAACTTTACTGGGACTGGGGATGTGGCTCAGTTGGTAGAGTGTTTGCCTAACATGCAGGAAGCCCTAGGTTTCATCCCCAGCACCACATAAGCTGGGTGAGGTGGTAGGTGCCTGACATCTCAGCACTGAGGAGGTTGGAGGCAAGCGGATCCTGATTCGAACCCAGGTCTTCTGGTGGTGCTGGGATGACAGGCATGCACCACCATGCCCAGTTTATGTGGTACTGGGGATGGAACCCAGAGCTTTGCATATGCTAGGTGAGCCCTCTGTCGACTAAACCACATCCCCAGCTCCAATTTTCTCTTTAAAATAATCATTCCTGGGGCTAGAGATTGCTCAGTGGTTAAGAACACTTGCTGTTCTTGCAGAGGACTCAAGTTTGGATCCCAGCACCCACACCAGGCAACTTACAACTGCCTGTAGCTTTAGTTCCTGGTGATCTGACAACCTCTTCTGGTGTCTGCAGGCACCCACACATATATGGTATATGTCCACACACATAAATAATTTTTTGTTTTTTATTACTTTTCATTGAATTTTTGTAAATTTCATACATTTCGATCATATTTAGATCCCCTCCCTTATCTGCACCCCTTTTATAGCCCTCCCTTAACGAAATTTCTGTACTTTAAGATATATTTTAAGACCTATAGAGTCAGGTCTGTGTCCCCAAATGCCTTTCAGTGCTAAATAATTTTTAATATTAAAACTAATAAACATTCCTCGTGTTTTCCCTTCTGGAATTTTCAAAGCCTCTTGCGTCTGTTGGGCTCTCATCATAGCAAAGTTTGAAGGAGAGAGGTGACATCACCAGGTGGCACAGGACTTGGGCCAAGCCTGGCTAATGTCCAAGCCTGGCTCTACCATGACAGTACTGTGAAAGAGCATTTAAGCCATTCTGGAAGACACCTGAGTGTCAGTGGGGCAAGGAAGAGGTATCCCAGAGCTGGGAGTGGACACATCTGTACACACCGAGCTCTCAGCCCAGCAGGAAGGACCTACTGCCAAGCAGAGTTCTCTACACACAAGTACAGTTCTCCCAGAGTTTCTCCCATTGACTTCCACAAGAGGGAGCCAGACATCACTCAAACACATCAAGAGCATTCCCTGGTGATCTCAGTTGCCAGGACTGGGGAGATAGCTCAGTGGGTAGAAGTACTCAGTGTGTACGCATACGACTTGAGTTTGAATCCCAAGCACCCACATAAAAAGCTGGGTATGGCTGTGTGTACTTGTAACCCCAGTATTGAGGTGTGGAGACTGGTAGATCCTAACATCTCACTAGCCAATCAGCCTACTTAAGCTTCCTGTTGAAGTAGAGGAAGACATCTTCTAGCACCTTCTGTATGCTGGATTGATGTTAGATCCCTGAAGCATTCATTGAGTGTTTTCTGTATGCTGGTACCTGGAGCACTTACTGAGTCCCTTCTGCCAGCTGTTTGCTTCATGGAGCATTTGTAGAATGCCTTCTTTATGTCTCCTTGTCAAGTATAGCTCAGGGACAATCTCTGTACACTGGACTCATGCTACTAAAGTCTTTGTAGCATTTATTGAGTGCCTTCTGTATGCTGGCTATCTATTTGTATAGTCCATGATGCATTCATGAAATACCTTCTGTATGCTAGATTCAGGCGTCTTAGTATAGCAAGAGAGGAACAAAGCCTAGAGGGAGGTCAGCCAGCACTGGACCCGTGGCTTGGTCTGGGACCTGTGGCCTGGTTTAATGGTGATTACACTTGGATAACCCCAGGGGACCACCTCTGCTCTCCTGGCCCGCCTACTCAGACCATTCCGCTATAGCAGCATCCAGCCCTGACTCCACACTTCTGGTCATGAAATCCCACATGGTATCACATGGCCAGGGTCATGTTGAGCCCACTAGACAGATGACAAAACTAACATCCCAGGCTGCAAGTCCCAGGGTATCCTCATCCCATGGACTGGGCAACTGTAAATTGGGCAAATATCCAGGCCTGGGGGCTGTCATCTTAGCTATTTGGGAGGCTGAGACAAGATTACAATTTCAAGAGCTGCTGGGCTACAGAGTGAGTTCCAGACCAGCCTGGGAAACTTAGTGAGCTCCTGTCTCAAAATAAAGCACAAAGAGGGATGGGGGTGTTGGTCAGTGGTAGAGCACCTGCTTGGAATTCCCCATGAAAGGGCTCAGCATGTGACTCAGTTGTAGAGCACCTGCCTAGAATCCTTCAGTGATGGACTGGGGTGTGGCTCAGTGTAGAGCACCTGCCTAGAATCCTCCAGTGATGGGCTAGGGTGTGGCCTCAGTAGTGGAGCTCCTGCCTAGAATCTTTCAGAATCCTTCAGGGAGAGATTGGCGGGTGTGGTTCAGTGTTAGAGTTCTTGCTTAGAATCTCCCAGTGAGGAGTTGTCACACATGCACAAGACCCTAGGTTCAAGCCCCAACACCACAAATAAAATTTTACAAAAAGCAAAGATCAGGGGCTGGAGAGATAGCTCAGCAATTAAGAGCACTGCCTGCTCTTAAAGAGGACCTGGGTTTGATTCCCAGCACCCACATGGCAGCTAACAACTGTCCACAACTCCAGTTCCTGGGGAATCTGACACCCTCTTCTGACCTCTTCAGGCATTGCACAACACAGGTGCACTTACATACATACAGGCAATATACTCATATATGTAAAATGTAAAAATTAATAAATGGAATTTTTGTCAATGCAAAGATCAATACAGAAAAAGATGCCTCATAAAGACTGAGTCACAGGGAGAAGATTGCCTCATGCCACAGATGCAAAGATGAGAACATGTCTACAAGCCACAGAGTGCACCAGAGCTTCTAGAAAGAACCAGCCCCACCCACACCTTGATCCTGGAGTTCTGACCTCCAAGAATTATAAGAGAGTAGCTGTTCAAGCACAGGGTGTGGGCTATTGTTTCTGTAGACTGAGGGCACTGGCCCATGCTGCAGCACACTTGTTAATGAGCTCTGTCTAATGCCCCCAAGAGGTCCATGGCAAGCAGGGCTGGGAGCAGGTGGACAGCCAGTAAAAGGACACACAAGGTTGGCCAAGCCCATCACCCCTTGAAGGGATGGTCCTACGCTTGTCACCAGAGGCCACCCTATCCTCCCTTGTGCCTTTAACAAATGCTAAACAAGCCACCCATGCCAGCCACATGGGTTCCAGGGTGATGTCACGGTTGCTGTGGCAACCTGGGACAGGCCATTACTTATTTCTGGCCTCCACAAAAACTCCCCTTGTCTCTCGCCTTTAGGCTGTAGCTATTAAATGAGGGTGAAGGAAGGGACAAAAGAAGACTGGAGACAGGGAAGGGGGCATGCCCTGGCAAAGGCCCAAGAAACCATTCCCACCACCCTGAAGACCCACAAACGTTTTCCTTAACTCCTTGTGACCCAACATCTTTCTTCATAAAGGCCTAGACAGGCATTTTAAAAGGACAACAAATTCGCTCTGTTTTAATTTGTATACAATGAATTTCCTCAGGGTTGGAGAGACAGCTCAGTGGTTCAGACTTCTTACTGCTCTTCCTGAGGACTTGAATTCAGTTCCCAGCACCCACACTGGGTGACTCATAACCTCCCATAACTCCAGCTCCAAGAGGTCTGGCACCCTCTTCTGGCGTCTGCCGACAAATGCACTAATATGCACGTATCCCCACACAGATACACATACGAGTAATGAAATTTTTTTTTTAAATCTTTTTAAAATTCTTCTTTTGCTACACATTTTTATGAGTTTAGATGGATTTTTGGATCATGGACTCCCTGCCACACTTTAAATAAACAATAGAGGTAGGCATACTAATGGACACCTATAATCCCAGCACTCTGGAAACTGAGACAGGAGGATCAGGACTTCAAGAATAGTCTCAACTACACAGTGATTTTTGAGGCTAGCCCTGGCTATATGAGACTCTACCTCAAAACAAATAACAAAACAAAAAAAAAAACATTAAACAAAGTTAAAACACATTCTTAGGTGAAAAGGAACCATGATTTGAATACCAAATGGATTTCCTCATTTCTGTTCAAATTATCTGAGCTGACTTGTGTAAATAAAAGAAAAATGGACTCTGGTAAAGACACCTTAGGGCTGAGGTTGCAGCTCAGCAGTAGAGAATCTGCTTAGAATCCCCAGCGAGGGGCTGGGGTGTGGCTCAGTGGTAGAGCCCCTGCCTAGAATCCCCCAGTGAGGGGCTGGGGTGTGGCTCAGTGGTAGAGCACCTGCCTAGAATCCCCCAGTGAGGGGCTGGGGTGTGGCTCAGTGGTAGAGCACCTGCCTAATATGCACCAGACCTTGAGTTCAATTCCAGTCCTGCTAAAATGAAATCTTTCACCAGGTGTGGTGGCACACACCTTCAGTCCCAGCACTAGGGAGGCAGAGGCAGGCAGATCTCTATGAGTTCAAGGCCAGTCTGTTCTACACAGTGGAGACCAAAGAGACCCTGTCTCAAAAAAAACCAAAAACCAAATCTTCCTTAAAGGTCATCCTGCTGTTCTTGGTTGTCCTTCACTCACGTCCTCTTCCCCATGTACAGCCCAGAGTCATGAATGTTACTATATGTTCTTTCTTTTAATTTCTTCATTTTATTTTATTGGGTGGCTGCACTTGTGCCATGTGGAAGTCAGGGAACAACTTGTGGGAATTAGTTCTCTCCTTTCACCATGTGGTTCTGGGAATTTAACTTGGAGTCCTCGGGCAGCAAATGTCTTTATCTGCTGGGCCATCTCACCAGGCCAATTTTTTTTTAATTGAAGGCTTTATTTTACATGTGCAGATGTTCATGTGTGTTTGTCTATGTGTGTGGAGGCTGACATCATATCCTGCTTTTCCAGGGGTACTGGGGCCCAAATTCAGGTCTTCATGTTTGCACTGGGTGTACTTTACCACTGAGTCATCTCCAGTCCCCTTTCTTTGTGTTTCTATATAATGGGGAAAGGAACCCAAGTCCTTGTGCATGCTAGCTACAGTTCACTGTCAGCCTGACAGACTCTAGAATCATCTGGGAGATGGGCCTCTGGGCATGCCTGTGGGGACTGTCTTCTTATGTTAGCTGAGGTGGGAAGCCCCGCCCACTGAGGGGGCACCATTCCCTGGCTGGGATCCAGGACCGTGTAAATGGAGGAGGGAGCTGAGCAGCAGCATTCATCCCTCTCTGCTTCCTGATTGTGGGTGTCATGTGACCAGCTGCTTCAAGCTCCTGCTGCCTTGGCTTCCCTGCCACAGTAGGCTGTATCATTAACTGGGAACCAGAATAAACCCTTTCTCCCTCAAGTTGCCTTTGTCATAGTATTTTATCACAGCAACGAAAACAAAAACTAAGACACTAGACACATGCTCTCTGCCATTGAACCCCAGCCCAGCCCTCCTTCCTTTTTCATCATTGAGCAGCATTCTATCGTATGAATGTACAAGAACCAATCAATCCCCCTACAGAACCCAGGGCATCGTGTGTGTGTGTGTGTGTGTGTGTGTGTGCACGTGCATTTGTGTGCATTGTGAGTGCATGTGTGGTATGTATTCATATGCATGTGTGGGGTCTGCACATACATGTGTATACACATGCCTATGGAATCCAGAGGTCAACACTGGCTGTCTTCCTCAGCCACTCTCCACCTTAGTTTTTGAGATCTCAGCCTCTTTCACTGACCCTGGAGCTCACTGATTAAGCTAGACTGGCTGGCCTGTGAGTTCCAGAGATCCACCTGTCTCTGCCCCCCCAGAACTAGGGTTACATATGCACACGGCTTTGCCCAGCTTTTTGCGTGGGTATTGGGGCTCTGAACTCAGTCTGTGTGTGCCCGGCAGGCACCACCCACTGAGCCATCTCCCCATCCCCAGAGCCTTAACATTAACAGGCAAAATATATAAAGTACACGAGGCTGGAGCGACAGTTCAGCAGGTGAGAGTATTTATTGCTCTTCCAGAAGATCAGAGTTTGGTTCCTAGCATCCACAATGAGTAGCTTATGACCACCTGCAACTCCAGCTCCAAGGGATCCAACACCCTATTCTGATCTTCAAGGAAACCTGCATGCATATGCTCACACACACACACACACACACACACACACACACACACACAATCAATAACAAATCTTTTTAAGATACATGTATGTAATGTTTAGATGGTTCAGAACCAAGCTGGCAGTTAGAGAGGCAACCCAAGACTAAAGGAGATGATCAAGGTAAAACATGTCTGTAATCACAGCACTGAGCAGGCTAAGGCAGAAGGATCAAGAATTCAAAGCCAGCCTAGGCTATATAGCAAAGACCTTGTCTCAAATCAACAAACAAAAAGACTACAGGAAATTTCTCTTGAAAGAGCCAACACTGAGACTGGAGGGATGCCTGTGCAGCTAAGAGATCTGACTGCTCTTGTAGAGGACCCAGGTTCAATTCCTAGCACCCACATGGTGGCTCACAACCATCTGTAACTCCACTTCCAGGTAATCTAATGCCCTCTTCTGGCCTCTGAGGGCATTGCATGCATGTGGTATACTTACATGCATGTAGGCAAAACACTTACACCAATAAAAAAATAAAAATAAAAAATATGCCAGGTTTGGTGACACACACCTTTAATCCCAGAATTCAGGAGGCAGAGGCAGGTGGGTCTCTGTGAGTCTGAGGTCAGTCTATATAGTGAGTCCAGGCTAGCTGGGGCTACAGGGAGACCCTCTCTCAAAAAGACCAAAAAATAAATTATAAATAAATAAATAAATAAATAGGAAAAATATTAAGAGCCAATACTCCTAGAAGGCCTGCACTAGGCAGATTAAAGATGGAAACTAACCTCTTCTCCCTCCTCTCTGGAGAACAAAAGTCCCATTCTGTGGCCAGTCTTAGAGCCCTGATGACCATGTGGCCACAGGCACTTGGCAGGCTCCCAAACTGAAGCAGAATCCAGAGCCAAACACTGACTGATGAGCACCAGAGGCTGAATTCCCTTCCTGGTCAGCCAATCTAGCCGAATCAGTGAACTCCAGGTTCAGTGAGAGACCCTGTTTCAAAAAGAAGGTACAGAGTGATTGAGGAAGACGTCAACTGTCACCCGCTGGCCTCCACAGTGCACATGCGCACAGGTACTGCACACACGTTAAAAAAGAGTAGCAACACTGCAGAGATGGCTCAGTGGCTGAGAGCTCTTGCAGGGGACCCAAGATCAGCTCCCAGCACCCACATTAGGCACTTCAAACAGCCTTTAAGTCCAATTCCAAGGGGATCTGAAGCCTCCAGCCTCCACAGGCATTGCACACATATGCATGTGCCCACTCTCAGACAGACGCATACATACACATCATTAAAAATAATAGAAATAAGCCAGGCACGTGGCACACACCTTGAATCCCAACACTCAGGAGGCAGAGGCAGGCAGATCTCTGCAATCAAGGCCAGCCTGGCCTACATAGCCAGGCCAGCTGGAGCCACAGGGAAATCTGCCAAAAAAAAAATAACAATAGTAATTCTTTGAGAGAGAGAGAAATGAAAGAGGAAGGAGAGAGAGAGAAATGAAAGAGGAAGGAGAGAGAGAGAGAGAGAAGATTGCTCAACATGTAAAGCACTTGTAGCCTAGCCTGATAGCCTGAGTCAATCCCTGAGATCCACATGGAAGAACAGACTTCTACAAGTTATCCTCTGACTCTCATACATGTACCGTATCATGTGCATGCCCCCCACACAAATAAATAAATGGGGGCTGGAGAGATGGCTCAGTTGTTAAAAGAACTATCTGTTCTTCCAGAGGACCCAAGTTTGGATCCCAGCACCTACACGGCAGCTAACAACCATCCATAACTAGAGGATCTAATGTTCTCATCTGCTCGCTGTAGGCACTGCACATATATGATGCACTTATATACATGCATGCAAACAACTTATACACATAAATAATTTTTTACGAAGAATCATCTTTCTAGCATTTTAAAAATATTTTATTTATTATTTTATTTATTATTTTTATTTTATGTACTGCCTGCGTGTAGGTAAGTGCACCCATGTCATGCAGTGCCCTCAGAGGAGAGAAGAGGCTGTCGGATCCCCTGGAACCGGAGTTACAGACAGTTGTTAGCTGTCATGTGGGTGCTGGGAATTTAACTCAGGTCTTCTGCAAGAACAGCCAGTGTTCTTAACCACTGAGCAATCTCTCCAGCCCCAAAAATAATTTTTAAGAAATCTAAAAATTAAATAAAATTTAAAAGAGAGAGAACAGTAGACTGCCGTAGTCTACAATTCAGAAGATGGTCAAAACGTTCTGCTAAGTACTGAGGGTACAGCTTGGTGACAGAGTTATTTAGTGTACATAAAGTCCTGAATTCAATCTCCAATACCCACCCCCAAATGTGAAAAGAAGACAACATAAAAGGCCACACGGGAATAAAATACATATATGTATCATGGCAGGCAGATTCAAACTGACATTTTCTTCTCAGGATTTCTTTTCAGGGCTCTGGGGGAAAAATAGTAACTGACTATTAGAGCTCAGTATTGAGTAAGATGCGAACAATCTGGACAGTAAGGAGAGCATTGTGCTTAGGTGGAAGAAGGTACAGACTGCCTGTTTAAAAATGAAATGTCAGGCTGAAGAGATGGCTCAGGGGTTAAGAGTACTGGCTCAAGAGCACCGGGTTCAAGTCCCAGCACCACATGGCAGCTAACAATTGTCTATAACACCAGTTTCAAGGGATCTGACACCCTCTTCTGACCTCTGTGAGCACTGCACACACATGGTGCACTTACATACATGTAGGCAAAACACTCATATGCATAAAATTTTTTAAAACATTTTTTAAAGAATGAGGCCAAACATGGTGATACATGCCTTTAATCCCAGCACTCAGGAGGCAGAGGCAGGCAGATCTCTATGAGATGGAGGCCAGCCTGATCTACATAGCAAGTTCCAGACCAGCTGGAGCTACAGGGAGACCCTGTCTCAAAAAATCAAAAATAAAAATAAAGTTCATTAATAAATAAAAAGTAATGAAATGTCAAGGTGTTGGCAAAGCCAGAGCAATGAACTAGGCCCAAGAAGGATTTGTTACACAATAGGAAACTAGAAGACCTAAATCAATGGTTCTGGGATGCCTGTTGAATATTTCATGCAATTTTTCTATACCCATGAGACTCCCAGTCTACAGGGGCTCCATCTCTTCATCACTAAGCAGGCTGCAGAAGATGGCAGAGCAAATGGTGCAGCCAAAATGATGCTGTTTTTATTGTTTTATTATATTAATCTAGTGTGCAAGTGTGTGTGAGAGTGAGTGTGTGTGTGTGTGTGTGTGTGTGTGTGTGTGTGTGTGTGTGGTGTGTGCAAGTCCTATATGTAAAGGTCAGAGGACAACTTGCAGGCATAAGTTCTCTCCTCCCACCATGTGGATCCCAGGGATCGAATTCAGGTCATCATCACACTTGGTGGCAAGCATCACACAGCATCTCTGTGTGTTGCTAAATCTGTGTTTACTCCAGAGCTACAAACGTGGGGACTGGATCTGGCTCATTAGAGCCGGGTTAGCAACATATGATGCCTGGTGAATAAAAGAACAATCTATCAGGGACAGCAATCCATTGTTACGTATGTGTGTGTTTGTGTATGTGTGTGTGTATAGCACAGGTGCGGAGGTCAGAGGACAACTTCAGATATGGGTCCTTGCCTTTGACCTTGTTTGAGATGGGGTCTCTTTGTTTGTTCCTCATTCTACACCACACCAGCTGGCCTGCAGGCTTCTCAGGATTCTCCTATCTCTGAGTCCCACCTTACTAGAGGAATGGTGAGATCACAGATACACTATACCTGCATTCAGCTTTATGTGGGTTGTAGAAATCTGAACTTAGGTCTCAGGCTTACACCACAAGCACTTTACTCTCTGTCTTCAGTACCACTTTGTTTTTGTTTGTTTTGTGTTTATCTATTTCTTTTTGTGTGTATGAGTATTTTGCTTGTATGTATGTAAGTACACAAGTAGGCTAGGCTGGCTGGCCAGTGAGCCCTATGGATCTGTCTACCTCTACCTCTCAGCACTGGGATTATAAACCCAAACCATCAAACCTGGTTGGTTGGTTGGTTGGTTGGTTGGTTGGTTGGTTGGTTGGTTGGTTGGTTGGCTGGTTGAGACAGGTTCTCCCTGTAGCCCAGCTGGCCTAGAACTCTCTGTGTAGATCAGGCTGAGGAATGAGGAATGAGGACGAGCAGTAGGCAGGACTGCGAGGTGAGGTGCACAATCTCAGTGGATTCCTATCAGCTTCAACAGCAAAGAGCCAGACTTTATGGACAAAAATCAGAGACTGATTACCTTGAACAGGGGCAGCATTGATGGAGGGAGGAGGCAGGAAAGCCAGACTTAGCCCCCATCTCCACAGGCCTTGGCTTTTTCAGGTCCTTCCTCTTCCTCTGGCCGGTCCCTGGGACAGGGTGGGTCTGTGGCCCCCAGACAGAAGCAGAAACTTTCGACATTCACTGCCCCTCCCCCTCTGGGCCAGTGCCTGCCAGTGGCAACCCTGAGTGCCTTGGACAAGAGACTAAAGAGGTTCGCCCAGGCTCCAAGACAAAGGGAGTTCTGTCAGTCGGTCCCACAGTGGCCAAGAACAGCCAGGAACAAGAGCCCCTGGGAAGCAGCTCCCCCCTCTCCGTAGCCTCCCAGGCAGTTTCTTTATGTCCATTCATGAATTCAGTGCTCCTCCCTCAAGGCCCACAGTGACCTGGCTCAGTCTCTGGGAAAGAGGCCTTGGACTTGTGCCACCTGGGACTCAGCAAGGCATCAAAATGGCAGACAAGCCAGGCCTAGAGGTGTAGGCCTGTCATCTCAGCTAAGTGGGAGGCTGGGGCAGGAGGATAACAAGTTCAAGGCAAGAATAACAAGTTCAAGAGTGAGTTCAAGATCAGCTTGGGGAACTCAATGAGATGTTGTCTCAACATAGAAAAAAAAGGGGGGGGGCTGGAGAGATGACCCAAGCATTAAGGGCACTGACTGCAGCACCCCCATGGTGGCTAATAACCATTTGTAACTCCAGTTCCAAGGGATTCAACGCCTTCTTCTGACCTCCATGGGCATTGCACAATATGGGTTACACTTACATATATGTAGGCAATACACTCATACACATAAAATAAAAATAATTAATAAAATAGCTCTTAAAATAAATAATTAAAAAATAAAATGCAAAAAGAGGACTGAGGATAAAATTCAATAATAAAATACCTGCCTAGAATCCTCCAATGAAGAGCTGATGTGTGGCTCAATGGTAGAAAATCTGCCTAGAAACCCCCAATGAGAGGCTGGTGGTATGACTCAGTGGTAGAGCACCTGCCTAGAATCCCCTAGTTAAGGGCTAGGGCTATGGCTCAATGGTAGAGCACCTGCGTAGAATCCCCCAATGAGGGTCTGCGGGTGTGGCTCAGTTGGTAAGACACCTACCCAGTATCGGGGGTGGGGAATCCCACAGCTAAGCTCCCCCAAGGAACATGTCACAGGCAGTCCTTTACCTGACACTGGCAGGTAAACACCCATTCTACAGACAGAAATACTGAGGCTTGCCCAGACTAGCAGAATCCAAACTCCTCATCAATTAGCACACACTGTACCCTACAAGTGATGTAGCTATGTTGCTTAAATGGGACACCTAGGGGAGTTTTGTTTAGGGATAGACCAGGACAAGTTTTGGGCCCCCTTGGAAAGCCTAGATGCCAAACCAGCCCTGTTCCCTAGCTCACACATGCAAGTAGCCTCATCCATAGCTCCAAAGAGGGGGACCAGTCCAGTGGGCTCTCGTGTTCTACTCTGAAGACCCCAAAGATCCAGCTCCCCAAAGAGTTTGGTCCAGCAAAAGAAAACCCTGACACCATGCCACAGCACATTGGTTCTTTTGTTTTAATTTTTATTTATAATTTTTATTTTATGTGTACACGTATATTGCCTGCATGTAGGTAAGTGCATCTGTGTTGTGCAATGCCCATGGAGGACAGAAGAGGCTGTCCGATCCCCTGAAACTGGAGTTTCAGACAATTGTTAGCTGCCATGAAGGTGCTGGGATTCGACCCGTGTCTTCTGCAAGAACAGTGTTCTTAACCACTGAGCCATCGCTCCAGCCCAGAACATTGGTTCTTAAAACAAGGCTCCAAAAGAAGGTGACAACAGAGCCTGAAAACTGACTAGAGATGCACATTAAGGGCTGAGGATGTGGCTCAGTGGATAGAGACCTCACCTAGCATACACAAGGGCTTGGGTTTGAACTCCAGAACTCCATAAAACCAGATGTAGTGGTGCCTGTCTGTCATCCCAATATTTGATAGATGGAGGTAAGAGTCAGAGGTTGAAGGTCATCATCTGTTACATAGTAAGTTCAAATCTAGTTTGGGATACATGAGACCTTATCTAGAAAGAAGACAGGGGCCAGGAGAGGGGGTGGCTGGAGGAAGGAAAGAAGGAAGTTAGATTAGTTATGGTGGCATATACTTGTGATCCCAGCATTCAAAAGGCTGATTCGGGAAGATCATTAGTTTGAGACCAGCCTGGGCTACATAGTGAGACCCTGTCTCAAAAAAATCCAGGACTCAGCAGATAAAGTTGCTTGGCATGAAGCCTGAGACCCTGAGATGGATCCCTGGGACTGACATGGTAAAAAGAACTGACTCCTGCAAGTTGTCCTCTGAACTACACACGTGTGTGGCAGCATGTGTGCACTTCCAGACTTACACACATACACATAATAGACAGATGGATGGATGGATAGATAGATAGATAGATAGATAGATAGATAGATAAATAGATGGATTTTTAAATTCCAGAGCTAGAGGCTTTCCTGGAATTGCTGCAGCTACTTTTCAGTCCAATTCCATCCCTAACGAGCAGGACAGGATCCAGGCATTGGATAGATTCCCCTGGAGACACACAGATTGTGGAGCAAACTGCACATACACATACACCCACATCTCTCCCTGTCCTCCCACCCACAATCCCATGGGCTTCACAGAGCTGCAATACCATTCACACATCTAAGGACAGCCACGCTCCAAATACATTCCAATCGATTTGTTTCCCTCTGAGACCTTTCTTTGAAATGCAATCTTGGCTTTATCTTGAACCCAACCACTTTGGAATACTGAATGTGAGAAGTGTTGGGTCTGGAGAAAGACAAAGTCTGCTTTATTCACAGAACTTGCAAGGAAAGAGTCACAAAACTGTAACCCCTAATGAATGAAAGAATTGATTCAGGTCTTGATAACTATGGCTACAGGGACCAGTAGATTCAAGGTTACCAGGCAACAGGATACTGGAAGGCAGCCCAACATTATCTCCACTGATCAATGTAGCATCACTGGAAGCAGGTTGACCAGCTGTCTCATACATCTTGGTGAGCTGTACATAAAACATACCATGTTCCCCACTTTTCTTCCAAAAAATATAAATTACGAATCTCATTGACCCCTATAGTACAGCTGCACTAATTTGGGGGCTACCAGTCAGGTGGCTAAATAAATATAAATCCATTAAGGATGAATTAAAGACATGGGGCATGGTGATGCATGCCTGTAATCCCAATACTCTGGAGATCAAAGCAAAGGATCAGGAGTTTAAGGTCATTCTCAGCTCTACATAGAGTTTGAGGCCAGCCTGGGCTACGTGAAACTCTATCTCAACAAACCTACCAAAGTAAATATATAAATAAGCAAGCTCTGTGTTGGCTCTGGCCTGTAATCCCAGCACTCAGGAGGTCAAGGCAAAAGAATCAGGAATTCAAGGCCATCATCAGCATAGAGAATTCAAGGACAGCTTGGGATGCATAATAAAAATAAATAAATTGAGGCATGCAGGTGCACACCTGCCATTCCAGCACTCAGAAGGATCAGGAGCCAAGGGCAAACTCAGCTGGCAAATCCAGGCTACAGGAGACCCTGTCTCTAAATAAATGGATGGATGGGTAGATAGACAGATGCCAGATAGATAGATGATAGATGATAGATAGATAGATAGATAGATAGATAGATAGATAGATGATTGATTGATAGATGAATAGATGATAGATAGTAGATAGATAGATAGATAGATAGATAGATAGATAGATGATAGATAAAATAGTCATGGTAGTGGATGGATGGATGGATGGGTGGATGGATAAGTGGATGGATGGACAGACAGGCATGGTGGTGCATGCCTGTAATTCCAGCACTCTACAAGTAGAGGCAGGAGGATCAGGAGCTCAAGATCATCCTCAGCCACACAGTGAGCTAGAGGCCAGCCTGGGATACATGAGACCCTGTTTGGGGGGAGAAAAGAAAAGAAAAAAAAACTTTATCTGGAGGTGGGTTGGTTGGTAAAGTGCTTGCCATGCAAGCATGAGGACCTAAGTTCAGATTCACAGCACCCACATAAAAAGCCAGGTGTGACGGAGTTCATCTGTAACCCTAGCTCTGTGCTTGCCTAGCAAGCACAAGACCCCAGGTTCCATCCTCAGCTCAAAAAAATAAATAAATAAATAAAAAATTTAAAAAATTAAAAAAAAATAACCCTAACTCTAACTCTAGGGTGAAGACATGGAGACAGGTGAATCTCTGGAGGTCACTGTCCAGCAGACTAGCCAAATAGATGAGTTTCCGTTTCAATAAGAGACCCCATCTCAAAAAATAAGATGGAGGGGCTGGAGAGAGGGCTCAGCAGTTAAGAGCACTGACTACTCCTGCAGAGGACCCGGGTTTGATTCCCAGCACCCACATGGTGGCTACGAACCATCCTTAACTCCAGTTCCAGGGGAATCCAAAGCCCCCTTCTGACCTCTGTGTCATTGCATGACACAGGTGCACTCACATACATGCAGGCAATACACTCGTACACATAAAATAAAAATAATAAATAAAATATTTTTTAAAAAAATAAGATGGAGAAGCTGTAGAGAGGGCTCGGTGGCTAAGAGCATTGACTGCTCCTGCAGAGGACCCGGGTTCAGTTTCCAGCACCCACATGATAGCTAACAACAGATCATAATTCCAGCTCCAGGAGATCCAACACCCTCATATGGCCTCTGTGGGCACTGCATACACATGGTGTACTTACACACATGCAGGCAAAACACTCACACACAGGCTGGGCATGGTGGAACACACCTTTAATCCCAGCACTTGGGAGGCAGAGGTAGGCAGATCTCTGTGAGTTCAAAGCCGCCCTGGTTTACATAGTGAGTTCCAGGCAAGCTGGGGCTACAAGCTTTGTCTCAAAAAGACCAAAAAATAAAATAAAATTAAATAAATAAATAATAATTATGAAAATAAGGTGAAGAACCACTGAAGAAGTCATCAGTCTCCGACCTTCATGTGCACTTGCTCAGATGAACACACACACACACACACACACACATGCACACACACACACACATGCACACACACACACACACACATACACACACACACACACACACACACATCCACACACACACACACAGACACACACACACATGCACACACACACACACACACATACACACACACACACACACACACACAGCACAGAGCCTTAATGGAAACCAGAGAAACCATCCCATGATGGAGCAAGATCCTATAAAGGAAGTGGCCTGAATGCTTCCTTAATGCCCTACAGGACGGAGACAGCTGGGGAGGAGTTCCAGGGTAAGAGAGGCCAATGGGCTGACAATGAAGGATTGTGGATAGGATCCTGGGTGAGATAACTGGGATCGTTATTGGGACAGACAGAAAAATGAGATGATCGACACCAAGGTCATAGACTGAATGTTCCAGTCCTCAAGCCCAAATATGATAGCACTAGGAAGGGGGCAGGCTCTGAGGTGATGAAATCAGAAGGGTGGGGCCACATCAATGGAATCCGTGCCCTCCAAAGATAACACCAGAGCTCTCTCCAACTCTCTGTGCTATGTGAGGGTACAAGAAACAGTCAGACATTTGAAACCTTGAAGTCTCTGGTCATGCTGGGATTTTGATCTTGAATATGTAGCCTCTAGAATTTCAATAGGTGAATTTACATCATTTTTGTGGTTATTGGTTTTGTTTGGTTTGCTTTTTGGTTTTGGTTTTTTGTTTGTTTGTTTTTCTTTATTCGGGGTCTTACTATTTAGCTCTGGTTGGCCTAGAATTTACTATGTAGACCAGGCTGGCCTCAAACCCACAGAGGTCCACCTGCCTCTACCGCCCATTGGCTTGGTTCTTGAGACAGGGTCTCATGTAGCCTAGGTTGGCCATGAAACTCCCTACATAGCCAAGGATTTCTGATCCTTGAATTCCTGATCCTCCTGCCTCCACATCCTGAGTGCTGGGACTACAGGTGTGCACTACCACCTGTGACCTGAATTTCTGTTGTAAAAAACGGGATCCTCTGAAAAAAACAGCCACCATCTTCATCAGATCATCTGTGCCTGCTTGCAAGAGACCATCACAATTGGACTGGTTGACTGTTGGCATTCCCTGATAGAAGGATCATGGGACATCCTCCTGAGAGTCCAGCTACTCCTTCCAGACATTTGTATACAATTTGGCCCTAATTGCGTGTGACTTCAGGATCTTGGAAGGTACTAGAGAACATAGGTTAGGGAAGGCTAACTGAAGGGACTCCATCTATGTGGTTTTGGGGACGCCATCATGCATGCTGGGTGAAGACTTTCCACTGTAACTGCTTTGGGGTCCCCACACTCCTGCCAGTAAACCCTCACCCATGCTTTCTAAGCAAGTGCAGGATACTCATTGATTCCCCCAGGGAGAACTACAGTGGAATTGTACTTTGGTTTGTCATTAAGACCTTATGAGGAGAGGGTAGGTGTTACTTACGTCTCCCCAGGGAAGAAATTCTGAAACAGCTGTTCATTAGCTGCCTGGTCTTATGGTATTTTATAACAGCAGCCTAGACAAGCTGAGACAATTCGATGTTAATACTGCATCATTCAAACTCCATTATAGCTTGAATATGAATTGTCTCCCACAGGCTCATGTGCTGAGTGCATCGTTTCCAGATGGTGTGCTATTCTGAGAGATAGTGGAACATTTAGGAGGTGGGACCTCGTTGGAGGAAGTAGGTCACTGGAGATGGGTCCTTGGGAGTATATTATCCCTGGCCACTTCCTGTCTCCCTCTCTCTACTTCCTGTCCACCACACCTCCACTCTCATTCTATTCAAACATATGAAGCCAACTGACCTGTCTCAAACCTCAAATAGGGCTGGAGAGATGGCTCAGTGGTTTAGACCACTGGCTGCTCTGACAGAGGATCCAGATTTGGTTCCCAGTACCCACATGGCAGCTAACAACTGTCTATAACTCCAATTCCAAGGGATTCTCTCCCTGCTTCTGTGGACACACCACATGTAGTACTCATACATACATGCAAGCAAAACATACACATAAATTTTTTTTTGTCTTTTTTTTTTTTTTTTTTGCAGTGGGGTCTCCCTGTAGCCCCAGCTGTCCTGGAACTCACTATGTAGACCAGGCTGGGCTTGAACTCACAGAGATCCGCCTGCCTCTGCCTTCCAAGTACTGGGACTACAGGCATGCGCCACCATGCTTGGCTATGCATAAATATTTTAAAAATTAAAAAGAGGACCAAAGTTCCCAACTGCCTGTAACTCCAGCACCAGGGGATCTGATGCCCTCTTCTGGCCTCTGTGGGCATCTGCACTAACGTGCACGTACCCACAACATACACATACACCTAATTAAAAATAAAATAAATCTTAAAAGAACAGAGAGCTAGGGAGATAATTCAGTTGGTAAAGTGCAAGCCTGAATTTGATCCCCAGGAACCCACCTTTTAGTTTTTTTTTTTTTTTTTTTTTTTTTTTTTTTTTGAGCCAGGGTCTCCCTGTAGTCCCAGCTGGCCTGGAACTCGTTATGCAGACCAGGCTGGCCTCAAACTCACAGAGATCCATCTGCTCTGCCTCCTGAGTGCTGGGATTAAAGATGTGAACCATCATGCGTGGTTAGAACCCACTTTTTTAAAAGCCATGTGGGGTTGGAGAGATGGGTCTGTGGTTAAGAGCTTTGGCTGTTCTTACAGAGGACCCAGGTTCAGTTCCCAACACTCACCTAACAGTTAACAATTGTCTGTAACTCCAGTTTCAGGGGATCTGACACCCTCTTCTGACCTCCCCAGGCATTGCATGACATGGGTTCACTAATATACAGGCAAAATATTTATGCACTCTTTTTTTTAAGCCAGATGTGATGGTGCAGATTTGTAATCTTGTAATCCCAGTACTGAGAAGACAGTAACAGGCAGATCCTTGGGGCTGCTGGCTAGCCAGTCCAGCCTGTTTGGCAAATTCCACATCAGTAAGAGACCTTGTCTCAAAATAAGGGTGGATGAGATGCTTGAGGAATGACACCAGAGGTTCACCTCTGACTTCCACATATATGTGCATGCACACACACACACACACACACACATGAATTCACACAAAAAGGGATGGGGGGACTAGGAATGGTGGTGCAGGCCTGTCATCCCAGTGCTTAGGAGACTGAAGCAGGAGGATCATGAGTTCAAGGTCTGCCTCAGCTACATAGTGAGTTCAAGGCCATCTTGGGCTACATGGTAAATTTGAAGCCAACCTGAGCTGCATGAGACCCTGTCTGGGAGGGAGGGAGTGATAGAGGGACAGAGACAGAGAGTGAGACAGAGAGAAACATGAGCCAAAGGGGAAACTTTTGCTGAAATGACAGCTCCCCAGCACGGCCAGTCATCACCGAGATTTGGCTCTACACCAGCACACAACTAGTCAGCTTCTACTGTATACCACATGTACATTTCCTCACATCCCCAGTTGCCAGTCATAGGAAGGCATCAATGATCCCTGCTCTACCATCCCCACACCTTCCTGCCCTCATCTGGACACAACCCTCTGCTCAGTGCTACACATGCTAACGTGAGCTGTAAGAGGCAGAGAATTGTTTTGGTCAGCCCCAGCACAGAGGACAGTGTCTGCCAGTCACAGGCAGTGACAAAATTTTTTGTTTTGGTTTGGTCGATTTGACACAAATTCTTGCTAAGTAGCCCAGGCTGGCCTGGAATTCACCATCCTGTAGTGTCTACCTCCTGAGTGCTAGGATTACAACATACTCAGTAACTACTGATGTCATGAATAGCCGGGATTCAGTGGTGGCTCATGCCTTTACTCCAGCCCTCAGAAGTCAGAGGCAGGAGGATAGCTGTGAGTTTGAAAAGAACCTGGGCTACCCAGTGAGTTCTAGGTAAGCATGGACTACAGTGTGAGACCCAGTCTCACAAAACAACAAAAAGGGGCTAGAGAAATGGTTCAGCAATTAAGAGCAGGCACTGCTCTTGCCGAGGACCTGAGTTCAGTTCCCATCACTCACATCAGGTGGTCTCCAACTGCCTGTAGCTCCAGGGTATCTGACACTCTCTTCTGGTCTCCTCAGGAACTGCATTCAGGTCACACACCCACACACAGATTCATATACATACACATAAAAAATAAGAAAATAGGGGCTGGAGAGATGGCTCAGCAGTTAAGAACACTGGCTGTTCTTGCAGAAGACCCAGGTTCAAATTCCAGCACCCACATGGCAGCTAACAACTGGCCATAACTCCAGTCCCAGGGGATCTGACAGCCTCTTCTGACCTCTGCAGGCATTGCACGACACGGGCGCAGTTACCTACATGCAGACAATCCACACATACACATAAAATTTTTAAAAAAAGAAAATATATATTTAAAAAATAAGACATATTTGATGCACCTAATTATTCAGACACAAAAGAGTGAATGGCTTCTTTGTGTGTGTGCAAGTTCTTATGTGAGGGTGCATATGTGTATGTTGGTGCATGTGTGTACACATGTGTGTGGAAGCCAGAGGTCACTTTCCAGTATTATTCCTGAGGATACTGTCTACTTTGTTTTTTGAGGCAGGATCTCTCACTGATTTAGAGCTCACCAAGTAGGCTAGGTTGGCTGGCCAGAGAACCCCAGGGATCCTCCCCAGCACTGGGATTATAAGTACTCACCACTATGCCCAGCTTTTTACACAGGTCCTGGGGATCAAACTCAGTTCCTCATGCTTTTGTGGCAAGAACTTTACCTACTGAGCTATCTCCCCAGCCCTAGTGAATATCTTTTTAAAAAAAGATTTTAGTTTAGCTTCACGTGGTGGCATATGCCTTTGATCCCAGCACTCAGGAGACAGAGGCAAGCAGATATCTGTGAGTTCAAGGCCAGTCTGGTCTCCATAAGGAATCCAGGTCAGCTGTGGCTACAGGAAGATCCTGTCTCAAAAAGGCCAAAAAAAAAAAAAGGAAATATTTTATTTTAACTGGGTGGTGGTGCATATCTTTAATCCCAACACTTGGGAGGCAGAGGCAGGCAGATCTCTGTGAGTTCCAAGTCAGTCTATTCTACCTAGTGAGTTCCAGGCCAGCTGGAGCTACAGGGAGACCTTGTTTCAAAAAACTAAAACAAAAAGTTCTTCTATTTTTAATTGCGTGTGTGTGCAGTCCTGTGTGTGTGTCTGTGTGTCTGTGTGTCTGTGTGTGTGTCTGTGTCTGTGTATATGTATCTGTGGTTTTGTGCATGAGAGTGCAGGTGCCTGTGTAGGCCAGACGAGGGTATCAGAACTCCTGGAGCTAAAGTTACAGGTAGTTGTGAGCTGCCTGATATGTGTTCTGGGACCCCCAACTCAGATCCTGTACAAGAGCAGTACATGCTCAACGACTGAGCCATCTCTCCAGCACACCCCTCCTTAGGAAAACTAGTTTATTGAATACACTGTAAGAGGGCTACAGAGTGGGCAGTAACTAGGGTACTGCCTATAGCTTATGTCTTCTTTGTGTGTGTGTGTGTGTGTGTGTGTGTGTGTGTGATATAAGGATGTGTACATGTCTATATGTGGGTGTTTGCATATGTGTATGTGGGTACTCACCCAGGTGTGAGTGTTGGGGTTGATGTCAGGAGTCTTCCACTATCACCCTCTACCCTATTTTATTTATATTTATTTATTTACTTACATTTATTTATTTATTTATTTATTTATTTATTTATTTATTTATTGAGACAAGGTCTCCCTGTAAGCCCCAGCTGGCCTGGAACTTGCCATGTAGATCAAATTAGCCTTGATCTCACAGAGATCCACCTGCCTCTGCCTCCTAAGTCTTGGGATGAATGGTATGTGCCACAATGCCTCGCATAATGTCTTCTTAATGCTGTTCCTGGTAGTCAGACGTCAGCCCAGCATGATCCAACCTCTCTTACCTCCCTTTCCCAGCCACACCAGCTACAGATGTTAACTAAAGAGGTAGTTGTTGGTAATTATTAACATCCAGGCAGAAGGATCCCAGGAATCTTACCCCACCACGTGCCCTCTTGCCCCTTGGTGCTCCTGCAGTCTGCCTGGTGGGATCTGTCCACATGACAATGTCCATGTGACAGAGCTCCAGGGCTACAGAGGTGTGGCCTTCAGCCTGGGAACAGCGGCAATTTGAGTTTAGGATTGATCTGAGACAAGGTGGCCAGAAAAAGGCCACCAGCTGCACAGGAAGAGGGCCTCCTGTACTTGGGAATCTGCCCTGAATATTCATCTGTATCTTCACAGTAAATGGTAAATATGAGTACGGGCCCGCAAGATGGATCAGTGGGAAAGATGCTTGCCTCCAGTCCTGATGATCTGAGTTTGATCTCTGGGATCCATGCGATGGAAGAAGGGAACAGAATCCATCCAGAACATTGTCCTCTGACCTCTACACATATACACAATAAATAAATAATTTTAAAAATATTTTTATTAGTTTATTTTATGTGTACATTGCCTGCATGTAGGGACGTGCACCCATGTTATGCAATGCCCTGGGAGTCAGAAGAGGGCGTCGGATCCCCTGGAACTGTAATTACAGAAGGTTTTAGCCGTCATGTGGGTGCTGGGAACTGAACCCAGGTCCACTGAAAGAACAGCAAATGTTCTTAACCACTGAACTATCTTTCCAGCCCCTAGTTTTTTTTAAGTCAATATGAATGAAATGTTTCCCTGTTCTGGGAAGCCTAGATTTGTAGTCAAGTGTGACAACACCTGAGTAATTTGGGGACAAGCTACTTGAGATTGGCAACCAAAATGGGTTCAGTCTGTGGAACTGAGTTCTTAACCTGTGGGATCTGTGGTAAGTCTTGATGGTTACTATCAGAAGTGAATTAAGAAAGGCTGCAGAGGTGGCTCAGCAGGGAAAGCACTTGTGTGTTCTAGTTACTTTCTGTTGCTATGATAAAACACTCTAACCTAGACCAACTTGAGGAGGAGAGAGGATTCATTTGGTTCACAGATCCATGTTTATCACCAAGTGAAACCACAAGCAGGAACTTAAGGCAGGAACCTGGAGCTGAAGCAGAGACCATGGAGGAACGCTGCTTACTGGCTTACTTCTCTAGTCTGTGCTCAGCCTGCTTTCTTACACAGCCCGACAATCTGCCTAGGGGTGGCACCACCCGCAGTGGGCTGAGCCCTCCCACATCACTTAACAATCAAGAAGATGCCTCAAAGACATGCCCACTGGCCAATCCAGTAGGGGAAATTCCTCAGATAGAGGAAATTCCTCAGTTGAGATTCCCTCTTCCCAAGTGTGTAAAGTTGACAACTGAAGTTTGACCAAGACACTGCCTGAGTTCAGATCCCCAGAACCCACATAAAGCTGGACTCAGTAATACACACATCTGTAATCCCAGCATTCCTATGGTGACATGGAAGGCAGAGACAGGAGACTCTGGAAGCTTCCATTCCAGCTAGCCTAACACAGCAGTGAACAAGAGACCCTGTCTCTACTTTAAGAGGATGCTTGAGGAGAGAGACTGAGGGGGTTTTTTGCCTTCTACATGTGTGTCATGGCACATTCATACCTTTACTCACATACATGAACACACACACACTCACACACAAAACCCAACCAAGGGTCTAGGTATGGTAATGCACACTTTTAATCTCAGCACTCTGGAGGCCATGTAAAAAGCTGACTGCAGTGGCATGTGCCTGTAATCCAGGGGAGGGAGAGATAGGCAGATCCCTAGAGCTTGCTGGCCAGTCAGCCTAGCCAAATTAGTTGTTCAAAAGAATAAGGTAAAAAGGTTGAAGAGTTAGCTCAGCAGTTAAGAGCACCTGCTACTCTTGCAGAAGACCTGGTTCAATTCCAAGTATCCACATCAGGGAGCTGACAACTATCTATAACTCCAACTCCAGGGGAGTCAACACCCTCTTCTGACCTTCATGGGCACTGCATGCCCATGATATACATACAAACATGCAGGCAAAACACTCATACAATTAAAATTAAAATTAATCTTAAAAAATAAGGTGGGGGTTGGGAGAGATGGCTTAGCAGTTAAAAGCAGTTTCTGCTCTTCCAGAAGACCTGGATTCAGCACCCACATGGCAGCCAACAGCCATCCATAACACCAGTTCCAGGGGATTGAATGCCCTCTTCTGGCCTCTGCAGGTATTGCATGCATATGTGTGATGTACTTACATATATGCCAACAAAAATAAAAATAAATACATGCAAAAAATAATAAAGTGGAGCATGACTATGGACAATACCCAGTGTGGGGTTGCTCCCTCTCCTCGTGGTCATTGGCCACCGCTCCATGAGGACAAAGGGAGCAGAAGTGACGAACGGGGTCAGGATGGCCAGTGAGCACTGACGGAAGAAAGCCCTTCCGGGGAGGCAGGTTTAGTGATGCAAACAGCTCCAGACTCAGTGAAACAGCTCCGTTTATTCAGTGGGGGTCAGGGAAAATACAGTGTGGGGGCAGCAGCCAAAGCTTCAGCTGATAGGTGCTCATAGTATGCTTTATTTAGTCCCAAAAAGATTTTGGGGTTACCTCTTCAGAGAAAAAATGTTACAGTATCAATAGCCCCCTAATTATGTTATTTTGATGCTTGTTCTCTGTCTCATACAATTTCTTCACTGACAAATTACTACCATTGCTAAAATTACTACCAAACAGGTCATGGTCAATTATCAAACTTTGGATTCTCCCGAGATAGATGAGTTGGCTCTTAAAGCTTGTGATGACACTTCTCCATTTATAAAACAAAATGTTTGGGGACCCTGCTGTTAGCTTGGCTCCTTTCTCAGCAGGATCTTCCTGCCTGACTTACCTGGAAAGTGTCACCAAGCACGGATGCTTGGCCTCCGTGACCTTTGGCATAGTTACCTGGAGTAAAAACTACCCTCAGGATTTTTCTATATGATAATTAGGCATTGCCCAGTAGTCGGATGATAGGAGCCTACTGCCACATGTAAATAAAGCATACTATGAGCACCTATCAGCTGAAGCATTGGCTACTGCCTCCACACTATATTTTCCCTAACCCCACTGAATAAACGGAGCTGTTTCACTGAGTCTGGAGCTGTTTGCATCACTAAACCTGCCTCCCCGGAAGGGCTTTCTTCCATCAGTGCTCACTGGCCATCCTGACCCCGTTCATCGCTTCTGCTCCCTTTGTCCTTGTGGAGCAGTGGCCAACGACCATGAGGAGAGGGAGTGACCCCACAACCCAGCATCAACCTCTGTTCACATATGCACACACACAGGCAAGACACACATCAAAAAGACAAGATAATTCTTGTGTCAGACCCTTCTCCTGAGTACCATGAATGCCATAGGTTCTTGCATAAGTGTCACGTCCCAGGAGCCCCAGGGATAGATCCTTGCTCTTCTTCCAGCCTTAATCTATGGTGGTTTGAATGAGGAATGTCCCCCATAGGCTCCAAGTATTTGAATACCTGGTCCCAGTTGGTGGTACTGTTTGTGGAGGTTTAGGAAGTATGGCCTTGATGGAGGAAGCAAGTCAGTGGGGCAGGGTTTGAAAGTTCAGAGCCTTGCCTACTTCCAGTCTGGGTCTCTCTGCTTCCTGTGCCTGCTTGAAGATGTGAGCTTCAACCTTCTGCTCTGGCTGCCTCTTGTCATGCCTCCCTACCATGATTAACTCTTATCTCTCTGGAAACATAAGCTCAATAAACTCTTCTTTCTATAAGATTCCTTGGTCATAGTGTTGTATCACTGCAATAGAAAAATAATTAAGACACTGTCCAAGCATCAGAGACACTCACACTGAGCCTGGGTCCCTTCCAAGAGGAGCACATGGGGGCTCTGAATTCCATGGTAATAATAGATTTGATAACTTTTTATTTATTTATTTTTATGTGTATGGATGTTTTGCCTGCCATCAGTTATTTATTTATTTATTTATTTATTTATTCATTCATTCATCCATCCATTAATTTTGTGGTGCTGAGAACTGAACCTACAACCTCATATATACTAGATAAGTGCTCTACCAATGTGCTCTATTCCCAGTCAAGTAATGAAAGTATCTAAATAAAGCTGAATCATCTTCTTTCACAACATGATTGGATCTTAGGAAATAAACCTAGTCGACCTAGAGCTCTGTGTTTCTCTAGCAGCTGGTGTAAAAAATGGGGGTGGTTTTCTGCTGGTGATGTCCAAAGCGCTCTCTCTCTCTCTCTCTCTCTCTCTCTCTCTCTCACACACACACACACACACACACACACACACACACACACACACATACATACACAAACTTAGATGTTATCAAGGGGCTGGAGAGATGGCTCAGCAGTTAAGAGCACTGGCTGCTCTTGCAGAGGACCTGGTTTCGGTTCCAGCACCCATATGGTGACTACCTACCATCTGTAACTCCAGTTCCAGGGGTATCTGACGCCCTCTTCTGGCCTCCATGGGCATTACATGCAAAGGTGCACTTATATACATGCAGGCATGTGAGTAAAATGCTTGTTGCATAGACATGATGACCTGAGTTCAGATCCCAAGCATCCACATAAAAGCCAGAAGTAGCATCATGTGTCTGTAATCCCACAGAGACAGGAGGATCCCAGTCAGTAGCTGAATCAGCAAGTTCCAGGATAGAACCCAGGGCCCTGCACATGCTTGACAAACCATGACCCCAGCCTTTGGTGGTTTTGATTTTATTTTTGCTTTTGTTTGTTCCTTTTGAGAAAGGGTCTCCCTGTAGCCCCAGCTGGCCTGGAACACCTATATAGACCAGGCTGACCTTAAACTCACAGAGATCTGCCTGCCTTTGCCTCCCAAGTACTGGGATTAAAGGCATGCACCACCATGCCCAGTTCCTCCCTTTTTTTTTTTTTTTTTTTTTTTTGAGACAAGGCCTCACTATGTAGCCCAAGCTGGCCTCCAACTGGTGATCTTCCTGTCTCTATCCCCCAAACCTGGAATAACAGGTGTGAACTACCACACTGGGCTCTACATTGGACATTCTAATGTTGTAGACCATTACTCTTCAAGAGAAATTTCTGTGATGATAGAAATGTTCTAGATCTCTGCTATGCTGTATGGAATCCTCGAGCCACAAGCAGACTCTGCCCTGGAATGTGGCCAATGTAGCTGAGACACAGTCTCTCTTTTTGTTTAATTTGACTATTTCTTTTTAAATTTAAGTATCCATAGGTGGCTCATGCTCTTGTAGCTGACAGCAGAGCTTTAGGTTCTGGCTGTTAACAGAACCCAAATTTAAGTAAAAATTACTAATATAAATGGCATAATAATTTGGTACTGTGACGTAAAAAAATAATTAGCCAGACGTGGTGGTGCAGACCTGACATCCTCACTACTTCAGAGTCTGAATCAGGAGTACTGGGAGTTCAGGGCAAGCCTGGGCTACGATAGAAATACACTGTCTCAAAAACCAAAAACAAATAAAGCATTGGGACACATTGTTTGAATACTTGCTGCACTCCACAAATTTCTGGCAACAGAAGAGTGAATGAATGAAGGAGGCTGACCTGCAGACATGCACTCTTGGAGTCTTGCTTGTCCCTGCCCAGGCATGGGCAACAAGAACCACTTTGAATTTGATTCTGCACCCCTGGTCTCCTGGAAGTGAAGTCTGCTGTGTGGGGCTCAAGCTCTGTTGTGAAGAGTATTATTAACCCTGTGGTTGGTGCCGCCATCAACATTGGTTGGTGTGGGTGTGATTGCCGAGGGAGGCAAAAAAAACAAAGAAGCGGCTTACCCAGATGGGAATCTCCCCACTTGTTCTGAGAGCTTAGACAAACCAAATGAGGATTTCAAAAATATACCTAAGGGGGCTGGAGAAAAAGAAAGTAAAAGGGAAGAGGGGTAGAGAACTCAGTGGTTAAGAGCACTGGCTGTTCTTGCAGAGGGCAGTTTCAGTTCCCAGCACCCACGTGGCAGTTAATAACTGCCTGTAACTGCAGTTGTAGGGGATTCGATGCCCTCTTTTGGCCTCTGAGGAGACCTGTGCTCATAAAAATAAGAAAATAAATATTTTTAAATGTTATACATAAAATATATAGTTACACACACACTTATATATGTGTGTGACTGGGGAGATAGCTTCATTGGTAAAGTGGTAGTTTCACCAGGTATGGTAATGCATGTCTTTGATCCCAGCATTGAGGGGACAGAGGCAGGCAGATCTCTGTGAGATGAGGCCAGCCTGGTCTACATAGCAAGTTCCAGGGCACAGGGCTACATAGTGAGACTGTGTCTTTAAAAAAAATCCACCTAAAGAGTTTGCAGTGACACATGACTACACTCGCAGCTCTCCAACAGCAAGCTAGGAGGCAAGACAGGAGCACCCTGAAAGCTTGGGGAGCTAGTCTGGTGTACATGGGGCAAACAAAAAACCCTATCTTTTTGTGGGAATATTTTTTTTAGACAGGGTCTCCCTGTAGTTCTAGATGGCCTGGAAGTTGCTATGTAGACCAGGCTGGCCTCTATCTCACAGATACCTGTGGTCCTCTGCAACTGGGACTAAAGGCATGCACCACCTTGCAGGCCAAGAGTCCCTGTCTTTAGTTGCCTTTCCTCCCCGCCCCCCCCAGAGCTGAGGACAAAACCCGGATCTTTGTGCCTGCTGGCAAGTGCTCTACCACTGAACTAAACCCCCAGCCCAAACACATGAGGATGTCCTCTGTCCTGGGCAAACATACTCTGGCACATGAGTGTACACACACACACACACACACACACACACACACAAAGAGAAAAAAAAAATGTGCCTGTAGGAAACCAGGATGCTAAGCCCTAGGGTGAGGTGAGCCTAAAACTTATAGGTCCAGGCTGCATTCTCTGCTAAAGGGAGGGGCACTGAAAACAGTGGCTCTGATAATCCCTGTCTTGCAGAACACTGCTAGACTAGCAGGAGGAAGCAGCCTGGTCATAAAAGTGCAGGCTCCCTGCTCTGTGCGAAAGTGTTTTGGTCAACAACTCTTAGCTCCTCTCCTTGTCCTGAACAAATAACTCAGCTATCCCTGGCTAAGAGATTAGGCCAGGTTAAAGGTTTACTCCTGAGCAAAAAGCTAAAAGTTCACCATGCTTTTAGCTTTAAGAAAGAAAACACTGTGGCCAATAAATTACTGGATGGGCATTGATAACCCTGAGTAAAATTCTAAGAATCCTTCTGGCACCAACTAACAGACTAAGTGTCCTGTTTCTTTGTACCCTAAATCTTTGTATGTGACTGCCATATCCCACGTGACTGCTAGTTCCTTGGGATGTTTAAAACCATCTGAATTCTAAAATAAAACGTCCCGTTGGGAAGACACAAGTCCCAGAGTTTATGACTCTGTCGCCGATCAGACCCTCTGCCCCAAAGCCAGCAGGTCCTCCACTAAGCAAAGCAAACCTGAGCCCTGACATGTGCCCTACAACAGGATGTTGGAAAGATTAGATGTGGTGATATTGGCAAGGACTGAGCACATGGTCAGAGTGCATCTCAGCCAACTCCAAGAAACCCTGTGCAAGGCTATCTGTAATAATGCAGGAAGACAGCAGAAGACCTCCACCTCCCATCATCCCCTCTACACACACACACACACAGAGAGAGAGAGAGAGAGAGAGAGAGAGAGAGAGAGAGAGAGAAACCTGCTGAGGCCCAAATGCTTGCCAAGAATAAAGAATGTCTCAGACAGCCCCCACTGACCTTGGCAGAGTAGCTTTTTACAAACTGCAACAGATCCTCATTAGAAAGAGCAGACTGTAAGTAGTAATGACATAAATGAACACCTTGGAAGGGCCTGTCATGGTTCTGTCGTTCTAGTCACTCAAGAGGGTGAGGCAGAAGGATAGAAAATTCAAGGTCAGCCTGGGCTACAGAGTTTTCAGCCAATCTGGCCAACTTGGGAAGGTCCCATCTCAAATTAAAAAGTAAAAAAGGGTTGACCGGATATGGTATCACATGCCTTTAATCCCAGCACTCAGGAGGCAGAGGTGGGTGGATCTCTGTGAGATAGAGGCCAGCCTGGTCTACATAGTGATTCTGACCACTCAGGGTTACATGGTGACACCCTGTCTCAAAAAAAAATTACAAAAACAAAACAAACAAGCAAACAAAAACAAAAGGAATGGAGAGATGGCTCACTTAGTAAAGTGCTTGCCTCACAAGGCTCAATTCAGATCCCCAGAACCCACAGGAAAAGATGGGTGCAGTGATGGCGAGATGGGAGCCTTGGACAGGTGAATCCCTGGAAGTTCACTAGCCAGTCAGTCTGGCCTAAGTGGCAAAGTTTCTGACCAATGGGAGACCCTGCCTCAGAGAAGACATGGAAGGCATCCGAGAACTGAGGACCAGGACTGACACTAGAGGTTGTCCTCTGACCTCCACACTTAACACTGCACACGTGTACCTGGACCCCCCAAGACACACACACACACACACACACACACACACACACACACACATGAATGCACACCCCCACACAAATGAAGTGAAGATACAGTCCCACGGAAGAGCACTTGCCTCCTATGTACAAGACTGTGGCCTGTCCCTAATACTACAGCATGAAATGGTTCAACAGTTAAAAGCATTGGCTGCTCTTGCAGAGAACCCAGGTTTGGTTCTCAGCACCCATATGCCAACTAACAACTCTCCTTAACTCCAGTTCCAGGGGACCTGACACCCTCTTCTGGTGGGCATGGACATTACATGTGTTTGATACATTTACATACATGTAGGCAAAACACTCATAAACATAAAATAAAAATAAAGAAAAAAATTGTAATTTAAAAAAGAGGGCTGAGGATGTAGCTTGGTAATAGAGTGCCTGCCTAGCATGCACGAGCCCCTGGGTCCAATGACCAGCACCGTAAAAATACACAAAAATATTACCCACACTTTGGAACACCCAACTTTATACTAGAGGCTTTATACTGGAGGCTACAAAAGATGCCTCACAAATACTATATTAATATAATATTGTTTTTAGCACTTTGGAGATAGAGGCAGGAGGATCAGGAGGTTAAGGTCACCTTGGGCTACATGAGACTCTGCCTCAAAAAAACCAACAAAACAGGGATCAGTAAGATGATTTAGTGGGTAAAGGTACTTGGTACACAAGCCTAGAACCTGAGTTAAACCCCCAGAACCCGCATAAAGGTGGAAGGAGAGAGCGCCCACATACATACATCATCATCATCATAATAATAATAATAATAAAATTTTAAATTAAAAGCAAAGACAGGCATGGTAGTACACACTTTTAATCTCAGCACTCAGGAGGCAGAGGCAGATCAGTGTGAGAGTGATACCAGCCTGGTTTACATAGTAAGACCCTGTCTCAAAAAAAAAAAAACCAAAAAATAAAAATAAAAATAAACAATTATCTTTATGCAAAAAAAAGTTTATAGAACCAAGACCCTTCTAGAATGCTATACTTGTACCTGGAATACAAGTCTGTCTAATTTTTTTTTTAGATAGTCTCATGTAACCCAGGCTGGCCTCATACTACCTTGAACTTCAGATCCTCCTGCCTCCACCTCTCAAGTGCTGGAATCACAGGCATACACTACCACATCTGATTCTTTTTGTTTTGGTTTTGGTTTTGGTTTTGAAACAGGATCTCATTCGGTAGCCCAGGATGGCCTCAAACTTGCTATGTAGTCAAAGATGACCTTAAACTCCTCATCCCCCTGCCTCCACTTCCCATGTGCTGGGATTATAGGCATGCACCACCCCACTCAGTTTATGAGTGCTGGGAATTGAATCCAGGGCTTCATGCATGCTAGGCAAGCACTCTATAACTGAGCTGTATCCCCAGTCTGCATCTAAGTATCTTTGAAGGGACTAGCTATAAAAAAGGGAAAGGAATCTACAGAAACTCAAAAGGGTCACCATGATTACCAACCCCATCTAGAAGCCCCATGGACAGGCAGAACAACACACAATGACGACAGAGTTAAACGCCAGCTCCAAGCCTTCCGGTGGGTCCCTCCATAGGACAAGCTGAGACACCACTTTTGTCTCAGAGAATCCCAAGTGCCATGTAAGAACTCCACTTGCATGGAGTGGGGCCATTTGACCCAATCACTACACAGTGGGCAGCAAAAGGACATGACCTGTACTTGGGAACCACATGACCTGGCTACTCTTGCCCAGAGGATTATACAGGACACTGAACAATAAATTCCCCCAAACATGGCTGCAAAGATGTGCCCCACTACAACATTTTCAGAAGTGGACTCTTGGAAACAAATGTCTCAAAATGGGAAATAATAAATAACTCTTGATTTCATTCCCTTTTTAAAATTTACTTAATTTTTTAAAATGTTTTAAATTTTATTTATATTTTATATGGATGAGAGTTTTGTCTTCATGTAAGTGCATCTGTGCATGCAATGCCTGTGGAAGCCAGAAGAGGGCAGTGGATTCCCTGGACATGGAGTTAAGGATGGAACAACCAGTGCTCTTAACTGCTGAGCCATCTCTCCAGCCCCTACTTATTTATTTTTATGTGTATGAGTATTTTGCCTACATGTTTGTAAGCGCACCCAATGCCCTGAGAGGCCAAAATAGGGCACTGGATCCCATGGAACTAGAGTCAAAGACGTTGTTAGCGGTCATGTGGGTGCTGGGAACAGAACCTGGGACCTCTGCAAGAGTAACCAGTGCTCTTAACTGCTGAGCCAATTCCTTGATTTCTTTTTAAAATTACATTTATTTATTGGGGGGGGAGATGTCCATGCCACAGAGCACATATGGAGGTCAGAGGACAACTTGCGGGAGTTGGTTCTCTCCTTCCAGCACATGGGTCCCAGGGATTGAACTTGGGTCATCAGGCTTGGTAGCAAGTTCCTTTACCCACTGAGCCATCTTGTCAGGATGATTTATTTTCTTCCTTCCTTCCTTCCTTCCTTCCTTCCTTCCTTCCTTTCTTTCTTTCTTTTTTCTTTTTTTTTTTTTTTTTTTTTTTGTCTTTCTGAGACAGTCTCCCTGTAGCCCCAGCTGCCTGGAACTCACAGAGATCTACCTGCCCCTGTCTCCTGAGTGCTAGGATTAAAGGCATACACCACCACCACACCTGGCTGATTTCATTTTCTCATTTCTACTTTGAACTATTTAAACCTTGTTCTTGCTTGGTGTGCTAGTTCATGCCTGTAATGCCAGCACTCAGGAAGATTGTGAGTATAGGGCCAGCATGGGATACATAGTGAAACTCTATTTCAAGAAAAAAAAATTCTGGAGCTGCCAAGATAACTCAGCAGGTAAAAGCACTTATCATACAAGCCTGACAACTGAAGTTCAGTCCCTGGAACCCACATAAAGGTGGAAGGAGAATGGACTCAGCAACGTTGGTCTCTGCCCTTCACATCCATGCCATGGTATACACCCTACACATATACACCAGACATAGATACACAAAAATAAGTAAAACAAATTTTAAAAAAGTGCAATAACAATAGATAGACCCACAAAACTATTTTAGCAATGGGGAGAGGTTGGTTTTCTGGCCTAGAACTTACCCACCTCTGCCTCCTGAGTGCTGACATTAAAGATGCACACCACCATGCCTGGCTTGTTTGGTTTTTGAGACAAGGTGTCCGGTATCTGAGGCTAGCTTTGAACTCCTATATAGCCAAGGATGATCTCGAACTTCTAAGCTTACTGCTTCCGTTCCCCAGTGCAAGGGTTTCAAGTGTGTGCCACCACACAGTTTTTATACATTGGTGGGTCTCAAAATCGGGACTTCCTACATGCTAGGCAGGCAGTCTACCAACTGAGCCACATCCCTAGCTATTTCATAATGACTCCTACTTAAAGTCAAGCTAGGCTTGGTAGCAACACTTTTAATTCCAGCACTCAGGAGGCAGAGGCAGGTGGATTTCTGTGGTTCCAAGCCAACCTGGACTACATAACGAGTTCCAGGCCAGCCAGGGCTACACAATGAGACCCTGTCTCAAAAACTAAAAGAACAAACGTGCTGAAACTAATCCAAGGACTAAGTTTTGGGATAAGCACAATTGTGTAATGAATTGAAGATCATATAGCAAATGAAAAGGTGAGTTTTAGCATTTAGAATCCAAAGCAGGGGTAGGCAGATGGCTTAGCAGGTAAAGGTGCTTGTTGCTGAGACAGATGTACCTGAGTTTGATTCCTGGGACCCAAATGGTAGAAGAAAATCAACTTCCTCAAGTTGTCCTTTGATTTCCATGCATACACTGTGGTGCCCAAGGGTGCACACACACACACACACACACACACACACACACACTTTAATAATATAATAAAAAGCACCCTAAATA
>NW_008354274.1:754697-771860 GCF_000622305.1 Nannospalax galili | reverse complement strand
ACTTCCAAAGCTTAAAGACTTGCCTAATATATAGGAGAGAGAGAGACACAGAGAGAGAGAGAGAGAGACAGAGACAGAGAGAAGGGAAGAAGGAAAGGGAGGGAGGGAGGGAGGGAGGGAGGGAGGAAGGAAGGAAAAGATTGACTGCCAGGACTCAGAAACACCCAATGTGCCCTCGCCACAGTGTAACTTAAAAGAATTAGAGGTTCTTGAGCTGGGGAGATAGCTTAGGATGGTAGAGTGCTTGCCTAGCATGCACAAGACCCTGGACTTGATTCCCAGCACTGCATAAACTGGGTGAGTTAGTGCACGCCTGTGCGCATAGCACTCTGGAGTATCAGGAGTTCAAGGTCATCCTCTGCTTTGAGTTAGATACCACCATGGGATGCATGAAACCTTGTCTCAAGAAAGGAGGTGGGGGGGAGGAAGGGAGAAATGGAGGGAGGGAGGGAGAGAGTACAGAGGGTGCAATCCTCACTTTACAACAACCCACTGTAGAGATAATAATCGTGTCACTGAGAGCAAGCTCATGCAAGCAAAACAGGTGTTATGGACTCTTAAGACCTAATCACTTCTCAAAGGCCAACGTCTCCAACCTCCACATCAGCAACCAACTTTCAACATGAAGGTAGGCCTGGTAGTGGACACTTGTAATCCCAACACTCAGGAGGCTGAAGCAGAAGGACTGCCATAAGTTCAAGGCCAGCCTGGGCTACAAAGTGAGCTCCAGAACAGCCTGGGCTACAAATTGGGACTTTGTCTCAAAAAAAGGTGGGGGTGGGGGGCTGGCTCAGCAGGCAAAGGTGCTTGCCACACAAGCCTGGTGACCTGAGTTCAAGCCCCAGAACCCATGTAAAGCTGTCCTCTGACCTCCGCACATGCACTGTGGCGTGCACTCCCCCAACATAATAGTAATTATAATTTGAAGACAAGAAAATAAAATTAAAGCCCATGTTGAACATTGAAGACTTTTGATGAAGAAAAAGAATGGGAAATACCTGACAAATAATGTGTTGAAATCATTACACTCTGTATACAAAGAGCTAACTAAAATATATCCCTATTAACTGTGGGGACACCCAGTCCTAATCTCAGCACTCAGGAGGCTGAGGCTGGAGGATTGAGAGTTTGAGGCTAGCTTGGGCTACATAGTGAGATGGAGGCTAGCCTGGAGACCATAGCAAGACCCCGTCCCAAAAAAATGAAACACAGTGCTAGGCATGGTAGTGCAATGCCTTTAATCCCAGCACTCAGGAGGCAGAAGCAGGTGGATCTTTGTGAGTTCAAGGCCAGCCTGGTCTACACAGTGAATTCCAGGCCAGCTGGGGCTACAGGGAGACCCTGTCTCAAAAAAGAACCCCCCCAAAAAAGAAAGAAAAGAAAAACAATGCCAGGGTGGTGCACACCTTTAATCCCAGCACTCAGGAAGCAGAGGCAGGCAAGTCTCCAGGTGAGTTCAAGTTCAGCCTGGTGTACATAATGAGTTCCAGCCCAGTCAGGGTTACATGGTGAGGCTTTGTCTTTATTTAAAAAAAAAAAAAAACACCCAAGAGGCAGGACGGATGGCTCAGTGGTTAAGAGCCCTGGCTGCTCTAGCAGAGAACCTAGGTTCAATTCCCAGCACCCACCTGGTGGCTAACAACCATCCATAACTCCAGTTCCAGGGGATCTGGCTCCCTCTTCTGACCTCCTCAGGCATTGCACAGACACAGGTGCACTCACATACATGCAGGAAATACACTCAAACACATAAAAAATAAAAAGCAACAAAATATTTTTTTAAAACAAAAACGAAAGGGAAACGAGAAAAAGATACCAGGGTTCAGAGAGGACTCCAGAGACCGGGATATACAAGCAAGTCTTCCTGGACCTGGGCCTCAATTTCCCCGCCCGAAAAGAGTGCCTATCTATTTCTGTGCCTTGCTGTGACAGTGGACAGGAGGAGTATGTAAAAACCCTGTTAATGTTGCCCACAGCGCCCCATAGGGTTTTGTCAGCTCGCGCCCGGGGTGCAGCGCCAAGTGCTTTCTAAGGATTATCTCACTTAATCCTCCAGTACCCCCCAGCAATGGAGACTCTCCTGATCGCCCCCACACCCCGAGTTGCAAATGTAGAAACCGAGCTTCGGATAGATGAAGCAACTCGCCCAAGGGGGAAGCAAGATGCGGAACATCGGCGCTGCCCTGGAGTCCAGCGCGCAAAAGCGACGGTCAATTACCACTCAATTACAAAGATGCTACTGACGGGTTTCTGGGTTGTTCTGGCTTCGGGCAATGGGGGTCTGTGGATCAAGCCCAGCTCTCCGGGCAGTGGGGACAGGAGAAGTGGATGTCAGTGCCCTGCCCTTATAGATCGCCCCCCAGCCCCTCCGCTCACCTCGCGTATTTGGTTTTCTGGAAATCCAGCAGCCTGGTCAGGGCGAACATCACCGCGGTTCCATCAGCACCCCGCCCGGGGCTGGAACGCGACAACTCGAGAGCTAGGCGGGAGGCGCAGCAGGTTAGAAGGGCTGCGGACCCGTGGGGAGCCCCAGGGCCGGAGCAGACCCGGAGCCGCTTCCTCCAAAGCCCTGAGTCCGGGAGCCCGGCTGGAGTTGCAGATTGCAAATCCAGAGCAGATGGTGGCGGGGGCGGGGCGGAGGCGGGCTGTGGGGGGGACTCGGGTGCACGCCGCCAATCGTGCAGCCCCAAGTCCCCTCCTTCCTGCCAGCTTTTCTCGGTGTCCCCTCCACCCCTCCACCCTGTAGCTTTTCCAGGCAGTAGAAGAAAGCTTGGACTAGACTGAACTGCCTGGTCTCTGCCTGCCAGCCAGAGTTGCTGCAAGCCACACAGGACCCAGATGCCAGCCTCAGGATACTTGTTGCTTGTTCTTACCCCTGTGCACCTGCAAGACCCGCAAGCTCAGGTCACCCAGGACCACGTGACTCTAGGGGACCCTCATCCTCCCACTACCACCATATGGGGACATCCCAGCGTTTCCAGGACCTGCATGCATCCCCAATTCCATCCTAACATCATTTTTTAAATTTTTTGTTAATTTATTTATTTTTACTTTATGTGTAGGAATGTTTGCGTCCATATATGTAAGTGCACCCGTTTTGTACAGTGCCTGCCCAGGCCAGAGGAGGGCATCAGATCCCCTGGGACTGGAGTTAACAGTTGTTAGCTGCGATGTGAGTGTTGGGATTGGAACCCAGGTCCTCTGCAAGTGCAACCAGTGTTCTTAAGCACTAAACCATCTCACCAACCCCATCCATCCTAACATCTTCAACACAATTCAGCTCACTGTTTAGTGTCTTTTAATACATTTATATATTTATTTATGGGGGTGCACACATGGTGAGGTCTGGGGACAACCTTCAGGAATCAGTTTTCTTCTTCCACCATGTAGGACCTGGGGAGCAAACTCAGGTCTTCAGGCTTGGCAGCAAGCACCTCTACGACCCAGTCATCTTGACAGCCCCAAATTCAACTTTCTGTTTTAGGAGATTTTGGCATGTTTGGGTGCTATAGGAATGCAATCTGACCATGGAAAATTTGAACATGCCTCGGGCTTGGCTGGCAGGATGGTCTTTGGTATGTGGTGGTCCATAGTGATTATCAACTTGACAGGATCTAGAATCACCAAAGAGACAAGCCTCGGGGCACAATGTGAGGGATTACATTGATGAGCCAAGACCCACCCTGAATGTGGGTGGCACCATCCCGTGGGCTGGGATCCTGGACTGAACAAAAAGAAGACAGGGAGCTGAGCACCAGCACGCATCGCTCTCTGCTTCCCGACTGTGGATGCCATGTGACCTGCTGCCTGATGATCTGCCACCAAGACTTCCCACTGAGATGGACTGTACTTCCAACTGTGTGCCAGAATACAGCTTCCTTACCTAAGTTTTTGCCAAGTATTTTGTCACAGTTATGAGACAAGCAACAATACAATGTTCAAGAAATGCCATCCCCAAGTTAACTGGAAGTCCCCTCCTCTCCAGCCCACCCTTTCCCCAGCTTCCCACTCTGAAGTGCGCAGTTTCCAATCCTTTTAATTTATTTATGTACTTTTTTCTCAGTGCCAGAGATGGCACCCAGGACTTCCGCACATGATAAACAAGCACCCTCTAACCAAGAAACATCCCCAGACCCTTTTTTAAAATTTTTTAAGATTATTTTTTATTTTGTGTGTATGAGTGTTTCTCTGCATATATGTATGTGTACTGTATCACAATGCCGGTAGAGGCCAGAAGAAGACATAGGACCCCCTGGAACTAGAATTACAGATGATTGTTAGCAACCACGTAGGTGCCAAACCCTGGTCCTCTGCAAAAGCAGCCAGTTAAGAAATCACTGATCATCTCTCAGTCCCCCTTTTAAAATTTTTATTTTGAGGTAGACTGGCTGGTCTTGACCTTGCAGTCCTCCTGCCTTCAACCTCTTAGTGGATGGGATGACAAATTTGGTCTAATTCTTTTTAGAATAATGCTTACTTGGCATCCACTGACAACCTCTGTCTCCAGGGAGCTAGGACAAGCAGCAAACCCACAAAAGGCTGCCTACTTCCTCTCTGCATTCTCAAAACTGGGCCTAGAATGGGTCTGTGTATGCCCCTGGCTGGGGGATCAGAGGGTTACAGGTATGGTTCAGAAAAACATTGTGTTGGGGGTGTTGCAGTAGTCGGGAGGAGGGTGACAGGGAATACTAAACGTAGAGGTAAAAGCAGGACCTGGGGAACTGAGGAAATAGGGCTGACCAGACCTAGATATTGGATTGGAAGTGCAGGAAGGGCCGGGAGAGATGGCTCAGTGGTTAAGAACACTGAATGCTCTTCTGAAGGACCCAGGTTCAGTTCTCAGAACCTGCATGGCAGCTAACAACCACCTGTAACTCCAGTTCCAGGGGCTCTGGATCACATGTATGAAGAATGCCAGCATCCTCATACATATGGCATACACTCATGCAACATATACACATAATAATAAAATAAATCTTTTTTAAAAAGAAGCGCAGGAAGATGCTCAACATGATCATCACAGCACTTGGAAGACAGACAGGATTAGCTCAAGTTCAAGACCTGCCTGGCCTACAGATTCAGTTAAGGGACAGCCTGGACAACTTAGCAAGATCCTATCTCAAAGCAAAAGAAATAAAAAAGAAGGCTGGGGATATTACTCAGACACTTGCCTAGAATTCCCTAGTGAAGGGCTGGAGACATGACTCAGTGGTACAGCTCCTGCCTAGAATCCCCCAGTGAGAGACTGGGGTGTGACTCAGTAATACAGCTCCTGCCTAGAATCCCCCAGTAAGAGACTGGGGTGTGACTCAGTGGTACAGCATCTGCCTAGAATCCCCCAGTGAGAGACTGGGGTGTGACTCAGTAATAGAGCTCCTGCCTAGAATCCCCCAGTGAGAGACTGGGGTGTGACTCAGTGGTACAGCTCCTGCCTAGAATCCCCCAGTGAGAGACTGGGGTGTGACTCAGTGGTACAGCATCTGTCTAGAATCTTCCAGTGAGGAGCTGGTGTGTAGCTCAGTGGTACTGCACCTGTCTAGAATCCTCCAGTGAGGGGCTGGGTGCGTGGCTCAGTGGTAGAAGGCTTGCTTAGAATGTGTGAGGCCCTGAATTCAGTCTCTACTACAGAGGGGGAAAAGAATGAATGAATGAATGAATGAATGAATGAATGAATGCATGAATAAATGAATGAATGAATGCATGAAAATGCCACAGTGAATGAAACTCATTACTTTTTATGCTAACTTTAAAAATTAATTCACGCCCATGAGATGGTTCAGCCAGTAAAGACACTTACCAGAAGCCTGACAACTTGAGTTTGAGCCTTGAGACTCACATGGTGAAAGGAGGAAACAAACTCCTACAGCTGTCCTGTGAGTCCACATGCACATACCCCACACACGCTCACACAAAATAAATGTAAGGAAGCATATATTTGTTTTAAAAATGAAATGTAAGAAAGCATATTTGTTTTAAAAATGAGGCAGAAGGTACAGTTAGAAGGCGTTTGTTCATGTGAGCTGTTTTAGTTTCATTCTGTTGCTGTGACAAAACACTCTGACCAAAAACAGCCTGGGGAGGAAAGGGTTTATTCCAGGTCATAGTCCATCATTGAGGGAGATCAGGGCAGAAACCTGGAGGCAGGAACCATGGAAGAGCACTGCTAGCTAGCTTGCTCTGTGGCTGACTGGCATGCTTATGCTCAGCTAGCTTCCTTATAGAACCCAAGACCACTTTGTTTAGGGATGGTGCTGCCCACAGTGGGCTGGGCTCTCCTATATCAGTTAATAATCAAGACAATCCCTCACAGACCATGGACCATGGACCAGCCTGATCTAGGAAATTCCTCAATTGAGGCTTCCCTCTCAACTGACTCTAGGCTATGTCAAGTTCATAAGGTGTTCTAGGACACAGGGGACGTCATTTTGGATTGTGCATCTATGTGCCCTGGTTGGGATGAACATGAGGGTTTGGTTAACATCTATAATCCCAGAACTCAGAAGATTGAGGCAGGGGACCCTGAGTTTGAGATTACATAGCAAGAAAAACAAATGAACAAACAAAAAACAGTGAGAGGCTGGAAAATGACTGGGGGCGGTGGGTAAAGTTATTGCTGTACAAGCATAAGGACCTGAGTTTGGATCCCCATCACCCACATAAAAGCTAGGCACAGCAGCATGCATCTATAACCCCAGCCCTGGGGGCACAGACATAGGCAGATCCTGAGAGCCCACTGGTCAGCCAGCTTAGTTCAAAAGGTAAGCTCCAGGTTCTGTGAGAGACAGTGTTTCAAAAATAGGTGGAATCAAGGGCTCAGTGGTTAAGAGCACTGACTGCTTTTGCGGAGGACCTGGGTTCAGTTCCCAGAACCCACATGACAACTAAGATTGTCCATGACTTCAGTGCCAAGGGATCCAACATACTCTTCTGGCCTCCATGGGCATTGAACAACATGGGTGCACTTATATGCATACAGGCAAAATATACACATATAATAAAAATAAGAAAAAACGTATTATTTTTTAAAAATAAGGTAGAATCAATAGTGGAAAATATTCAGTGTTGACCTCTGGCCTCTACATACACACACACACACACACACACACACACACACACACACACACACACACACACACACACACACACACACACACACACACACACACACACACACACACACACACACACACACACACACACACACACACACACACACATACACCACAACCAGAGTGAGCCAGGGTTCACTGGTCAGTACCTCTGTGGTATGAGTGAGGGAACCTGAAATTTAGGAGGCCAGAGACGTTCCTGGGGGGCATGATCCTTGGGGACAGGCTATACATTGAACTCTGAGCTCCCTGCCCAACACAAATCCAAGAAACTCTAGTAACTTCTCCAGACCTCCAGAAGCCAGAAATCAACAGAGGAATTAGAGCTAAGGCCCTCGTTGCACAGCCCTGCCCTGATCTTACAGGATTAACACTTGACTGTCACACAGAATTATCTCTGCCCCAGTCCTCAACCTCAACTCCAGCCAGGCCTCTACTGATGTTGCAAAACTGAAAAGCTTCTGGGGCCTGACCCTCCCTAATCACCATTCTCCCCAGGGAGTTGAGGTCAGATCCCAACTCACCTAGGAGCCACAGCTCCTAGGAGAGTTGGACCAGACCTCCCCAGATGGTGGCCTCCTTCTGACCCCTGGCTGATGTCCATCCTTTTCTGCTGTCCACCTTCAACCAGGTCTTGGCAGTGGACTGTGTAGAGACCCCTGGAATGAAACACAAGCTTAGAAATGGATTTTTTTTCCTCCACCAGCTAAAGAAGTTGAATAAAAAATAAGTTTCTATTTTTACTGCTGGGATGTGGTTGTTATGGCAACAAAGGGCCTGACTTTTGCTCCAGAGTCGGGGTTGGGCTGTGTCTAACAAGGGAGACAATGGAGGTGGATGGTGGGATGGTCAGTGGCCCAAAGACAAGCCCAAGGGCAGGGGTCCCACACACACCAAAGGTCTTCTCTGTGCTCTTAATCACTGAGCTATCTCTCCAGCTCCTTATTTTTATTTTTTATTTTTCAGTGCTATGAATGGAACCCAGGATCTCAGCTATGCTACATAAATGCTCCACCACTAATCCACCCACTAGTCCCTTACTTGGGAATTCTAAGCAGGTGCTGAGCCACACCCCCAGCCCCTCACTGGGGGATTCTAGGCAGGTGCTCTACCACTGAGCCACACCCCCAGCCCCTCACTGAGGGATTCTAGGCAGGTGTTCTACCACTGAGCCACACCCCAGCCCCTCACTGGGGGAGTCTAGGCAGGTGCTCTACTGCTGAGCTATGTTTCCATCCCCTCACTGGGGGATTCTAGGCAAGTGTTCTGCCAACCTCTCACCTACACAGCTATCTATCTACAAACATGAATCCATGCATCATTTCAACAAGCAGTGATTGCCATTTGACCAAAATCAATCTCAGTCTTAGAGAGGTTGCTGGTGACAGAAAAGGAGAGCTCTGTCTCACCCCCAGGCTGACCTCCCTCAAGACCCCATACCCACTGTCAGAACTCCTAAACCTAGCCTCCCTGGGAAGACAAGGCTTACACCTGTGCACTGTTCTTTTCTCATGGGACTCACAGGTGGCAAGACAGAGCAGGTGGGAGCCACAGGCTAGGGGCACACAAGGCCTGGGGAGAGGGCAGGTGTGTCAAAGATAAAGCTGGTGTGATCAGGACATATTCTAATCAGTGCAACAGGGCGAAGTTCAGCAAGAACTGAACTCAAAGTGGATTTGGACAGAGTTGTCTGTGAGTCCATGCATGTGCATGTATGTGTGCATGTATGTGTTTGCACTTGAAATGTGTGTGCCCATGTGTATGGATGCACTGGGTGTCAACATTGGGTGTCCTTGCTCAAGAACTGAACCGCTTTTTTCTTTTTTAAGACTTATTTATTTTTCTTAATTTATTTGTGTGTGTATAGATGTCATGTGTGCGGGTGCCCATGCAGAGAAGGGGGTTGGATCCCCTTGAACTTTAATTGCGGGTGGTTAAGAGGTACCTGACACAGGTGCTGGTTCTCCAAAGTGCACATGCTCTTAACTGCCGAGCCGCCTCTCCAGCTCCTCAACTTGCATTTTTTTGTTTTTCAACTCTTTTACTTACATTTGTTTGCTTATTTATTTATTGAACAAGCAAACAGACCAAGACACAGGTGTTGAGGTCAGAGAACAACCTGTGGGAGTCAGTTCTCTCCTTCTACCATGTGAATCCCAGGATCAAATTCAGGTTGTTAGTCTTGGCAGCAATCACCCTTATCCCCTGAACCATCTCGCCAGCCCCACCTTGGTTTTTTGTTGTTGCTATTGTTTTGTTTTGTTTTGTTTTTGTTTTGGGGGGCCTTTTTGAGACAGGGTCTCCTTGTAGCCCTAGTTGGCCTGGAACTCACTATGTAGACCAGGCTGGCCTCAATCTCACAGAGATCCACCTGCCTCTGCCTCCTGAGTACCAAAATTAAAGGCATGCCCAGCTCCCCACCTTGGTTTTTGAGACAGAATTAGTGTTTTGGAGCTCACCAATTCAGCTGCATGACTGACTATATAGCACCAGGGATCCTCCTGTCTCTGCCTCTCCAGCACGAGGATTACAAGTGTGCACCACCACACCTGTTTTTGCTTACATGGGTGCTGGAGGATCGAATTCAGGCCTTCATGCTTGCATAGCAAGTACTTCATTGAGCCATCTCCCCAGTCCCTTATTTTTTATTTATTTATTTTTGCAGTGGTTGGGTGGAACCAGGATCTTAAACATCCTAGGTAAGCATTCTACCACTGAGCTACACCTCCAGCCCTTGTGTTTTTAAGATTCAGTCTCACTGTGTAGCCTAGGGTGCCCTGGTACTTGAAAATCTTCCTGCCTTGGCCTCTGGAGTACGGGATTACAGGTGTGAGCCATCATGTCCAGCTGGCATATTCTAAAACCGAGTAGAGTAGCCAAGTCTGGTGGCACATACCTGAAATCCCAGCACTTGGGAGGTGGAGGCAAGAGGATCAGCCTCAGTGATTTGGTGAGTTTGAGGTTAACCTTGAATGCATGAGAGCTTGTCTAGAGAGAGAGAGAGAGAGAGAGAGAGAGAGAGAGAGAGAGAGAGATTTAGAAAGAAAGAAATAAAAAACTGAGCAGCAGAGAAAGAGGTAGGAGGCAGCTCCCTAGAGTCAGGGAAAGGAAAGTTACAAAAGGCAAGAACTTTGGTCCACGTGAAACCCTGCTGGTTTGCTAAGGGCTTATCTGTGTTGGGTTCCTGCTGTCCGTGTGGAATGGAACAAACCAAATTCTTGCACAGCCTTGACCTTTCTGCAGCTGGCCCTTTTAGAGGGTCTGGGTCTTCCCAGGCTGTGGCCTTGAGCTGGTAGAAGATATGTTTGTGTGAGGCCAAGACAGATGCTGAGATGGGAAGAAAGCTCCCAAGAGCCTGGCTGAGGTTACATCAAAGAAATTTTGTTAAGGAAGGCAGAGAGGCAGAGAGGCAGGGAGGGAGGGAGGGAGGGAGGACTCTCTGCTGGCTTGTTAATCGCTGCTGAAAGTGGGACTGGAGAGATGGCTCAGCAAGGTCTTGCAGAGGACCTGGGTTCAGTTCCCAGGACCCATGTGGCAGCTAATAGCCATCTGTAATTCCAGTTCCAGGGAATCAGACGCCCTCTTCTAGCCTCTATAGGTACTACACACAAATGGTGCACTTCCACACAGGAAGGCAAAACACGCATACACATAAAAATAAATTAAAAAGAGAGAGGAAAAAAAGAAAGAAAAGAACAGCTGAAAGCTAGCCAGGTGGGAAAGAGGCCACAAGGTGAGGAGACAAGTAGATCCTGAGAAAACTGGATGAGGTGCATGGACAGAGTGGGGAGGGAGACAGCCTCCAGAGGGGAGGAACACTCGTGGGGAGGACATAGCCTTCAGGGCGAGGAATCAGCCTGGGGGAGAGAAAGAAAGAGGGAAAAGACCACAGTCCAGAGGGGAAGAGACCGCTAGTGATGGAGGGGACCAGCACTGACAATTAATTTTACTGATAATTGATTATTAATTTTCAAGCATTCAACATTTTGCTTTCTTTATTGATTTATTATATTTATTTGGCTGTTTGAAACAGGGTTTCACATAACCCAAGCTGGCCTGAAATTCCTATATATCCCCAGGTTACTCTCAAACTAACAGCAATCCTCCTGCCTCAGACTCTCAAGTGCTGAGATTATACACATGATCCACCGCACCCAGATTTAGTTTTGTTTCTTCTAGAACTTCATAGGAATGGAATCATACCTGTATTGGGGGGGTGTTGTTGGTTTTACATTTTTATTTATTTATTTATGTATTGGGAGGGGAGAATCCACACGGGAGGGCACACACGTGGCAGTCAGAGGATAAGTTTTGTAAGCAGTCAGTTCTCTCCTACCACACAGGTTCAGGGGATTGAACTCAGGTCCTCAGACTTGGCAGCAAGTGTCTTTACTGACTAAGCCATCTAACTCATCCCTTGTTTTTTGTTTCTGTTTTTGTTTTTTGTTTTTGTTTCTTGAAACAGAGTGTTACTTTGTAGCCTAAGCTGGCCTTGAATACACTAAGGAGATCAGGCTGGCCTTGAACTTTCAGGGATCCTCCTGCCTCTGTTTCCCAAGTGCTCCAATCACTAACTTGAGCCACCACCCCCAGCTTAAAACCATGCATTCTGTGCGTAGCATGATGCCTTTGCAACCCATCCATAGTATAGATAGTAGTAATATTTCCTTTTTTTGTGGCTAAGTGATACTCCAGAGTATGATGTGCCATTTATTTGGATTCACTGTGCTATTCCTCCATGGAAGTGGCAGGGGGTGTTTGCAGTAAGCTCTGAGGCTTCACCCAGAGGGTGTAGCTGACTGTTTCTTTTCTGACCATCAGAAAGACAGGTCTGGTGAGGAGGTGAAAGAATGGAAGGAAACATTCCAGAAGATTCCTTAGACAGAGTCCTGTGATATCAACTTTTCCTGGGGATTTGTGAACAAATGGGCTTCAACAACAGACCCTGGCTCCCAGCACGACTTACAGGCAGCTCAGGCTCCTCTTCCCAGCAGTTAAGGCTTTTATAAACTTGAGAAGGGGCTTTGTGACTATTGTTCATTTTAGGAACTTCCTGAGACTTGTGAGTTATTTACTTCCCAAGTCCCTATTTATTTTTATTTATGTGTATGTGTGTGTGCCTGTCTGTATGTACACCATGTACATTCAATACCCACAGCAGCCAGCAGAGGGTGTCAGTCATCTAGAACTGGAGTTACAGGCAGCTGTGAGCTGAACCTGGGTCCTCTGTAAGAGTAGCCAGTGCTCTTATCTGCTCAGCCATCTTTCCAGCCGTACTTATTCAATCTTAAGGAGTCTCTCTTCTCCATGTAGGGACCATTTCTATCCAGAGGAAATGCAATGCCCTAGATGTGCATGCCCAGTGTCTCAGGCAGTGAAGGTCTAAGTTCTGGGTTCTCAGCTCCTCCCAGGCCTTGCACTGCTTCAGAACTCCTGCAAGGCCAGAGCCCTGTGCATCTGCCTTAACTCACCCTCCTGCCTAACTGCTCCCCCACAGTCCTAGGACACAGTTCCAGTAACAGGCCGTTACCAGCCATCCACATGGAACGATGGACTTCACTTCAAAGAAGTGCTTGGCTCTCTTCCTTCCTGTGATGCAGTTCCTGCTTGCCATCCTCTCCGGGAACACTTCTCTTTAATTTCCAAAGCCAAGCTCAAAGCTCTCTGTGAAGTCTTTCAGTTTCCCTCTTGTGCCACCTTCAAATGAGCACCAGGTCTCCTCCACCCCCATCTCTTCCCCCACCCACCACCAAAGGCCACTAAAGGCAGGCCCCTATCTGGAGTCAGGTTCCAGGCTCATGGGGTCAAGGCCTTAGAGTCTCTGGAGTGGGAAGGAAGGACTCTTTTCAAGACTTGGATTATTTGCCTAGATTCGGGGTGTGGTGGCCCAAGCCTTTAATCCCAGCACTTGGAGGCAGAGGCAGGTGGAGCTCCGTGAGATTGAGGCCGGCATAGTCTACACAGAGAGTTCTAGGCCATCTGGTGCTACAGGGAGACTCTGTCTCAATAAAGACAAAAGCAAACAAAGACTGGAGTGATGTCTCAGTGGTTAAGATAACATACTGCATCCTCAGAAGACCTGAGTTCAGTTCTTAGCACCCACATCAGGAGGCATACAACTGCCTGAAATTCCAACTCTGGGGTATCTGACACCCTCTTTAGGGATCCTCAGGCACTGCACTCACATGTACAAATCCACAGTCACAGAACACATACACATATAATTTAAATTTTTAAATTTTTATTTATTATTTATATTTTATGCGTGTGATGAGGCACTTCAAGACTGACCATAGCTATGCCATGTTACAAGCAGGCCCCAACTAAACCCAGAAGTTTGTTTGTTTGTTTGTTTGTTGTTTTAGGAGGTTTGACCCAGCTGCACTTAGGTGTGGGCTTGAGAACAGGTCAGAGTGCACCTGGCTGCCCCACTAACAGCAGATTTATGGCTTCTGTAGGTATGCTTGGCTTGTTTTTGCAGAGTAGTAATTGTTATTTTACAGAATAGAAATTTTTAGGGGGATTTTTCACCCCTAAGCTTGGGAACTTAAACTTTTCACCCCTGGATGTAGGTTTTTTGTGTAAAAGCTTACCCTAGTGATGGCTCGGGACTGCACTTGGGAACTGATTGCCCAGTGTAGTCACTGGCTGGCTAGAAAAATATAAAAGGCTTTCTTTCAGCAAATTTTTTTTTGTGTCTGAGTGGTCTTCTCTGGTGAAACAATATCATGTGTATGATAAAATAAAATATTAAAAATGTATTATTTTTATGTGTATAAGTGTATTGCCTGCATGTATGTGAGAGCACCCATGCCCTGCAATGCTGCAGAGATTGGAAGAGGGCTTTGGATTCCTATGGAACTGGAGCTAAGGATGGTTCTTAGCTGCCATGTGGGTGCTGAGAATTGAACCCCAGTCCTCTGTAAGAGCAGTCAGTCCTCTTAACCACTGAGCCATCTCTCCAGCTCCATTTTTCAGTTTTTTTGTGTAAAAGCTTACCCTAGTGATGGCTCGGGACTGCACTTGGGAACTGATTGCCCAGTGTAGTCACTGGCTGGCTAGAAAAATATAAAAGGCTTTCTTTCAGCAAATTTTTTTTTGTGTCTGAGTGGTCTTCTCTGGTGAAACAATATCATGTGTATGTGTATATTGCAATGCCTCAGGAGGACAGAAGAGGGCATCAGATCCCCTGGAAATGGAGATAGGAACAGTTGTTAGCCACCATTTTAAAACGCTAATAAAAAATGTTTAATATGGTTGGAGAGATGGCCTAACAGTTAACTCTGGCTGCTCTTGCAGAGGACCCAGTTTCAATTCCCAGCACCCACATGATGGTTAACAACCATTAGTAACTCCAATTCCAGGAGATCTGATGCTATCTTCTGATTTCTGCAGGAATTGCATGACACAGGTACACTTACATGCAGGCAATACACTCATGCACATAAGATAAGAAAATAAATTTTAAAAAAATTTAAATTTTAACCAAAAAAAAAAGATTTGAATTAGGGATGGCTAATCTCGCTAGCTTGAAGCAGTCTAGAATCTTTTAACTAATTTAATCTTTTTTTTTACTCTTTCTTCCTTTTTTATTTATTTTTTATGGGGCTTTTGTCTATTCTAATTTCATACAGGGATATAAGCATATAAGGTGTTTTGATCAAATTCATGCCTACTCCCTTCCCTCCAACTCCTCCCCTATCTCCCTATGACTTTTCTGACAATTTCATGTACTCTATCTTCTTCTTTTATTTTTTTAATAGGGCTTTTGGCTACTGTAACATAGCCGCCCCCCCTCCCCCACAAGAGGTAACCCTAAAATCTTTTAAGGATTAGAAAAGAGCTCTCAAATACTTTCAAAATTTTTGGTCTTTGGAATGGAGTATGTTGCTAAGAGGTCCAAGGACATTTTAAATTTTAGCCAAGAATCTGGCTACTTTTCTTTGGGGTCTTTTTTCACTAACTGCTTAGCCAATTCCTACCTCCTATTCTTATCACACCATCCTCTGAAGAGTTTACCCAGCTTGCAGATACAGAATCAGGACACAGACTGCTCTGGCTTTTTCCATGCTGAACAGGCATTCTTATCACACCATCCTCTAAAGAGGTTACCCAAATTGCCAATAGAGAATACAGACGAAGAACGCTCTGGCTTCTTCCATGCTGAACAGGGATGCAGGGTGAGGAAATTGGAGTACGCACTCAGTGGGTCTATCTAAAAGTCTCCTAAATTGCATAACTCTTATCTCAAGGAGGAAAAGAAAGTCTTTGAATCATGACTAGGAGATGTGAAGGAAAAGTAAAGGCAAGAGTAATTAGCATTACAAGTTCCAGATAGGGAACTAGAAAAAGTCAGAACAAGACAAATTTCAAATGTTCATATGAGAGTCCATTGGAATTTCTTGACCAGAGCTTCCAAAAGCATCCCTCTATTGAGTTCCTCCTCATTTATCTTTTGTCTGCCAAGGCTAGACTTGAGAGTGATGGATTTAGTATTTGCTTTTGGGTGTTTTGATAGCTATTGGAGTGGTTAGAATCAGTGTCACTTCCCTCTCAAAGGCTTCTAGATAGGGGGAGAAAACAAATTTGGCCATCATTTTAGAACAATGGTAGATTGTCTACCTTAGCTGCAGGTGGGCATTACAGTACTGGAGACCAAGATTTGAAGTCTTACATCTGAGAAGCACTTTCTGATTCAGAACAAAATCATCAATGAGAGATAATTGTCTAAATAATTTTTATATGGACTTAAGCCTAATGTCTAAGAAATGTAATCCCTTGAACTCTTAAAAGAAATACTGATCACTTTACTCTTTGGTTATACTTTCCTTTGGGGTGTTTAAGACCATACAGTTGGCCCAATTAAATCAATTTATATTTACACTTAAATTATTTTTACTCTTCAGGTCATTGAAGGATCTGTTCCTCAGGGGTCACATGGGCTTGGGAGGAGCCCCTGTCTCCTTTCTTTCACCAGTTCCATCTATGTGAAGATAAGTCCTGCTCACCCGTGGCTGGCTTCACTTGGAAGCATGGAGGAAATGTTTCTTCTGAATTGACCCTCCTCTTGTAGAGTGGACACTGGTTCAAGTACATCTGATGGGATCTCCATGGCCTCCTTGAATAAGAGGCCAGGTTACTGATTATTTTTACACTTAAGGTTGTTTGAGGATCTGTTCCTCAGGGGTCACATTCGCTTGGGAGGAGCCCCTGGATCCTTTCTTTTACCGTTTCCATTTATGTGAAGATAAGTCAAGGTCCTGCTCAACCATGGCTGGCTTTCCTCCATAGTCCCCTGGAACTTAGTCAACCTTGGAGGGCAAGGAGCAAAAAGTTTCCTTTAATTCCCTCTGACCAGATTAGTATAGGCCTAAAAATATCTTTGGTATGGCTCTTAAACATCCAAGAAGGTTAGTTCTACCAGTCTGGTACTTTTTTACCATGTGCTATGTAGATAAAGCTTGGATGAAAAAACAAATATTCTCAGATAAACCTTGACTAGATATATATTTTGTTCCTTAAACTAGTTGACTAAACTATATGACCTTAGAAAATTTAAGAGTATGTATATATTATTTTTGTCTCTTCCTTTATATATCATAACAAACCTACACAGACCTTCATCACTTGCTTAGGCTTTCTCATTTTTTCTCTTTTGGAGAATATCTCCATTCCCATATCCTTTAAACATCTTTTTTTCTCATTTTCTTTTTTTAATAATTATGAGACATAATAGCATTAACAAATTTTCCATCTGTTTTTGAGAATTCTTTTCCTGGGGATACTAAGCAATGATTAATCCCTTTTAAGGTTCTGGTGTCAAGCCAATGTTTGATTAAAGTTTTATTGGGGAACCAATGAATTTACTGAGCTTAGTTACCAAGATAACTGAGGGGTTGCTGAGGTGTATGTATGACTTCAGGGCGTGCACACTGGAAAGCCTTTACCCAGTATGGGTCGTGGCTTCTCTTCCTAGCCTTTCCCAGATTGTATACTTTAGCCCTCCCCAAATCCAGGAGACCATGTGTGATTAGGGCCAAATTACATACAGTTG
>NW_008354274.1:749735-753791 GCF_000622305.1 Nannospalax galili | reverse complement strand
TTCATTTCTTCCTTTGAGAACTCTCTGTTTAGATCTTTAGCCCATCTTTTAATTGGGTCATTTGGTTTCTCAATTCTTTGTTTTTTGAGCTCTTTATGTATTTTGGATGTTAAACTTCTGTCAGATGTGTCACTGGTGAAGATTTTTCCCATTCTGTGGTTTTTCTCTTCACTTTTGTGATTGTTTCTTTTGCTATACAGAAGCTTTTTAATGAGGTCCCACTTGTTGATTGCTGACCTTAATTCCTGAGCAACTTCTGTCTGATTGAGAACATCCTTTCCTCCACCTATATCTTGTAAGTTACTGCCGATATTTTCTTCTAATAGTTTCAGGGTTTCCAGTTTCACATTGAGGTCTTTGATCCATTTGGAGTTGACTTTTGTGCAAGGTGAAAGATCAGGATCTAATTTTATTCTTCTGCAGGTGGAGATCCAGTTTTGCCAGCACCATTTGTTGAAGATGCTGTCTTTCCTCCATTGTGTGTTCTTGGCACCTTTGTAAAATATCAGGTGGTTGAGATTATGTGTACTTGGGTTTAGGTCTTCAATGATGTTCCATTGATCTATGTGTCTATTTTTGTGATCTATAGTCATGATGTTTTTATGACTATAGCTCTGTAGTATACTTTGAGATCTGTTATAGTAATCCCCCCAGCGTTGTTCTTTGTGCTTAGGGTTACTTTGGCTATCTGGGGTCTTTTGTGCTTCCATACAAATTTAAGGATGGTTTTTTCCTAATTCTGTGAAGTATGTCATGGGGATTTTGATTGGGATTGCATTGAATCTATATATTGTTTTTGGTAAGACAGTCATTTCACAGTATTAATTCTTCCTATCCATGAGCATGGGAGGTCCTTCCATCTCCTGGTGTCTTCTTCAATTTCTTTAACAATTTAAAATTTTCTTTGTAGAGGCCTCTGGTGTCTTTGGTCAGATTTATTCCAAGATATTTTATCATTTTTTTGCAGCAATTGTGAATAGGAACATTTACTGTATTCTTTCTCCAATTGCTTGTTATTGGTATATAGAAAGGCTACTGATTTTTGTAGATTGATTTTATAACCTGCCACTATACTGAGTGTTGATCAGTTCTAGGAGTTTTCTGATGGAACTTTGGGGATCTCTTAGGCAAGAGTTTCAAGCACTATGTTGAAAAAGAGTGGAGATAGTGGATCATTGTCTGGTTCCTGATTTCAATGGGAATGCTTCCAGTTTTTCTCTATTTAGAATGATGTTGGCTGTGGATTTGTTGAGGTATGTTCCCTCCAGTCCAATTCCCTCTAGGAAATTGAACATAGATGCATGCTGAATTTTGTCAAAAAGCCTTTTCTGCATCTATTGAGATGACAATGTGGTTTTTGTCTTTGAGTCCATTTATATGATTGACATTTATTGGCTTGTATATATTGAACCATCCTTGCATCTCTAGAATAAAGCCTACTTTATCATGCTGAATGATCTTTTTGATGTACATCTGTAGAATTTTTGTATCTATGTTCATTAAGGATATGGGTCTATAATTTTCTTTTTTGGTTGTGTCTTTACCTAGTTTAGGTATTAGAGTGATGCTGGTTCATAGAAGGAATTTGGGAGTTCTCCCTCTGTTTCTATCATTTTGAATAATTTAAGTAGTATTGGTTGGAGGTCTTCTTTAAATGTCTGGTAGAATTCTGCTGTAAATCCATCTGGGCCTGGGCTTTTTTTAGTTGGGAGGCTTTGTATTACTATTTCGATTTCCTTATATGTCATGAGTCTGTTTAAACTGTTGATCTCTTCTTGGTTTAACTTTGGTGGTTCCCATGGTTTTAGATATCCATCCATTTCTTTTAGATTTTCAGATTTAGTAGTGTATAAGTTTTTAAAATATTCCCTTATAATGGTCTGGATCTTTTGGGTGTCGTTGTGATGTTTCTCCTTTCATCTCTGATTTTATCGATTTGGATTTGCTCTTTCTTTCTTTTGGTTAACTGGGCTAAGGATCTGTCTATCTTGTTCAGCTTTTCTTTGTTTCTATTTCATTAATTTCTGTTCTGCTTTTTATTATTTCTTCTGTTCTGCTGGGTTTGAATTTCATTTGTTCTTGCCTTTCCAGTGTCTTGAGTAGAAGTGTTAGGTCATTTATTTTGGGCTCTTTCTAATTTTTTAATGTAGGCACTTAGAGCTATAAACTTCCCTCTTAGAACTGCTCTTAAAGTATCCCAGAGGTTGTATTGTGTTGTAATGTCCTTTTCATTGAATCCCAGGAACTCTTTTATTTCTTTCTTAATTTCTCCTTTGATCCACTCATTGTTTATGCATGTGTTGTTTAATCACCATGAGTTCGTATAGTGACTAGGGCTTTGTCCAGTGTTGATTTGAGCTTTATTGCATTGTGGTCTGATAGAATGCATGGAATTATTTCAATTTTTTTTGTATTTGTTGAGATTTGTTTTGTGGCCCAGTATGTGGTCAATTTTTGAAAAAGTTCCATGGGGTGCTGAGTAGAAAGTATTCTCTGGTGCTTGGGTGGAATAGTCAAAAGATGTCTGTTAGGTCCATTTGATGTATGGTATCATTTAATTCGGATGTCTCTCTGTTTATTCTTTGTCCAGTTGACCTGTCTAGTGGAGGCAGTGGGGTATTGAAGTCCCCTACTATTACTGAGTTGGCGTTAATCTGTGTCTTAATATCCTGTAGTGTTGTTTTTATGGATTTGATTGCATCAGAGTTTGGTGCATATATGTTAAGGATTGTAATTTCTTCTTGGTTAATTGTTCCTTTGATCAGAATGAAGTGACCCTCCTTATCTCTTCTGATTAGTTTTAGTTTGTAGTCTATTATGTCAGATATTAGAATTGCAACACCTGCTTTTTCTTAGTGCCATTTGCTTGGACTATTCTTTTCCATCCTTTTACCTTAAGGTAGTGCCTGTCCTTGAAGGTGAGATGGGTTTCTTACAGGCAGAAAAGAGATGGATTTTGTTTCTTAATCCATTCACTTAGCCTGTCTTTTTTTTTTTAACTTTTACAAAAACTTCATTGAGAATTTCATACATGTATGTAAGGTGTTTTGATCAAATCCATGCCCACTCCCTCCCCTCCAACATCCCTCCCGCCCCCACGAAGAGGTAATTCTAAAATCTTTAAAGGATTAGATACCAGCTCCCAAATACTTTTGACATTTTTGGCCTTGGAACAGAGTATGTTGCTAACAGGCCCAAGGACATTTTGACTTTTAGCCAAGAAACTAGCTACATTTCTTTGGGGTCTTTTTACCCTAACTGCCTAGCCAATTCCTACTTCCTATTCTTATCACGCCATCCTTTGAAGGGGTTACCCAAATTGGCAATAAGGATGGCGTGATTTTGTCAAAAGCTTTTTCTACATCTATTGAGATGACCACGCAGGGTGAGGCAATTGGGGTACCCCTTCAGTGGGCCTATCTAAGACTCCCAAGTTGCATAACTTTTGTCTCTAAGGGGAGAAGAAGGTCCTTGAATCATGAATGGGAGATATGAAGGAGAAGTAAAGGTAAGAGTAATTAGCATTACAAGTTCTAGACAGGGAACTAGAAAAAAGTCAGAACAGGGCAATTTTCAAATGTTCATAGGAGAGTCCATTGGGATTTCTCAGCAAGAGCTTCCAAAAGCATCCCTCTATTGGGTTCTTCCTCATTTTTCTTTTGTCTTCCAAGGCTGGACTAGTTGGCTGGGAAGAGTGGCTGGATATTCAGGTGAGGGTCCAGTGACCCTGCTTGGCACTCCTTTAATGAATGAGGACAACTGTCAACAAGCCTAATTGTGACTATGTTTAGTGATTATTAGCCTGTGTCTTTTGACTGAGGAATTCAGTCCATTGATATTTAAGGTTATTATTGAAAGATGTGTATTGGTTGCCATCATTTGGATTGCTGTTCGTATTCTCTGTCTAATTTTGTGTTTCCTCAGTTATACCTTTATTTATTTTCTTTCATTGCCCCTGGGGTATAGTCGTTTCTCTTTCCACTCTCTGTATTACTTCAAGTATTCTTTGAAGGGCTGCTGTTTTGGACATGTATTCTGTCAGGTTATTTGTGTCAT
>NW_008354274.1:742798-749649 GCF_000622305.1 Nannospalax galili | reverse complement strand
AACTGGAAATACCTTGGTCCAGGCTCTTCTGGCTTTCATAGTTTGCATTGATAAGTCAGCTGTAATTCTGATGGGCTTTCCTTTGTATGTGGCTTGTTTTTCTTTTGCTGCTTTCAGTATTCTCTCTTTGTTCTGTGCGTTTAGTGTTTTTACTGTGATATGTCCTGGGCAGTTTCTCTTCTGGTCCTCTATTTGGTGTTCTACATGCTTCCTGTACTTGTATGGGAATGTCTTTCCTGAATTTTGGGAAATTCTCTTCTACAATTCTGTTTAAGATCTGGTCAATACCATAACCTGAAATTCTCCTTCCTCTATTCCTATGATATGTAGATTTGGTCTTTTCATGGTGTCCCACAACTTTTGTATATTCCATGCCTGTGTTTTCTTAAATTTTCCGCAATCTTTGCTTGAGTGGTCCAATTCTTCAACTTTATCCTCCAGTGTTAATATTCTGTTTTCCATTCATTCATTCTAGTGGTGAGGCTTTTCCCTGTTGTTTCAAGTTGGCTTATTGAGTTTTGCACTTCCTTCTTCATTTCTGCCTGAGTTTTCCTCAGTGTTTCTCTTTTGTGAATTCATTCAGAAGTTTGTCCCTGTCTTCTTTTAGCTCTTTCATTTGTTTGTTCATGTGTTCTTTAAATTCATTGAATTCCTTGATCATGTTTATGACTGTTCTTTTAAATTCAGTGTCCCAGGTTATCTCTGGGGTGGGGGGGTCTCCCTGTAGAACTCTTCTACAGGACTGGTGGAATTTGGTGGGGACATAGTGTTTTGGCTTTCCATTTTATTATTCTTTCATTGTGATCTTGGCATGTGGATTTCTTTTGTTGTTTATGATTCTGATATGAGAATTACATTGAAGTATGCTTCTGTTTGTATTATCTGGGTGCCTAGATCCTTTCTTTATTGGTAATGTAAAGCTGGTTGGTACAGGGTTCAGGTTCTCTCAGGTTTAATTTGGAGGGAACTTATGGCTTCAGATCAGCTATTCATGGGTACCCACAGAAGCCCAATTCAGGCTCCAGTCAGGTACACTCAAGCTTCCTTCAGTACATGAGGGAGGCCAGAATTCAGCACTCTCTGGTGGTCTACTGAGATCAGAGCCACTACACAGATGGGGGTTGAAACATTCCCTCTCAGGCTGTCTGCTGGGATCTCAGCCTTAGCCTACCAAAGCCAGATCTGCCTTGGGGCCTTGGGAGGAGCCTCATGAAATCCCAGGTAGGAGGATGGGTATGGTGCAATTAGGGGAAGCTCACCACCACATGGAGGCAGGATCTGGGAGCTCTCAGGCAGCCCCCTACATTCCCCACCTCTATGCTAGAGGGAGGCCAGAAACTGGTGCTTTCTGGGGGTCTGCTGAGATCACAGCTGCTACACTGATGGAGGTTGGAGCCCACCCTTTCAGGCTGTCTGCTAGGATCTCCTAATTTGATTAATCTTTTTAATTTATTATATTTTTATTTATACGTGTGTGCATAGGTGTGTACATGCCACATGAATGCAGGTGTTCAAGGAGACCAGAAGAAGGTGTTGAATACTGTTGAGTTGGAGTTACAGGCAGTTGTGAGGAGTCCAATGTGGGCTCTGGGAGTTGAACCTAAGTCCTCTGTAAGAGCAGTATACACTCTTAACTGCTCGGCATTTTCTCTAGCCTTTAGGGGTTTAATTTTCACTGAATGCTATTTTGTTTTGCTTTTGTTTTTGTTTTAATTTATTACATTTGTGTGTATGTATATCTGTGTGCATGGGTGGAAGTCAGAGGAGAACTAACAGGAGTCAGCTCTCTCCTTCCACCATGTGGGTCCTAGGGACAGAACTCAGGTCATCAGTCTTGATGGCAAGCCCCTTTACCCTCTGAATCATCTCAGCTGGCCTTGTTTATGTTTTGTTTGTGACACAGGGTCACATGTAGCTAAGGCTAGACTCTAACTCCCTCTGTAGGTGAGGATTATCTTGAACTCCAAAGTACTGGGATCACAGGTGTGCACCAACATCATCTAATTTAGCCAGTGCTATGGCTAGAATCCAGACCTTCAAGCATGCCAGGCAAACATTGTACTGAGATATAGCCTCAGCCCCTCCTTCTTTTTCTAAAACAGAGTATCCCTGTTGTAGCTCAGGATGGTCCAGAATTGGAATTTTTCCTGGCTCAGCCTCCCAAATCACAACCTTGATCTACCATTCCAGGCACATATATAATACATATATAATTCCTCTTTCCCCCTTTCTCCTCCCTCTCCTCCTCGTCCTCTCTCTCTCTCTCTCTCTCTCTCTCTCTCTCTCTCTCTCTCATCTCCAGCTGGCCTGGAATTACTTATATAGAGCAGGCGGCCTCAATCTCAGAGATCCACCTATCTCTGCCTCCCCAGTGCTGAGACTAAAGATGTACACAACCACGGCTGGCTTTCCCTCTCACTATTTAAAAATACTTTTATTAATTATGAGAGAGAGAGAGAGAGAGAGAGAGAGAGAGAGAAAGGGTGCAAGTCTAGAAGTCAGAAGACAATTATGTTAAGTCAGTTCTCTCTTTCCACCTTTACATGGGTTCTAGGGATCAAACTCAGGTCCTTAGGTTTGTGTGGCAAGTCCTTTACCCACTGGATTATCTCACCAGCCCTCTCTCATTTGTTGATACAGGGACTTGGTATGAGTCTAAGCTGACTTTGAACTTACTGCATAGCTCAGACTAACCTCAAAGTTTCTATTCTCTTTCCTCTGCTGGAATAATAAGCATGCACCATCATGTTTGGCTTGACTAAATGTCTCAATGAATCCCCCTTAAGGAACAGAGTAGGGGAAAACTATAACTGATAGGTGGGCTGGAAAGATGGCTCAGTAGTTTAGAGCACTGGCTGGTTAAGGACCTGGGTTTGATTCCCAGCACCTATATGGTGGCTAATTACCATTTGTTACTACAGTTCCAGAGCAATGCCCTCTTCTGGCTTGAGGTTTTGAGCCTCTATTTTTGTAAACTGCAAAGTGGGCAGGATAATAAGGCAGGGTTTATGAGCCCTTGCTGTCTAGGAGACATTATACTTCATTCTTCTGATGCATCCATCTCATTTTCTCTCAGCCATCCAGGAGCAAGTGCCACAAAAGAGAGGGACCTTAGGATCATTATAGCCCCTCCCCCCAGTTTCCAGGAGAGGCAGGGGTGGAACCTGTGTCAGGGCTGGTGAGATGGCTCAGTCTGTAAAGGCGCTTACAGCCAAGCCTGATGGCCTGGGTTTAATCCCTGGGACCCACATGGTGGAAGGAGAAAACTGACTCCCCCAAGTTGTCCTCTGACCTCCCCTTGTGGGCCATGGCAAATATCTCAAAATAGCTATGAATGAAGCCCAACACATTTGTAGATGGCAACTTCTTATCACAATGCCAAAAGGTTGGACATCCCCACTAGATACTGAAGCATTCCTAGAAAAACAGTGTAACTTAACTGCTGGGCGATGTAGCTCAATTGTAGCATTTGACCAGTATGGGTGTGGTCCTAGGTTCAATTCCAAGTAGTGGCAAAAAAAAAGAGCATAAGGTATATTTTACTTTTTGAAAATTTTTTACAAGCCAGGTGTGGTGGTACATGACTTTAACCCCAGCACTGGGGAGGCAGGAGCTCTGTGAGTTCAAGGCCAGCCTGGTCTACATATTGCGTTCCATGCCAGCTGGGGCTACAGGGAGACTCTGTCTTAAAAAAAAAAAATTCTTTTTAATTTTTATTTTATGTATGACTATTTTGCCTGCATGTATGTAAGTGGTCAGAAGAGGGTATCATATCCCCTGAAACTGGAGTTACAGCAGTTGTTAGCCACCATGTGGGTGCTGGGAACCAAACTTGGCTCCTCTGCAAAAGTAGCCAATGCTCTTAACCTCTCCAATCCCTTATATTATTCTTTGAACCAGGGTCTCATGTAACCCAAGTTGCCCTCAGATTCAGTATGTACTGGAAGATGACCTGGAACTTCTAATCCTCTCGTATTCATATCACAGTAAGAAATAGACATTTGTTCTTCTTCCCTGGTGCCTGGTGCTGAACTCCTAAAATCCCTATGATTTTTCTGGAGTGAAAAAGGAGAAATGAGAGATCCCCTAGAACTGGAGTTAAGATGGTGGTTAGCCACCATGTGGGTACTGGGACTTGAACCTAGTTCTTCTGCAAGAGCAGCCAATGCTCTTAACCTCTGAGCCATCTCTCCAGCCCCAATAAGTGAAATACTTTTAAAAGATTATAAGCCGGGCGTGGCAGTGCACGCCTTTAATCTCAGCACTCAGGAGGCAGAGACAGGCAGATCTCTGTGAGTTCAAGGCCAGCCTGTTCTTCATAGTGAGTTCCAGGCCAGCTGGGGCCACAGGGAGACCCTGTCTCAAAAAGACAAAAAGAATGTTTTTATTAGCATATATTAACTGTACATAAATCATGGTTTGGTCATGACATTCTCACTCATGTGTATAATGTATTTTGACCACAGTCATCCCATCACCCCCAGCCCCTCCCACTCCTGCTGACCCCTTCCTTTTTCCAACTAGCCTCTTCTATTTCCATGAGGGCTACCTACAGATGCATGGGCACCTTACCAGTCACTACACCATTGAAGAAGATATTGCCCTCCCCGATAACAGTCCACAGGTCCACAGGAATGGACAAGACTGTATGAGCTCCGTCTAGTGCAGATCCTGTGCAGGTAACCACAGCTGCTACATGTTCAACAGTCCATAGCCACATCACCCTAGGAAGTCAGTGTTCCACACTCTCCCACCCCACTTCCTTCAGCTCTTACATTCTTTCTGACTCCTCTTCTGGGATGTTCTCTGAACCTTAGATGGGGTGACATAGATGTCTCATTTAGAGCTGAGCACTCAAGAGTTAGATAGTCTGGGGCTAGAGAGATGGCTCAGTGATTAAGAACACTGTTCTTGCAGAAGACCTAGGTTCGAATCCCAACACCCATATGGCAGCTAACAACTTTCTATAACTCCAGTTCCAGGGGATCTGATGGCCTCTTCTGTCCTCTGTGGGCATTGCACGACACAAGTGCTCTTACATACATGCAGGCTATACATGCATACACATAAAATAAAAATAATTTTTAAAAAAAAGAGTTACATAGTCTCAGCACTTTGACCTGTTATGAGTCTGCAGTTTCTGCTGCCCACAGCACAATGTCTGACCAAAGCTGACAGCAGCATGATCTACGAGGATAAATGTAATTATCCAGAAAACAATTTGATGGACATGTCATGTACATTTAGCAAAACAACAGTTATAGGTTCCCCACTAGGGCCTATGACCTCCCCAGACATGAGCTTTTGACCAGGTTTATGGTACTAGATGGGAATTTCCCTCTGTGGAATGGGCCTCTATTCCAATAAGAAAGTACTGGTTACTCCTAAAACAGACTTGCCACTATTGCACCACTGGGCGCATCTTGCCTGAATGATTAGTAGTGCATGTGTTTGCTTGCTTGCTTGCTTGGCAGTACTAGGGACGGAACACAGGGCCTCTGGCATGTGAGATAAGCAAATGCTCTACCACTGAGCCACGCCCCAGTCCCTCACTGGGGGATGCTAGGCAAGTGTTCTACCACTGAGCCATGCTCCTAGTCCTGTTTTTGCTTATGAGTTAGGGTCCTACTAATTTGCTCAGGGTGGCCTTGATCTTACTTTTTACCCAAAGTATCTCTTAAACTTGGGAATTGTCCTGCCTTTACCTTTTGAGTAGTTGGGTAGTTGGCCTGTACCATGAGGCATAGCTATCTTGCATTTTTCATCATAGAAATTTCCCTGGCAAGGGAAATTGCATGTTCTTGAGGGAGGTTTTCCTAGGGCGAGGCTGATCCACTTCACTTTGGATATGCTGACCCCTGTGACTTCCCCAAATGTGGAAAACTCCACTTCATAATTTATAATAGTAGGGGGCTGTGTTCACACTATCCCCTGAATAAAGAATATTATATATGAAATTTTCAAAGTTTTAACTTCTGGGAACCAACCATGAGGCATGACAACATCCCTCCTCATGACCCTCTCTGACACTTTCAGCTTCTCTTGCCCCTGAACCCTGAGCAGTAAGCTTGAGGTGCCCCTTGGAGCAAGCCCTCTTCCCTGGCCCAGCAGAGGAGACAGCGTGGGAGTAGCCCTGCAGTTCAATGCCCTGGACAATGGTGTCCTCTGGTGGCCAGAAGTAGAATTGTCACATGTGATTACAGATGCATTCTCAAAGTTCAGGGACTCTGCCTATGTCCTCTTTAGAAAGCATCCATTAAAGTTCATTTTATTTATACTTTTTTGGTCTTTTTGAGAGAGGGTCTCCCTGTAGCCCCAGCTGGCCTGGAACTCACTATGTAAACCAGGCTGGCCTTGAACTCACAGAGATCCGCCTGCCTCTGCCTCCTGAGTGCTGGGATTAAAGGTGTGTACCACCATGCAATTTTATTTATCTATTTAATTACTTAATGTGTCTGACTGTTTTGGCTGCATGTCACAGAGGCCAGAAGAGGGCATCAGATCTCCTGGAACTGGAGTTATGAACCGTTGTTAGCTGCCATGTGGGTGCTGGGAACTGAACTCAGGTCATCTGTAAGAACAGTAGGTACTCTTAATCACTGAGCAATCTCTCCAGCCCCTTTCCTCTTTTTTTCAATATATATTTTTTATTAAATTTTTGTACATTTCATACATCTTAATCATATTTAGAACCCCTCCCTTATGTGCACCCCCCACAGCCCACCCACCAGATTTCACACATTCTGACATATATGAAGAGATTTATTTTTATTTTTTTTATATTTTATTTATTATTTTTATTTTATGTGTATGAGTGTATTGCCTGCATGTATGTGAATGCACCCGTGTTG
>NW_008354274.1:736126-742766 GCF_000622305.1 Nannospalax galili | reverse complement strand
TGTTGTGCAGTGCTGCAGAGGTCAGAAGAGGGCTTTGACTTCTCCTGGAACTGAAGTTAAGGACGGTTCATAGCTGCCATGTGGGTGCTGGGAATTGAACCCGGGTCCTCTGCAAGAGCAGTCGGTGCTCTTAACTGCTGAGCCATCTCTCCAGCCCCGATTTATTTTTGTTTTATGTGTATGGTTTGCTTGTATGTATGTATGTATGTATGTATGTATGTACACCACATGCATTCAGTGCCCAGAGACAAGAAGAGAGAGTTGAATCCTCTGGAACTAGAGTTACAGGTGGTTGTGAACCACCATGTGGATGCTGGGAACCAAACCTGGATCATCTGGAAGAGCAGTAAGTGCAAGCCTTTACCCCTGAGCATCTCTCCAACCCCCATGCCTGTTTTGTGTATTCATTTTTCAGTGCTGGATATCACACCCAGAACCGTACACATGCTAGACAAGCACTCTACCACTGGGCTATGTCCTCAGTCCTTTAAAAAAGACTATGACCTTTTTTTTTTTTTTTTGGTCTTTTTGAGACAGGGTCTCCCTGTAGCCCCAGCTGTCCTGGAACTCACTATGTAAACCAGGCTGGCCTTGAACTCACAGAGATCCGCCTGCCTCTGCCTCCCAAGTGCTGGGATTAAAGGCATACGCCACCACACCTGGCTTACCTTTTAATCTATTTACTTTGTGTGCATGTGATATGTGTGGGCATCAGTTCTCTGCTCCCATCTTTACTCAGATTCAGGGACTGGAACTAGGGCTAGTGCAGCAAGTGCCTTTACCTGCTGAGCCATATCTCTGGTTCACTTTGGGGGTTTTTTTGTTGTTGTTTTTTTAATTTGGGACTCCTCCAGGTGGAGCTCCCATCAAAATAACAGTTGGCTGGAACATTCTGGAGCTCAAGAGAGTGTTCTAGACAGAGATGCACCTGCCTCTGCCTCCCAAATGTTGGGATCAAAGGTGTCTTAGTTTGTTCTTCATTGCTGTGACAAAACACTCTGACCAGTACCAACTTGGGGAGGAAAGGGTTTATTTGTCTTATATCTCCCAGGTCACACACAGTTCATCAGGGAGTCCAAGGTAGGAACTCAGGGCAGGAACCTGGAGGCAGGAGCTGGAGCACAGGCCATGGAGGAACGCTGCTTACAGGCTTGCTCCCTTGGCCCCTGCTCAGCCTGCTTTCTTATGCAACACAGGCCCACCTGTCCAGGGGTGGCACCACCCACAGTGGGCTGGGCCCTCCCACATCACTCATCAAGAAGATGCCCTTCAGACATGGCCACAAGCAAGTCCAATAGAGGCAATTCCCCGATTGAGGGTCCCTCAACACAGGTGTGTCAAGTTGACACTAAAGCTATCCAGCACAAAAGGTGTGTGGTCACAACACTTGGCAATAACTTTTTTTTAAGAAAGTGGCTGGAGAGAAGGAAGGCATATGGTGGACCAAAAATATAATGGTAGCCCCTGACCACCTCTACTTGTGCTTGGTAGCCCCTGAGCACCTTATTTCTCTTTTATGTGTATGAATATATGGCCTTCATGAATTAAGTGCATCCGTGTCACACAATGCGCATGGAGGTCAGAAGAGGGTGTTGGATCTCCTGGAACTGAAGTTACAGACAGCTGTTAGCTGCCATGTTGGTGCAGGGAACCAAACCTGGGTCCTCTTCAAGAGCAGTCAGTCCTCTTAACTACTGAGCCATCTCTCCAGCCCTTTTTTTGTTTTTTGTTGTTTTTTGGGGGGGGGGTTAAAATATTTTATTTATTATTTTTTATATTTTACTTTCATTTTTATTTTATGTGTATGCGTGTATTGCCTGCATGTAGGTAAGTGCACCTGTGTCGTGCAATGCCCGCAGGACAGAAGAGACTATCAGATCCCCTGGAACTGGAGTTACGGACAGTTGTTAGCTGCCATGTGGGAGCTGGGATTCGAACCCAGGTCTTCTGCAAGAACCAGTGTTCTTAACTGCTGAGCCATCTCTCCACCGCCAATTTTGTCTTGTTTTGTTTTGTTTTTCAGAGCTGAGGACTGAACCCAGGGCCTTGCGCTTGCTAGGCAAGTGCTCTATCACTGAGCTAAATCCCCAACCCCCCTTTTTTTTTAATAGCCCTTTATTGAATTCTTTTCTTTAAAATTTACTTTTACTTTTTATTTTAAAAATATTTTATTTAGCCTGGCATGGTGGCTCACACCTTTAATTCCAGCACTTGGGAGGCAGAGGCAGGTGGATCTCTGTGAGTTCAAGGCCAGCCTGGTCTACATAGTGAGTTCCAGGACAGCCGGGGCTATAGGGAGACACTGTCTCAAAAAGACCAAAAAAATTTTTTTATTATTATTATTTTATGTGTATGAGTGTTTTGTCTGCATGCATGCAAGTGCACCACATGCATGCAATTATCCAGATCTGAGGCCAGAAGAGGGCATCAGATCCTCTAGAACTGGAGTTAGCTGCCATGTGGATGCTGGGAACTGAACCCAGTCCTCTGGAAGAACAGCAAGTCTTAACCACTGAGCCCAACTTTTATTATTTTTAATTCTGTGTAGGTGTGTCTGACTGTAGGTATGTGCACATGAGTGCAGATGCCCATGGGGACCAAACTCCTGGAGCTGGAATTACAAGCAATTGTGAGAACCCAATATGGGTCCTGGGAATTAAACCCAAGTCCTTGGAAAGAGCAGACAGTGCTCTTAACCACTGAGCCATTTCTCCAGCTCCTTTACTCTCTTTAAAAAAGCATTATTGCCAAGTGTTGTGGCTGCACACCTTTAAGCCCAACATTTGGGAGGCAGAGGCAGGTGCACTTCTGTGACAGCAAAGACAGTGTGGTCTACATAGTGAGTTCCAGGCCAGCTGGGCCTACAGGGAGAACCTGTCTTAAAAAAAAAAAAAAATTAGGGCCGGAGAGATGGCTCAGCAGTTAAGAGCACTGGCTGCTCTAGCAGATGACCCAGGTTCAGTTCCCAAAATCCACATGGCAGCTAGCAACCATCTGTAACTCCAGTTCCAAGGGATCTGAAGCTCTCTTCTGGCATCCAAGAGCATTGCACAACACAGTTGCACTTACATATACACAGGCAAACATTCATGTACATAAAATAAAAGTAAAGTATTTTAGTCAGGCATGGCAGTGCACACCTTTAATCCCAGTACTCATGAGGCAGAGGCAGGCAGCTCTCTGAGATTCAGGCCAGCCTGCTCTATATAAGGATTTCTGGGCCAGACAGGACTACATAGTGAGGAAGTGTCTACAAGCCTGCTGACCTGATTTTGATCCTCAGAACCAATAGGAAAGGCAGAATTGAGTCCTGAAAGTTGTCCTCTGACTGCCATATGGATATCATAGTAAACAAATGAAATATAAACAAATTGTCTGGAGAGATAGCTCAGTGGTTACAAGCACTGGTTGCAGAGGGCTGAGGTCCAGTTTCCAGTACCCACATGGCAGCTAACAACTGTCCATAATGCCAGTTCCAAGGGATCTTGACGCCTCCTTCTCATTTCCATGGGAATTGTACACAGGTGGTACACTTACATACATGCAGGCAAAACACTCATACACATGAAATAAAAATAAATTTTTAAAAATTTTTGGTCTTTTTGAGACAAGCTCTCCCTGTAGACCAGGCTGGCCTTGAACTCACAGAGATCTGCCTGCCTGCGCCTCCCAAGTGCTAAGATTAAAGGCATATGCTACCACACCCAGCAATAAATAATTTTTTAAAGAAATATAAACAAAACAAAGAGTAGAGCCCACCAACCAAACCATATCATACCACACCCCACCTGGCCCCAGCAAGTGCTCCTTCCTAGAGCCAGTCCCTAGCCCCTTCCCAAGTGCAGTGGCACTCTGCTGACCTTAAAGATAGGTGTGTCCCAGTTTTGCCCCAGGGGACTGACCTTATTTGAAAGCAGAAGTTAACTCCATACCTGAAGGAAAATCTTGCCAATCTTAGTGGACAGACAGAACAGTTTACCAAAGAAAGTCCTGGAATCAGTGACAGCACAGGCAACAGAAGGGCTGCGCATTTTCAGTAGGCTGTACCCACTCATGGGCAGTGACAACACAGTGTGCACCTGACAATGCCCCATGCTAACCCAGACCCACCATCAAAGGCTAACAGAGGCTTAATAGGAACTTTGCCCAAAATAGAGAGTGTGAAGCTATCTAACCCAGAAAGACACCCTAAGGTCAGACTATTTTGTTGTTGTTTTGCTTTGTTTTAACAAGAGAGATCTCATCTAGCCCAGGTTAGCCTTGAACTGGACATACACTGAGAATGGCCTTGAATTTCTAGTCTTCCTGTCTTTTTTTTTTTTTTCTTTTCCACTTTGAGCCAGGGTCTCCCACTGTGGTTTGTTGAGACAGAATTTCATGTAGCCCAGGCTGGCCTCAAACTTGCTAAGTAGCCAATCCTCCTGCCTTAGCCTCAGGAATGCTGGGATTAGAGATCTGTGTCACCACATTCAGCTGAGAGTCAGTCTTAAAAATAATCACACAGGCCAGGCGCACGCCTTTAATCCCAGCACTTGGGAGGCAGAAGCAGGCGGATCTTTGTGAGTTCAAGGCCAGCCTGGTCTACATAGTGAGTTCTAGGTCAGCCAGGGCTACTGGAAGACCCTGTCTCAAAAAAGACCAAACAATAATAATGATAATAATAATAATAATAATAATAATAATAATAATATAATCATCATCATCACACAGGAGCCAGCATGGTGGTACAGGCCTTTAATCCCAGGCAGGCAGATCTCTGTCATAACCTAGTCTCCATAGCAAGTTCCAGCCCAGCTGGGACTACAGAGAGACCCTATCTCAAAAAAACTAAATCATCATCAATCATCATCATCATCATCATCATCATCATCATCACCACCACTGACATCACATAAGAGCACATTAAGAGCACTGGCTGTTCTTTTGAGGACCCAGGTTCAGATCCCAACAACCACATGGTGGCTTCCAGTCATCTGCAACTCCAGTTCTAGGGGATCTCATGCCCTCTTCTGACTTCTTCAGGCATTGCACCCTTGGGTGCAGTTACATACATGCAGGGAAAACAATGATACACATAAAATAAAAATATTTCTTAAAAATAAAAATTTTAGGGGCTGGAGAGATGGCTCAGAGGTTAAGAGCACTGACTGCTTTTGCAGAGGACCTGGGTTTTATTCCGAGCACCCGCATGGCAGCTATGAACCATCCTTAACTCCAGTTCCAGGGGAATCCAATGCCCTCTTCTGACCTCTGCAGCATTGCACAACACAGGTGCACTCACATACATGCAGGCAATACACTCATACACATAAAAATAAAAATGAAAAATAAAATAAAAATAAATAAAAAATTTTTAATTGGGTGTGGTGGAGAATGCCTTTAATCCCAGCACTTGGGAGATACAGGCAGGTGAATCTCTGTGAGTTCAAGGCCAGCCTGGTCAACATAGTGAGTTCCAGGCCAGTTGGGACTACAGGGAGACCCTGTCTCAAAAAGACAAAAAATAAATTTCTCAAGGTCACCGGGAGCCTTCTGGGCCTGGTCCCACCCTCACCTCCCTCTGCTTCCCTGGGCCTGTATAACCCACCAGCCTCTCTCTGGGGTAATTCGATCAAGCCCTCCGCACCTTGACTCCCCCAGCCTCATTCACCCTTCCACCTTCCCCGCTCATCTCTCCTCATAGCCTGGATCCTGTCCCAATCCTTGTCTTGACACCCCAGACACCAGGGGAACCACCATTGCTTCCTGATCCTTTGCATCCAGATCAACCCAGTTCCTTCTCAGGTCCCCAGGAGCACTCTGAGCCTGGCCCCGCCCTCACCTCCCTCTGCTTTCCTGGGCTGCACAACTCACCAGCCTTTCTCCTGGGAGCCCTCTGGGCCTGGCCCAGCCATCACCTCCCTCTGCTTCCCTGGGCTGCATAACCCGTCAGCCTCTTTCTTGGACACCTGAGCTGACCTCTCAACCAGGGGCCACCACTGCTTCCTGATCCCTTGCATCCAGACGGACCCCGTTCCTTCTCGAGGTCCCCAAGCCCTCTGGGCCTGGTTCCACCCTCACCTCCCTCTGCTTCCCTGGGCTGCACAATCTGCCAGTCTCTTTCCTGGATGCTGGGTCTGACTTTTCAGCTTCCTGATCCTTGCATCCAGACCAACCCAGGTCCCCAGTGCAGTCCCAGGAGCCCTTGGGGCCTCTTCCCACCCGCATCTCCCTTTGCATCTCTGGGTGGCACTGCCACCAGCTGCCCTAGACCAGCATCTTTCCTGGGCCCAGCTCCCAGGCCAGTCCAACCTCCAAATTCCTGAGGCCAGAATCTTTCCTCAGGGGACCAGACCTTAGGAGAAAGCCTGAGAGCATCTGATCCTCATCTGACTTGGGCCTCTGTGGGAACTCCTGAAGACAAAAACAATCTGGCCACTCCAATATAAAACTAAAGAGAGAGCCGGAAGCTTAGATGAACCAGCATTTCATGCCCAAAAAGTAAACCACAAAGGCACATAAAGTTTACAAAAAGAAGCAGACCTAAACTTGAAGGCTCAAGTCTCACACAAGAATCAGAAACTACAAAGAAATTCACATGTCAAAATGACAGAGAAAAAATAATAACATGAAAAACCAAAATAACATATCCCCACCAAAT
>NW_008354274.1:735355-736038 GCF_000622305.1 Nannospalax galili | reverse complement strand
TAACTTATCCCCACCATATACCAATAGTCCTCTAGAGGAGTACAATGAGAACCCCCTAGAGATAATGCAGGACGTGGAACTCAAAAGAACAATTATAAACATGATAAAAGAATTCAGTGAATTTAAAGAACACACAAATCAAAGAACTGAAGGAAGATAAGGATAAACTTCTGAATGAATTCAGAAAAGAGTTAGAAATACTGAAGACTTCTCAGGCTGAAATGAAGAAGGAAGAGAAACACTCAGTAAGCCAATTACAAATGACAGGACAAAGTCTCACCAATAGGATGAATGACTGGAAGGTATCAAGACTGGAAGATAAAGTGGACTAACTAGACCACTCAAGCAAAGATTATGAAAAATTTAAGAAATCACAAGAATAGAATATGCAGGAATTTTGCGACACCATAAAATGACCAAACTTAGCGAATCATAGGCATACAGAAGTAGAAGAATCCCAAGATAATGGCATGGACCAGATCTTCAACAGAATCATGGAAGAACATTTCCCTTAAAGAAAGATATGCCCATACAAATACAAGAATCATATAGAACACCAAACGTTCAGGACCAGAAAAGAAACTCTCCACGGCACATCATGGTAAAAACACTAAAAGTACAGAACAAAGAGACAATACTGAAAGCTGCAAAAGAGAAACAAGTCACATATAAAGGAAAACCCA
>NW_008354274.1:734052-734947 GCF_000622305.1 Nannospalax galili | reverse complement strand
AGAAACTCATCTCACTTTCAAGGACAGACACTATCTCAAAGTGAAAGGATGGAAAAAAATATACCAAGCAAATGGCACTAAGAAAAAAGCATGCGTAGCAATCCTAATATCTGACAAAATAGACTTTAAACTGAAACTAACCAGAAAAGACAAAGAGGGCTATTTCATTTTGATCAAAGGAACAATGAATCAAGAAGATATTACAATCATGAACATATATTCACCAAACTCTGGTAAACCCAACTTCATAAAAACAATACTACAGATTAACCCCAACTCATTAATAGTAGACAACGTCAATACCCCACTGTCTCCATTAGCTAGGTCAACAGGGCAGAGAGTTAACAGAGAGAAATCTGAGTTAAACAATACCATATATCAAATGGACTTAACAGGCATCTACCAAGCATCCACCCAAGCACCAAAGGACATACTTTTTACTCAGTACCCCACAGAGCCATCTCCAAAATCACCTATATGCTGGGGCACAAAACAAACCTCAACACATACAAAAAGATTGAAATAATTCCATGAATTCTATCAGACCACAATGCAATAAAGCTTACAATCAATACCCAAAGAAGCCCTAATCACCACATGAACACATGGAGATTAAACAACACACTCCTGAATGATGAATGGGTCAAAAGACAAATTAAGAAAGAAATAAAAGTATTCCTGGAACTAAATGAAAAGGACAATACAATACAATAAAACCCCTGGACACACTGAAAGCTGTCCTTAGAGGTAAGTTTATAGCTTTAAGTGCCTACATAAAACAATCGGAAATAATACAAATAAATGACTTAACGTTGCAACTCAACACATCTGAAAAGCAATAGCAAATGAAACCCAAACCCAGCAGACAAGAAGAAATAACAAAAATCAGGGAAGA
>NW_008354274.1:671222-733143 GCF_000622305.1 Nannospalax galili | reverse complement strand
CAGATGATATGATATTATATCTAAGAGATGCCAAAATATCCACCAGAAAACTCCTAGAAATTATTAACATGTTCAGTAAAGTAGCAGGTTACAAAATTAACCTACAAAATTCTGTAGCCTTTCTATATACCAATAACAAGCAATCAGAGAAAGAGCACACGGAAATACTCCCCTACACAATAGCTGCAGAAAAAAAAGTCCTCAGAGTAAACCTGACCAAAGACATTAAAGAGCTCTACAATGAAAATTTTAAATCTTCAAAGAAAGATATTGAGGAAGACATCAGAAGCTGGAAGGACCTCCCATGCTCATGGATTGGAAGAATTAATATTGTGAAAATGACCATCCTACCAAAAGCCATTTACAGATTCAATGTAATGCCAATCAAAATCCCCATGACATTTTTCACAGAATTGGAAAAAAATCCTAAGATTCATATGGAAGCACAAAAGACCTCAGAGAGCCAAACCAACCCTGAGCACTAAGAGCAATGCTGGGGGGATTACTATACTAGATTTTAAACTGTATTACAGAGCTATAGCTATAAAAACAACATGGTACTGGCACAAAAATAGACCCATAGACCAATGGAACAAAATTGAAGACCCAAACAAACTAAAAAAACAGAGAATCAAGACAAGAAGTAACCCAATTTAAAGATGGGCTAAGGAGCTGAACAGAGAGTTCTCAAAAGAAGAAGTAAAGACGGCTATGAAGCATCTTAAAAGATGTTCAACATCACTAATAATTAGGGAAATGCAAATTAAAACCACTTTAAGATTCCACCTTACCCCAGTCAGACTGGCTAAGATGAAGAGAACAAATGATAGCAAATGTTGGGAGGATGTGGGGAAAGGGGAACACTCATCCACTGCTGGTGGGGCTGCAAACTTGTTCAACCCCTATGGAAATCAGTGTGGAGAACTCTTTAAAAACTACAAATGCCGGGTGTGGTGGCGCACACTTTTAATCCCAGCACTCGGGAGGCAGAGGCAGGCAGATCTCTGTGAGTTCATGGCCAGCCTGGTCTACACAGTGAGTTCCAGGACAGCTGAGGCTACAGGGAGACCCTGTCTCAAAAAGACCAAAACAAAAAACTACAAATGAACCTACCATTTGACCCAGTTATACCACTCCTTGGCATATACCCAAAGAACTCATCCTATTACGGAGACACTTGTACATCCATGTTTGTTGCTGTTCTTTTCACAATAGCTAAGAGATGGAAGCAACCTAAGTGTCCCTTAATTGACAAGTGGATAATCAAAATGTGGTTCATTTATACTATGGAGTTTTACTCAGCAGTAAAGAAGGATGAAACCATGAAATTTGCAGGTAAATGGATGGAACTAGAAACTGTTATACTAAGTGAAGTAACACAGACTCGGAAAAAAAATCGACATATGTTCTCCCTCATATGTGGATCCTAGAACCAAATCCTGATAAGTGAATATGTATCCAGACATAACTACAGGAACCAGGATAATGGAAAGGAACCAGGGAGGTAAAGGAAAAGAAAGAACCCAAAAGAGAAGAACAGTAGGAAACAGGTGTTAACAAGGGAGATATGGATAAAAATTGGGTTAGTTTAAGGGAGGGGGGAGGGAAGGGTATACAAGGAACCTAGGGGATAAAGGGAAAGAAGGAGATCCAGAGAGGTAGGACCATAGGTGAATGGTATTATTAAGGGAGAAAGGAGGAAAATGGGGGCACCTTAATTGGGGAAACCATGATGGAGGGGTTAGACAACGTGAGAGATAAATAATGCCTAGCTAGTTTTAAAAACCAGAGGGGGGCCGGGCGTGGTGGCACATACCTTTAATCCCAGCACTCAGGAGGCTGAGGCAGGCGGGTCTCTGTGAGTTTGAGGCCAGCCTTTTCTATGTAGTGAGTTCCAGGCCAGCAGGGGCTACAGGGAGACCCTATCTCAAAAAGTCCAAAACCAAAAAACAACCAAGAACCAAGAGTGGGGCCCAGTCTGTTCTGAGTCCTTTTTCCTTCAGATTTCTCCCATAACTTCGCACCCAATAATTAAAAGTACCAGACTGGTGGAACTAAACTTCTTGGATGTTTAACAGATATACTTTGAGGCCTATAATAATTTGGTCAGAGGGGCATAAAGGACAGTTTTTGCTCCTTGCCCTCCTAGGTCGACTAGTTCCAGGAGACTATGAGCATCTCCCAAAATGTCCTGTAATTGTGGTGGGTCATCTGTCCTCTTGTTCAAGGAGGCTGAGGAGACCTCACAAGATGGACTTGAACCAGTGTCCAGTCTACAAAGAGGGTCGTCAACACAGAGGAATCATTTCCTCCATGCTTCCAAGTAAAACCAGCCATGGTCGAGTAGGACCCTTGACTTATCTTCACATAGGCAGAACTGGTAAAAGAAAGGAGCCAGGGGCTCCTCTCAAGCCCATGTGACCCCTGAGGAACAGATCCTCAAACGATCTTAAGAGTAAAAATAAATTGTTTTATCTGGGCTAACTGTATGGCCTTAAACACCCAAAAGGAAAGTATAACCAAAGATTAAAGGGGCCAATATAATTTTTTAAGAGTCCATATGTATAGCTAAAGGCTACATAACAAACAACAATGCCAGATAGGAGATACCTTCTTTTGAGTTGTTGGCCAGGGTGGCCCAAGGGACTCCCAGATAGTAACCCAGCATAGAACTGGGAAAATGAACAGCAGACCCCAATCTTATCTAAAGCAATATTGACAACCAATTGCTGCTAGATGAGGAACAGCTGACCTTCCTAAAACAAAGACCTCTAGATAGGCTGACTAGATTCACCAGATGGACAAGTAGTGGGGAATGGCTGAGTTTGCCGACAACACAGCAGACAGTAGCAGGGATAACAGAGTATAAGGGCGCCAGTTGGGGGAGGGAGGCTATGGGAGGTTGCCATCTGGCAAATGGGTGCATAGTTGAATAAGATGGTTTGGGGTGTTCTGTGTGATATACACACACAAAAAAAAATCAACAAATTTTTTTAAATGTATTATATTTGAGGAAGAAGCATAGAGGCTAAATTTACGCCATGTTAATTAGTAGAGGTGATAAACATTACCATTGAAATCTACCCGATGACACGGGCACCAAGGATCTGAGTGCAACCTATTATGACTAGTAATAATCAGATACACACAGATTAGAGATGCATGTGCCAACAGCTCAGTGTTAGTAGAAAAAACAATGAGTCTTTCTGCACGGAAAAATATATTCTAAAATGAAATGGAGATCTTTTTTAAAGGTTAAAAACTCATTCAATTTTGTCTTACAGGGTTTATACTGAGTTCAATATTGTATAACTGTATTAATTCAACTGTGAACCTAAAAATTCTATAGCCACTTTTGAAAGAGATGTATCCTTGCTCTAGAATGTGTTATTGAATATGTTAAAGCTGTAATGAAATGCTTCTTCTAAGCATGTGGTTATGAAATTTAATTTTAAAAAATAATTCTTCAAAGCATAAAAATTTGCTCCTTAATAATTAGATGTGAAAAACATTACCATTGAAATCTACCTGATGACTTTATATCCACGCTCAGATGCCAAGGAGCTCAGAAAGTAACCGACTGTGACTAATACTAATCAGATATATAGAGATTAGAAACACATGTGCAAAAATCTTAGCATCAAATGCATTAAAAATGAATTTTTCTGTATGAAACTGTGTATTTTAATAATGAAATAGAGATCTTTTTTAAAGGTTAAAACCTCATTTAATTTTATGTCTTATAGGGTTTATACTGAGTACAATATTGTATAACTGTATTAATTCAACTGTAAACCTAAAAATTTACAGCCAATTTTGAAAGAGATGCATCTTAGCTCTGGAAATTGTTATTGAATATGTCAATGCTGTTGTAATGAAATGCTCCTTCTAATTATGTGGCTATTAAATAAATAATTAAAAAAGTAAAAAAGTAAATTAAAATAAAATAAAATAATTTTAATTTTAAAAATCACACAGGGACTAGAGATGTGGCTTATTTAATAGAGTGTTTGCCCAGCCTGCACCACAGAAAACAAGACATGGTAGCCCAGAGCTGTAACCCTAAAACTGAGGGCATGGATATAAGAGGATCAGGAATTCAAGGTCATCCTTAGTACACAGGAAGTTTGAGGCCAGCCTGGGCTATATGAGACACTGTCTCAAAAAAAAATGGCACAAAGGGACTAGGGAGATGGTTCAGTGGTTAAGAGCACTGGCCACGCTTGCAGAGAACCCAGGTTTGGTTCCCAACACCTACATGGCAGCTAACAACTGTTCATAACTCCAGTCCCAGAGGATCTAATGCCCTCTTCTGACCTCTGCAGCCATTGCATGACATGGGTGCACTTATATACATGTAGGCAATACACTCATACGCATAAAATAAAACTAATTCAAAAAATATTTTAAAGGCACAAAAAATGTCGGGTGTCGTGGCTCATACCTTTACTCCCAGCACTCAGGAGGAGGAGGCAGGCAAACCTCTGTGAGTTCCAGGTCAGCCAGGGATATACAGTGAGACTCTGTCCCAAAACAAAAACAAGGGGGCTGAAGAGATGGCTCAGTGGTATTTAGAGCACTGGCTACTATTGCAGAGGACCTGGGTTTGGTTCCCAGAAACCACATTTGTGGCTAACAACTGTCCATAACTCCAATTTCAAGGGATTCAACAGCCTCTTCTGACCTCCACAAGCACTGCAAGAACATGATGCACTAATATGCATGTAGGCAAAATACCCATACACATATAATACAAATTAATTATTAATTAAATTATTTTTTGATTTTTGAGACAGGGTCTCCCTGTAGCCCCAGCTCACCTAGCACTCACAATGTAGACCAAACTGGCCTTGATCTCACAGAGATCCAACTGCCTCTGCCTCCCAAGTGCTGAGACTAAAGGCATGTACTACCACACCCGGTCAAAAAAAAATTTTTTTTTAAAGAACATATAACAAAACTTGAGACCCCTGTTCCTCATGAATGTCAAATCCACAACAAAATATCAGCAAACAAAATCCAACTACCATTTTTAAAATGATTTATCTTTTTTTGAGAGAGAGAGAGAGAGAGAGAGAGAGAGAGAGAACATACATGTGGCGGTCAGAAGACAATTTGCAGGTGTTGGTTCTCTTAAAACTTTTGGCTTCTGGGGACTAAACTCAGGTCCTCAAGCTATACAGCAAGCACCTTTACTCACTGAGCCATTTCGCTAGCCCCAATGGCAACTTTTAAAATTTCAAAGGAGTTGGAGAGATGGCTCAGTGATTAAGAGCACTGGCTGCTCTTGTACAGGACCCAGGTTTGGTTCCTAGCACCCACAAGGTGGCTAACAACGGTCTATAAGTCCAGTTCCAGGGTACCCAACACCCTCTTCTGGCCTTCTAGAGCACTGCACACAGGTGGTGCACTTACATACATGCAGGCAAAACACTCATACACATAAAATAAATAATTTAAAAAATATATCATACCCCATGATCAACTGTCAATTTATCCAAAGAAAGCAACATAAAAAATCAAATGTAATGTACTATAGTAATAAACACTAAAACCACATGATCATCCAATTATTTTGTTTGAAGCAAGGTCTTTCAGTAGCCCAGGTTGGCCTCAAATCTGCCATACTCCTGTGTCAGCCTTTCAGGTACTCAGACGACAGTACTTGAAACACCATGGCTGTGATCATCCAAACCAAGCAGAAAAGACTATCAGGGAACTCAATGTTCTTTCATCAGCTTTTACATGGAATCCAGAGAAAACTCATCACTGATCTCATACTTGATGGAACAATTCCTGCTGAGAGGAATAACAGAATCCCAGCATTCAGGAGGTAGAAGCAGAAGTATCATGAGTTCAAGGTCAGCTTTAGCTAGATATGCAGGTCTAGGCCATCTTGGAATATATGAGACCCTGTCTCAGAAGAAAAAGAAAGTAAACTATAATTTTTTGAGACAGGCCCTCACTATGTAGCCCTGGCTGGCTTGGAACTCCCTATATGAACCTGGCTGGCCGGTATCTCACAGAGATCTTCCCGCCTCTGTCTCCTGAGTGCTGGGATTAAAGGACTTTTTAACTTTTTAATTTAATCTATTATTATTGTGGGGGGTGTTTGTGTGTGTGATGTGTGAGTTGGGTGGGCTTGTATCACAGCACACATGTCTCCCTGTAGCCCCAGCTGGCCTTGAACTCACTATGTAGACATGGCTGGCCTTAAACCCAGAGAGCCACTTGCCTCTGCCTCCTGAGGGCCAGGATTAAAGGTGTTTGCTACCACACCAGCTGTCTTGTTTTCTGAGACTGGGTCTCAGCCCAGTGTTGTGTTCCCAGTCAAATCCATTCAGAAAAAGGCCTGCCCTTTGCCCCTTGGGACTTTTCACTGCCTTGGGCTGAAAAGGTTCATCTCTTCTGGGGATCCTCTGGCTGTAGTTCCTGGTCCTCAAGTCTGGGTTAGGTGACCTCAAATACCAGCTGTTTTGTGTTCCAGGCTCTTTTTTTTTTTTTTTTGCAGAATTGATTCCAGCCCTTGGTCCTGGCTTTGTACATATATTTCTTTAAAGTTTTTTTCTTAATTTTAAAAATGTGTATGAATGTTTTGCCTGCATGTATGTAGATGCATCTGTAGACCAGAAGAGGGTGTCGGATCCCACGGAACTGGAGTTTAGGACGGTTGTTAGCTGATGGGTGCTGGAAAAAACCCCAGGTGCTCAGCAAGAGCAGCCAATGCTCTTAACCTATGGGCCATCTCTCCAGTCAGGTGTATTGATACTTCGTTCCATGTCTCCCCCACCATTATGACTACTCTAAGGCAAAGAAGTCCTCTTTCTCTCCCGAAAAGTACCTCCCAAGCCCCGTCTGGTGGCTCAGGCCTATCATCTCCACACCTTGAGAAGCTGAGGCTGCCTGGGCTACAGAGGAAGCTCAAGGTGCCGAAGGTCATCGAGAACCTGTCTCAAAATGAAAAGTGAAAGGCCGGCAAGGTGGCTCACACTTGCAATCCCCACACTTGTGCGACTGCTGCAGGCCTACCTCAGAGTTGAAGGTCATCTTGGACTACCTAGTGAGTTCTAGGGTAGTGCAGCCCTTGTCAAAATAATAATAAATTAAAAGAAAGCTGCGGCTAGTTCAATGGGGGAATAGTTGCTTAGCATACAGGAGACTCGGGGTTCTAACCCCAGGAAACAGGAAGGGAGGGGAAGGGGGAAAAGGGAAGGAAAATGGGAGGGGAAAGGAAGAAGGAAGGGGAAGGAAAGGATGGGAGAGAGGGAGAAAGGGAGAGAGAGAGGGGAAGAAAGGGGAAGCAAAAAGCAAGGGAGGGACGAAAAAGAAGAGAGGAGGGAAGGAGTGGGGAGAGAAGAGGAAGGAAAGGAAAAAGGGACGGAGGGGAGAGGGCGAGCAAAAGGCCCCTCGTGTACTGCAGCACGGGTGAATACATTTATGGTAGAAGCCTGTCCCAAAGACCTTGAACGCATGCCCCTTGGAGAAATCTGGGCGTTTTCTGCCTCAGATCTAATATTCTGCAAATTATTAGTGCTCGGTTTTCAAATCTATAAAATGAAGTTATATTCTCTACACTGGGCAGCACGGCGCACCCACCAACACCGTTCACGCGAGCCCGCAGCGCACGGACCGGAGACTGAGAACCAACGCGGTAAGAGCCGCTCTCCGCCACGCGCACGCGCGCCCAGCGCCCACCAGGCGGCCAACCAGCCAGCTCTCTTCCACGCACGCGCACTCGACCGGAAACCCCAGGCAGCCCCTGCGGTGAAGAGGCGGGCCTATGCAGTGCGCTTGCGCAGTACGTCGCGTTGCTCCGCGAGGGTGGGCAGGGCTACGCAGGCGCTCAGGCCGCCTGGGCTCCAGAGCATAAACAAGAGCAGGGACGGAATGAGGCGGCGGTTGAACCCCGCGCAGCGAGTGGCGGCGAACGGGAGCCGGCGCCGACCCTGAGTACAGCGCGCTCCCTTGGGCCGCCAGGCGCGCTCCCGCGAGCGGACGTCCGAGCCCGCCGCGCGCGCAGCCATGAACCTGGCGAGCCAGAGTGGCGAGGCCGGCGCCGGCCAGCTGCTGTTCGCCAACTTCAACCAGGACAACACGTAAGGCCGGGCTCGTCCTGGGGGCCGGGGTCAGAGGGCGGGGTTCTGGTGCCCCAGCCCCTAGGGTGCTGCTGCCTACCTGGGATGTGGTGGAGCTCGGGGTGCCTGGATCCATACCCCAGTCCCCAAACCTCGCGCTTCTCACAGTTGGGGCTCAGCTCTGCACCCCGATTTGTCTCAGTCGCCTGGAACGGGTTTCGCGGCCCCCCAAGGCATCGCCCGCACCCCGCTCTTTTCTCTGCGTCTTGCCCTTCCTGCTTATGATCACACCATCCTCAGCGCCTCAGCTATCGCTTTCTTTTTCTTCCCCTGATGTTCTTTCTAAGGGGTAACTTTGTTGTCTTCTCTGGGCAAGAAACAAACTTAGCAGTAACCCAGGCCTTCGACCTGTGGAGAAACTAAGAAAGACAATGTATCCCAAGGAGTCTCGGTGCTCCGGAGAGTGGGCCATCCTTAGGGCGAAAGAGGACCTTAATGCCAATCTCCTGTTTTCCCAAACTGGCTGTAGGCCCTTATCTTCTTCTTCCATGACATACCTGGCTAGAAGGATGAGTTATGGGACTGGAAGGGAGAAGAGCCATCTTGGGACATGAGTAAGAGGAAGTGATGTAAGAGAGAAGGAGGAGGAATAGGTCACTTGGCATCATAGTAAGTAGTTGGTTGTTACTGCCAGAGTGGAATTGGCTAGGGTAGAGGATGAGATTTTTGTTTTTCCTAATTAAAAGTTCATTGTAAGGCCAGGTGTGGTGGTGCATGCCTTTAATCCCAGCACTTGGGAGGCAGAAGCAGGGGAATCTCTTTGAGTTCGAGGCCAGCCAAGGGCTACACAGTGAGACACTGTCTCAAAGCAGAACAAAACAAAAACAAGTAAATTGTAGAATGGCAAACTCCCATCCAGAGGTGTGCAACAGGTGCTCAGTAGACCTTCCCAAATTCTTGAGGTCAGGGAAGATAGATACACGTGGTGGAACACAACTGAGACTTGGAAGGAGGCAAGTCACCTGGTCCAACTACAGAGGAAGAGACTGAAGTTCAGAAAGGTTCAGAGCTTAGGTGGATCTTAGGGGAAGAGGGTGCAAGTCAGGCGTTATCTCCTGGATTCTCTCTTCTAGTGTACTTTCTATGTTCAGAAGGACACTGACTCTAGAATAGCACAGCAGTCTGTATAAGTTTAAGCTACCCAGGGGCTTGGGGAAATGGTTCAGTGGATAAAGTGCTGGTGGGGCAAGTTGAGTCCCTTGCACCCACATAAAAGTCAAGCCACCACCTATAATCCTAGCATGCAGGAGGTGGAGACAGCATCTCTGAGGCAACCTGGCTAGCTAGACTAGCCCAATCAGTGAGTTCTGGGGTGAGGGAGAGACCCTGCCTCAGTAAATAAAGCAGAGGGCAATTAAAGAAAACACCTGACATAAACCCCTAGCCTCCACACACATATACACACATTGGTACACATGCAGTCTGACACACAGACACAAAAGTTAAAGCTGCTAACTACTGCGGTGTTGTATGTGCCCTAAAATCAGTACCAAAAAAACTGTTAGGGACAACCTGTTGCAGTTTCAGGTGCAGGTATACCGGGAGGAAGAAGTTTCATGCCAGTAGTGATTTGATTTCTAAGCCCTTAGTTATTTCAGGTCCAGTGGGCAATGGTAGCACCATAAGAATTTATACCTTGTCTGAAATCAGAGATCTTTCCAAGCCGTTTCTATGTTTATTTCAGCCTTTTCTGATTTAAAAATAGGAAAGAGATGGGCATGGTGACATACATCTTTAATCCCCGCACCTGTAAGACTGAGGCAGGTGGACATTGAGAAGGCCAGCCTGGTCTATGTAGTGAGTTCCAGACCAGCTGGAGCAACAGGGAGACCCTGTCTCAAAAAAAAAAAAAAAGTTATTATTTTACATGGGCTCCTGAGTTCCCTGTATAAGAGTGTCATTCTAGTCTGTGTAAAAGTTTTTCACTGCCACCCATTTCTCAGCCATGAAGTTGCTGGTTCAAAACGAGGCTTTCTGTGTTGTAATTTGGACTTGCCAAACAGACCTTGAAACAAAGAAGCTTAAGTTGGAGGGAATTCCAAATTAGATCTATACTGAAAGTTCAGTGGGTTGATGTGACTGTGGAATTGGTTTTAAAGCTACAGGTAAAAGAAAAGTTCCTAAGGGCTAGATTCGGTGGCACATGTCTTTAATCCCAACAGATATGCAGGCAGATCTCTTGAGTTTTAGGCCAGTCTAATCTACATAGCCTGCTCGAGGCTAGCTCGGGCTGCATAGTGAGACCCTGTCTTAAAAAGAAAAGAAAGTTCCCATGGAAGGCTTCAGCTTTATGCTTTTAGCTTGGTCTCCCTTCCTGACTCCAGAATTAACTTGTTTATTTATTTAGGGATAGGATCTCAGCTTTGAATTCTTGATCCTCCTGCCTCCATTTCCCAAGTGTTGGAGTTACATGAGTAGAGCACCATACACAGCCAAAAAAAAATTTTTTTTTTAATGTAGATCAGTCTGGCCTTGAACTAACAGAGATCCTCCTGCCTCTGCCTCCTGAGTGCAGGTGTGCGCCACCATGCCCGACTCCAAAATTTATATTAAGAGGAACGAATACAAGGCTGTGGAATGAATGACCCATTCACTGGAGTGCCTGCTACGTAAGCATGAGGAAGGACCTGAATTGGTATCCTCAGCACCCATGCAAAAACCAGGCATGGTGTGCATCTGTAACCCCAGCACTGAGTTGGGATTTCTGCCAGAGATAGGCTGATCCCAGAGCTCCCTGTGGCCAGCCAGTCTAGCCAATTCGTGATCTCTAGGTTCAGTAAGAGACCCTGACTCAAAAACAGGATGAAGCATGATAAAGACACTCAGCATTGACCTCTAGCCTCCATATACACAGATACATACATGTACTTGTATTCTCATTCATGGGCACAAACACATCTATCACACATACTCAATTTTTTTTTAAGAGCAGTGCAATTTTTAGCAAGGGAAAGAAATTTGTGGAATCGGTTCATCATGCTGAGGGGCTTGTGGAGGCCACTGTAGTTACTGGTGCACACGTACGTTTTGTAGTAACTTCATTTGCTCCCTTAAATGCTCAGCAACACATTTAGTGTACATCAAACCATACCAATCTTCTTGTGATTTAAATATTTTTTCTTCATGATTCTTATCCTAAAAGTGACTTATATTTGATTTAAATTGCTTCTTACCATCTATTTTTTGTTTGTTTTTAAACTAGAGCGAGGAAAAGGCCAGGAAGAGCCTTAGCCTGGTTAGTTCCCACCCCAGTTTCCCAAAGTGGCAGAGTGCAAGGTTTATGTGGGATGGTTGTCGGGTTTTTCCAGGTCGAACTTCACCAGTGAATGAGTGACAGAGGATCACTGGATTCTGACATGGAAACATCAGGAGCTCAGTTTCTCCAGTGGATTGTGGGAAGTCAGAGAGGTGGCCTTTCCCAGAGTGCTAGAGTAAAGAAAGGGACTGTCCTCCTATGCTGACATTATGAAGGGTCTGAAGGTATTGATTGCTTCCCCCGTTTCCAGGTGATAGAACCAACCATTCTGGAAGGTACCACTCTCTCACTTCCCTCACCTGTAAATGGAAGATGGTTTCCAAGACTGCTTCAGCCTCAACTTGGAGGTCCCTCTGCCCACCGTGCGGAGGAGATGGCTGAGGCGTATAGGATCACTGCAGAGGACAGTTCGGTTGGCAGTGACCCAAGGGGCCACAGGATGCTCTCAAGGACAAGCTAATTCCCTTTCTGGGTGGTAACTATAAAAATGAATGAAGGAAAGGGCTCTGCTTTGGATCCTGGTACAGGTCTGGGGTGGAGATGTAGAGATCTGAGTTGGAGGCTGGGCTCTCTATGAGTTTGGCATGACAGTGGTCCTAAGTAAGGACACAAGTCTTGCCAGGTTGCTGCAGTCACGGAACAGGATGCTTCCTGTTTATAGGGGTGGCTTGTCCCACTTACCCTCATAACCAAGTATGACTTTTGTGGGGAAGATAATGACAGATGAAGGCCTTTATGGACTGATTGGGAAGCTGAGGGCATGTTCTCAAAGTGAGGTAGAAATGACTTTAGATGTGTCAGGTTTAAATTCAGTAGCAGAGACATCATTTAAAGATGGGGGCTCCTGGGCTGGTGAGATGGCTAAGCAGTTAAGAAACCAGGGTCTCTTTATACAGTGGAGGAACTGGAGGTCTTTCTGTCTCACTTTCCAGGTGCTGGGATTATAAGGATGTCCCCTGCCCATTTTTGCTAGTTGTAGCTGCTAATTTTCCCTTTTGTCACTGAAAAAATTTCACGATGTTAACTTTGTTTTTTGAAGTGCTGGGGATTGGACCCAGAACTTTCTACATGCTGGGCAAATGCTCTACCTCTGAGCTGCACCCCTAGCCCTATGTTAACTTTTTTTTGTCTTTTTTTTCTTTCTGAGTTTTTGTCTTTTTTGAGACAGGGTCTCCTTGTAGCCCCAGCTGTCCTGGAACTCACTATGTAGACCAGGCTGACCTTGAACTCACAGAGATCCGCCTGCCTATGCCTCCTGAGTGCTGGGATTAAAGGCCTGCACCACCATGCCCCGCTTTTTTTTTTTTGTTTGTTTTTTTGTTTTTTTGTCTTTTTGTTGGTTGTTTTTTGACAGGGACTCCCTAGTCACAGCCCACCTGGAAGTCACAATGTGAACCAGGGTGGCCTCTATCTTGTAGAGATCCACCTGCTTCTGCCTCCAAGTTGTTTATTTTGAGGTTTTTTGAGGGGGAGAGGCAGAGGTTGGACTGGCCTAGAACTCCTGATCCTCCTGCCTCCACCTTCCAAGTGCTGGAGTTACAGGCGTGCACCACCACGCCCAGCCTGGTTGGTTGTTTTTTAAACGCAGAAATAGTGGGGGTAGAGGGGAGATTAAAAAGCAAACCTAAGTTATCTTGGAAATACTAATAAAAAGTTGTGAGCTAAGCCGGGCATGGTAGCGCATGCCTTTAATCCCAGCACTTGAGAGTCAGAGGCAGGTGCATCTTTGTGAGACAGCCTGGTCTACATAGTGAGTTCAGGTCAGCTGGGGCTACAGGGAGACCCTGTCTCAAAAAGATCAAAAAAAAAAAAAAAAAAAAAGTTGTAAGCTGATAAGATTTTATTTTTATCCTTCTTAGAAAATCTTTTGTTTCTTTTATTATTGCTTTGAGGCAGACTCTCACTTAATGTAGCCCTGACTGACCTCAAGTAGCCTGTGAGGGCCTCCAACTTGGAGATCTGCCTGCCTCTGCCTCCCCAGGAGTGCCGGGCTAACAGGTATGGACTACCATGCCAGGCTTCTAGGGGTCTATTCCGCTTATCTGTGTAGGAGGGGTTGGAAATCTCAGTCCTTTCCTGGAGGACATGTTAAAGTAGGCCTGTACTCTGCCCTGGGGTAGGGTGAGAAGTCTGTCCTCCAGCTTCCTGACCCTCTGTCTGCCCTGTTTTCAGTCTTCCAAAGCTTAAAAATCAGAAGCTGCTGTAGTGCCTGAGTCTTCCTGCCTCGCCACTTCCTGCTCTTGCCTCTTCTCTGCTTGTTCCTGCTTCCCTGGTCACCTATGTTCTGGAGCAAGGTCGTTTTCGGGTCAGGAACCCTCAATTTGGTGTGTCTGTGCTCTGAGCCTTTTAGCCAAAGCAGGAAGTTGGTGGTGAACATGGCCTGTCAAGCATAGGCCATCAAAGGGGCTCATCTCTCCTCCATGTAAACCAACAGAAACGTGGTCTTCTGCTGGCAGGCTCTAAAGAGCTTTTGGTTCTATCATTTTCACCCCACCACTTGTCTACAACATAGCCTGAGTGGCAGAGACACAGTGAAGGGCCGCACTGAAGGACAAGCCCACCCAGGTTGTGAATACTGTGTTCAAAATGTGGAATGCAGTTCTGGCTTGCTGAACTTGCAGGCTTAGGTGCTCCTGAGAAGCCCTTCATGTCTTCAGGGAGTCAGTGATTGACAGCTGCCAGCTCTATTTAGGTTCTCATACTTTCCCTTAGCGTTTATAAGGTTTTGTTTGTTTTTACTATTTTTATTTTTAGTCTTTCCCTGGTTTTATCGAGAGGTAACTAACAAGTAAAATTGGATATTTTTAAGGTCTACAACACAATGCCTCAGTATACATATGAATTACATGAGTATGGGGAAATGGCTTGGGGGCAAAGCTCTTGCTGTGCAAGCACGAGAATCATGAACCCCAGAACCCATGTAGAGCCAGGCGTGGTAGCACGCAATTGTGATCCCAGTGTCTCTATGGGGAGAGCAGAGGTAGGCAAGAGAATCCCTGAAACAGGTCAGCTAGCCTGGCACACACATGATAATGAGACCCTGTGTCAAATAGGGTGGAAAGGTAAGGACTAACACCTGAGGTCCCCTGACCTCCACATGAGTTTGTGGCATTCACCTACCTGCATCTACACACACCAACATGCACACTCATACAGAAAGTAACCATCTAATATCCTTAGGTTGTCTGAGTCCATTAACAATAGGGTTACCTTGTTAATTATAGAGACCCTGCCTTAGGGTTTACAGAATACATTTTCCAAGTGTCAAATAAGAACATGGTCCAGCTTCATCCCACTGGGCTTGTAGCATCCTCTGCCTTGCCCTTGGTACAGGCCCTGTGTGGCTACTGGGACCACGCTGATTTCTGGTAAAATCTCTGGTCCTGATGGGTGTGGTGGGAGCTGGTTTATGCCTTGTCCTCTCTACACACATCAGCTCTTATTTCTGCATTTGACTTTTTTGCAGGTCCCTAGCTGTTGGTAGTAAGTCCGGTTATAAATTTTTCTCCCTTTCTTCTGTGGATAAACTGGAACAGATCTATGAATGCAGTAAGTGTTTGCTTTATTTTTTCATTAAAAAAAAATAATAAAATAGACCAGGGTGGATATTTCATCACCCCAAAAAGTCATATCTAGTAGCAGTCTGGGTGTCCTAGATCTCTGTGTATTTGCATATGTATAAATGTACAGACATATAAATGTATTTGTTTTCTGGGCTGGGTATTTTTTTTTTTTCTGTCATTTGGTCGAGTCGAAAGTGGCCCTCATATCACAGAGGCTCTATGGGATAGAAATGCTGGGAGCTTAATGTTTCTTTTCATTGTTCACAAAACAGAAGCAGTACCTGTCTCGCACTGTGGTCAGGACTGGGGATTAATAACTGTAAAATAGAATTTGCTGAATATTGCTGGCAGAGTACAGTGGAAAGCTTGGGACTCTTCACATATCCATTGGTTTGTGTGTGGTATATGTGGATGTATGCACTCATGCGTGCCTGTGGAGGTCAGACGTTGACATTAGGAGTCTTTCAATCACTCCACCTTTTTTTTTTTTTTAAATGCATTGAGTGTATTGCCTGCATTGTGTGCTAGTGCACCCGTGTCATGCAGTGCCTATGGAGGTCAGAACCTGGGTCCTCTCCAAGAGCAGTCAGTGCTTTTAACCCCTAAGCCATCTCCAGCCCCTCTACCCTTCACCTTTTTTTTGAGTGTGTGGGGGGTGTCTTTTTTGAGACAGGATCTCCCTGTAGCCCCAGCTGGCCTGGAGCTGGCTATGGAGACCAAGCTGGCCTCAAACTCACAGAGATCCATCTCCAAGTACCGGGATTAAAGGTGTGGCCCACCTCACCTGGTCTCCCTTTATTTTTTAAATGCGGGTCTCTCTCGACCTAGAACTCTTGTATTAGCCTAGACCAGCCAGCCAGTGAGCTCCAAGGATCCACCTGTCTCTGTCTCCCCAACACTGGGGTTACATTCATGCACTGGTGGCACCAGGCTTTTTACGTGGGTGTGGGTTCTGGAGATCTGAACTTGGATCATCTTGGTTGTATGGCAAACACTTTACCTACTCAGCCATCTCCTGGCCCCTATATAGCATAAAAAAATTTCTAATTCCATTTTATTTAGTGTGTTTGTGTGAGAGTATGTGCATGTGCCATGGCACAAGTGTGGAAGTGAGGACAGTATGCAGAAGTCAGAAGTTAAAGAGTGCTCACTGCTTTTGCAAAGGACCCAGATTTGGTTCCCAGCACCCACATTAGATGGCTCACAATCACCTGTAACTCCAGGGGATGTGATACCCTCCTCTGGCCTCCTATCACCTGCACACATATGGTGCCCATAAATTCATGCAAGCATATACGCATATATATAAACTTTCTTAAAAGTTGGGTTTTTTTTGTTTTTTTTTTTTTTGGGGGAGGGGGTGCAGGGGTGGAGTTCAGTGGCAGAACCTGTGCTTAGCATGCATGAGGCCCTGGGTTCAATCCCCAGCACTACAGGAAAAAAAAAGAAATATATACAGAAAGTACTTAATACATTAGCTGGATTGTTAAATGTTAGTTTGTTCTTTATCAGTATCAGAAGCTAAGTGAGAGATTTGAATGTAAAAGAAAAACAAATATAAGTTGGATGAATTAAGCATATTTTATTCTGTAATTTTGTAAAGAAAATAGGAATTTTTTTTTTTTTTTAGGTCCTTTTGAGACAGGGTTTCCCTGTAGCCCCAGCTGGCCTAGATTCACTGTGGAGACCAGGCTGGCCTCTAACTCACAGAGATCCTCCTGCCTCTGCCTCCCGAGTGCTGGGATTAAAGGCATGCACCACTACACCCAGCTAAAAAGTTTTTTTTATTTTGTGTGGGGGGCAGGGGATGCCCATGTGTTATGGCATGAATGTGGAGTTCAGAAGACAGCCTGCAGGAGCCAGTTCTTGCCACCATGTGGGTCCCAGGGATTGGAATCCAGTAACATCCTTGGTAGCAAGTACCTTTACTCAGTGAGCCATCTTACCAGCTCCTCCCCTCCCCCACATTTTAAAAGTCAAATGATTTCAGAGTCAAATGCATCTGTGAGGTACAATCCCTGTCTTAGTACTATAACCAGAACAGTAGCTGTCATCTCTCTCTCTTCTCACTGTTCTCCAGTTTAAAAAAAAAAAAAAAAAAAATATATATATATAGATAGATAGATAGATAGATAGATAGATAGATAGATAGATAGATTGATTGGTTGATTGATTGATTGATTGATTGATTTTATGTGTATGAGTGTTTTGCCTCTCTGTGTGTGAGTACATCATATGTGTGCAGTGTCCACAGAGGCCAGAAGAGGATGTCAGAACCCCTGGAACTGGAGTTACAGGTGATTGTTAACTGCTCTGTGGGTCCTGGGAACCAAACTCAGGTCCTCTGCAGCCGGTGCTCTTAACTACTGAATTGTCTGTCCAGCCCCAGGCTCCCCTTCTTAAAGGTCCCACCACCTCCAGTAGTGGGGTAATCTACCCTGGGGACCAAGCACCCAGCACAGGACCCTCAAACCATATGCAGACTGCAACAGAAAAATGTAGTGATTGGTGTGTGTGTGTGTGTGTGTGTGTGTGTGTGTGTGTGTGTATCAGCACATGTATGCATTTGGGTATCTAGGTTAGGGGACAGACTCCAGTGTAGGTCCTCAGGCACCTTCCAGATCTTTATTGAGACAATGTCTGTCATTGGCCCTAGAACTCCCCCAGGTAGATTAAGCTAGGTGACCGTCGAGTTTCTTGCCATCCCTGGGATTACGAGCAACACCAGGCCCAGCTTATTTGCACGGTTCTAAAGATCCAAACGTAGGTCCTCTCTCTTGTGAGGCAAGTGCTTTGCTGACTAAGCCATCTCCCCAGCCCAGTGATTGATGGTTTTGGTCAGCATAATCCCCTGGGACGTCATCCAAGTGTGTCAGTACTTTGCTCTTTTTCATTGATGAGTAGTGTTCCATGGCATGAGAGCCCCACAACGTAACCATTAGCCATGGAAAAACACGACTGATTTCAGCTTTGGGCTCTTACAAATAAAGCTGCTGTGCATGTTCATGAGTAAAGTTTCTGGGGATATAAATTTTGATTTCCTGGAGATGAGTCTCCAAGAGTACAATTGTGTAGTAATTGCATGTGTAGGTTTTTAAGAAGCTGAGAGGTGGGTATGGTAGCACAAACCTGTAATCCTAACAATTGGGCACAGCATGGGCTATGATCTGTAAAAGCAAAACAAAAGAAACTGAAAAATTAGTTTCCTGGGTGGTGATGGTACCATTTTGGGGGGTGGTGCGGCAGCTTTGAGATAGGGTCTTTGTATGGCCCAGCTGGCCTGGAACTCCCTAGGTGGACCATGCTAGCCAGAGATCTGCCTCTCAAATGCTAGGATTAAAGGTGTGCACCACCATCCCCAGCTTTGATTACCAGTTTGTTTACTGGTATGTGTGTAGTGCCTTTGAAGGTCTAAAGAGGGTGACAGGACCCCCATCTGGGTCCTGGGAGTCAAAACTGGGTCCTCTGGAAGAGTTCTTAACACGTTGACCACCTCTCCAGCCCCAATATTTTGTTTTATTAATTAATGTATGTGTGTGAAGAGGCCAAAAGTCGTATCCCCTGTACTTGGAGTTCCAGGCAGGTATAAATCACCATATGGAGTGCTAGGTACTGAACTCAGATTCCCTGCAAGAGCACCACAAGTCCTGATCTGCTGAGCCATCTCTCTAGCACCCTGGCCCCCACTGTACTACTTTTTTTTCTGACAACGGTAGTAAGGAGTTCAGTTTCTCTATTGTTTTTCAATTGTTCTGATGTTTGTGGTATTATCCCATGGGGGGTGTTGATAATGTTGACCATCTTTTCAGTTTTTTGTTTTTTTGTTTTAACTTTTATGTGTATGAGTATATTGCCTACATGTAGGTAAGCGCACCTGTGTAGTGCAATGAATGCCCACGGAGAACAGAAGTGGCTATTGGATCCCCTGGAACTGGAGTTATAGACAGTTGTTAGCTGCCATGTGGGTGCTGGGATTCGAATCCCGGTCTTATGCAAGAACGGTTAGTGTTCTTAACTGCTGAGCCATCTCTTCAGCCCCAGTTTTTGTTTTTTGGGATAGACAGGTCTCAGCTCTCAATCCTCTTACCTTTCCAGGGCAAGATCACAGGCTTATGCCACCACAGCTAGCTCAGTGTTAAATATCTTATGTGCTTATCACGAGTGTTTTTGCCCTTTGTTTGTTTGTTTGTCTGTCTGAGATGGGGTTGTGTATAGTCCAAGCCAGCCTTGAACTCACTATGTAGTCAAGGATGGTGCTGAACACCTAATTCTCCTACCTACCCTTCCCAAGTTGGTATTATAGGCATGTGCTACCATACCCAGCCTGTTTATTTCTTTAATGTTGAACTTTGTAGGTGCCTTGTTAGCACAGTAGGTAGCACGTCAGTCTAATAATGTTGAACTTTGTGAAGTTGGGGGAGGGGTATATGTGCGTGTGTGCAGGCATGCCTGCCTGTATGTGTACCTATGGAGGGAGTCGTCCTCTGTTGTTCACCACCTTACTTTTTGAGCCCAGGTCTCTCATTGAACCTGGAGCTTGCTATTTCGGTGAGACTGACTGGCCAGTGAGCCTAGGGTTCTTGTCTCTACCACTCCAGTGCTAGCTTTACAGATGTGTGCTGCCATACCCAGCAGGTTCTTGGGATCCCTAATCTAGTCCTTGTGCTTATGCAATAAACTCTTTACCCACTGAGCCATCTCTGCAGCCCGAGCTTTGTGAGTTCTTTGTGTGTTCTAGGCATTTGTCCTTTGCTGGACATAGAGCCTGTAAATATTCTCTCCCCTCCACATTCAACATTTGAGCAGTTCTGTACCTGGCTGGGACCTCACCCTGAGCCCAGGATTGTTGTTAGGAAGCTGCAATGTTTGTTATTTGTCTCTCTAGGCTGTGATTTCGGGGAGAGTCCCGCTCTCTCATACTGATTATCAGCATGAGCATAAAGTCTGGGGGAACCAGGTCTTTTTACTAGCCGTGCCAGTACCCCCTGGGGACCAGTACTGTCAGCTCTGCTTCCTCTGTGGTCTGTGTTCCATTTTGGAACTCCATTTTTCCTGTTACTGTCTCAGGAAGGGAGGTTGAGAACTTGTGGGCAGACTCCTCACTTGCACTGTGCCCACTCTGCAAGTAATGCTCAGTCCTGAGGAGCTGCAGCTCCAGTATTCCGCTTGCTAGAGAGGAGTGGCAGGCATATTCCTGCCCTCAGGACAGCTGTGTCTAAATGGAGGAGGCCCAGGACTGATTGACTCTGTCCAGGGTGAGACTTAGGACCCAGTGGCGAGAAAAAACACCACCCACCCAGCCCTTAGCATAAGCTGAGGAGGACACAGGTTTCAATCTTAGAATTCAAGTCCCAGCCACTAGAAGGGCAGAGACCATCCACTTCTGCTCCAGATGATCCTGCAGATGCCCTGGACTCTATGCTGGAGTGTGTCCTGTTGTGTCTCTAGACATTCCACTTCTTCTGTGCTCAGACTTAACCTCCTGGTACCATTAACCCTTCCCGTAGTACCTAAAAGCCTAGCTGAGATGGTACCTGGTGTAATGTAGACATTACCCAATGATGACTGATGTCAGGTATAGGTCATCCGTCAGTCCTCACATCTCCAGGCTGGACCCCTCTGGATAGCTTAGCTCAGGGAAAGGATCCCCTGGCTTTACAAATGACTGAAATGCTGACCAAATCTAAATCCAGTGGCATGCCTTACGCTGTTCAGTTGTGATGTCTCTTTAGGTGACTATTTGGAAATCTACAGTTCTGCCTTGTTCAGATGCCCAGTGTGTAAAGAGGACAAAGAATTCCAGTATCAGGCCAGGTGTGGTGGTGGCAAAGACAGGAGGATCTCTGTGAAATCGAGGCCAGCCTGGTATATGTACCAAGTTCCAGGCCAGCTGGGGCTGCAGAGAGACGCTGTCCCCAAAACAAAGAATGTAGAGCCTGGTCCTCACTTTTCCTCAGTCTGAACTTCGAGGCTGGCTTTTGGTTGAAACAGATTGATATGCCTTGACAGAATCTTTTAAGAAGTGGGTCCTTACTGACTGGTGAATGAGTCATGTACCCATTTCTCTGTCCCCTTGGTGAACTTCAGTCCTTGGAAATAGAGGATGGAGGCAGGAGAGATGGGTCAGTGGTTAAGAACACTTGGAGAGGACCTGGGTTTGATTCCCAGTACCCACCTAGCAGCTTACAGCCATCTGTAACTCCAGTTCCAGGGGATCCAACACCCTCTTTTGACCTCCATGGGCATTGTACAACATGGGTGTAGTTACACACATGCAGGCAGTACACTCATACACATAAAATTTTAAAAAGAGAGAAAGAAATAGAGGATGAAGCAGGCAAAGAACATTTCCAGATAATACTTAAAAATTTTTTTTAATATTTATTATTTTTATAATAATAGGCTGACCTCAAACTCAACAATGTAGTTGAGGATAACCTTGACTTTCTGATCCTCCTGCCTCCACCTTCCAAGTGTTGAGATTACAGACTTGCAACATTAGTTGCAGTTTTGATGCATGGCCTGGAACCCAGGGCTTTTCTACATGCTAGGCAATTACTCTGCCAGCTGAGCCACATGATGGTTTCAAACTTAGGGAAAGTTGCAAGGACTCTTGGGTGCTCTTTGCCCGTGGTTTGTATCTGTCCTGTGTGTTCTTGTGTTTTCTCTGTAGGCACATGTCTCAGTGTTTGAAGGCTCACAATACACTTATGTGCCATACCTCTAAACTATTACTGCAACAGAATTGTCCACTTTGGGACAAAATACACAAAAGATCAGGACTTAGTGTTTCTAAAATTTCAAAGAAGTTTAGAAGTGACATCTGGCCAACAACCCATAGAAAACAGATGGTGCAGAGACCCGAAAGTTCAGTGCCACAATAGGAAGAAGATCACCCTATACTATCAGGGACTTTTGTGGAAGAGGTTAGTGAAAAGAATGTAAGAGCCAGAGGAAGGGGTAGAGAGTTACCTAGAAGTGTCCTTCAACCACTATGCGGGCAAGCTATAGTCATACCTCCTCCTTCCCACACTCCTCAAAGAGTCAGTGGGGGAGTCAGTTACCATTCCCACCCAATCAGTCAACCTTAGCTGCATGTGGGGGAGGGGCTAAGGATTTATAAGCTGAGAATACCATGAGGCACCTCTCTCACCATTTTGTGCAGCTGTTAGGAAGTCACAGGATCTATATTTGTGTGTGGCCTTTCCAGCACAGCCATAAATGGGGTGGGGGGGCACCCACTCTTCTGTAAATAAACCCCTACACTATGCTCCATTAGCAAGCCCAATAAACTAGTTAGGATTCCCCCCCCCCAACAAAAGAACAGAGCTAATGGAAACCTTCATTATTCCATCAAAGTTGACCCCATGTTGGCAAACCCTTTGATCTTTGATTTCTTATTCATATTTTTCCCCCCTTAAACTTCATTGTATATATTTTTTTGTGTAACCTGCTTCAAGTTATTTCTGGAAAAATGTGTTTAAAATTGTCTGTCTTTGGAATAATAAAAATACTCTAAAGTTTTTTATAAAGTGATCTTCCAGATTCCACATGGTATGAGAAGCTCTAAGTAAGGACAGTGCCCTCACAATCATTGCCTTCTAAAAGGCCATGTAGTCAGCAGGGCCAGGGCCCAGCAGATGCCTGGAGCCTTGGTAGTTAGGAAGCCCTTTGTGCTCAGAGCACTTTCTCTTGGCCTCCTTTCTTGGTCGTGAAGCTGATCTTCATTTACCTCCTGGATCATCATCAGCATCATCAGGCTGAGAGGTGACACTCTCTGACAGTGGTCCATTTGAAAGGCCACAGACCAGTCAGAATATTCATTTCCATGAAATTTATATTAATGGAGTCACCTCCCTTTGCCTTAGTCTGCAGTAATAGAGCATCATCAGCTCCTAACTGGCACCGCTGGCCAGCACCAGGCACAGACAGGCAGGTGTAGAAGTGTGTCCCATCAATTATTTAACGGTTTCCTTCTTCCCTTCCCACTTCAGGAGCTGTGTTGTTTCCAGTATCCCCCTACTCTTCTATTCATCTGCTAGGACAGATTTGTAGACAGGCGCTCTCAAGGAAGGAAGCAGGCAAAACTGTGGCAGAGGCCACCTGAAAGCTGGGCCATCACCACTAAGGTCACGGAAGTTTATGTTCGGTGGGCATCAACCTGAGTGCGCTCTGCTGGGAGCATGCCATCTCGAAAGGACAGTGCTGCTAATTCTGCCTGTCCTTTGACTAGCCCATCTTGGTCTCCAACCTACTCACTGTTTCTTGGAAGGGCTGAGCTGTCTGTCTTTGACCAAAATGAGTGGAAAAAGATGGTACTTGGTGTGGGGGGCTAATGCTTTGCTGCTATGCTGCTTCTGTCAACTGTGCAGTTTAATATAAGAACATTAGCTCTGGGGGCTAGAGAGATGGCTCAGCAGTTAAGAGCACTGACTGCTCTTGCAGAGGATCCGGGCTCAATTCCCAGCACCCATGTGGCAGCTATGAACCATCCTTAATTCCAGTTCCAGGGGAATCCGAAGCCCTCTTCTGACCTCCGCGGCATTGCACGACACAGGTGCGCTCACATACATGCAGGCAATACACTCATAAAAATAATAAATAAAATATTTTAACAAAAACAAAAAACAGTGCTGGGCTACTGAGATGACTCAGGGAGCAAAGCACTTGCCACACAAACATGAGGACCTCATTTGGGATCCTCAGCACCCATACAAAAAGTTAGGTGTAGTGGTATGTGTCTAAAACCCTAGTGCTGGAGGGTAAAGGGAATGGAGACAGAAAGATCACTGGAGCTTGCTGGCCAGACAGTCTAGCCAGTCTTTGAGCTCCCAGGTTCTGTGAGAGATGGTTCAGTGGGTGAATTTAGCTTGACCACCTGAGTTCCATCCTGGGGACCCACAGAATAGAAGAGAGAATCTATTCCTGCAAGTTGTCCTCTGACCTCCACATGTGTGCTGTGTCATGCATGCGTGTGTATAGATAGACACACACAGAGTAAATGGAATTCTATTTTTAAATCATGAGCAGTGATAGAAGACATCTGACATTCATCTCTGGCCTCCACACACATGTACATGCATACATATTCACACACAAAATACACACAGCTCTTCATGGTCACTCAGGTGGGAGAAGGTCTCCCTTGTTTGCAGAGGACCTCACCCTTTTCCTGGTTACTGGCCTTTGGAAGTCAGATCAAAATTCTGGATAGTTCCCTCCAAAAAACTCAGTAGCTGACTTATGTCTTATAGTGTTTCAAGAGGAATCTTTCCCCCCAGTGCCTGTCTGAACATGGCCTGGAGTTGAAGGACTGGAGTCTGGGAGGTTCTGCCCCACACTTAGTTCTGTCTTGGCCCTGCGGCCCATTTTCTCAGGGGTGGCAGGACTTATTCAGAGTCCTCTGTTGCTTGTGTCAGAAACTTCTTGCATCAGATCTTAATATATCAGCCAAAGTTCAAATCCCTGCAGTGGGCTACCTGGGATGGTTTTTAGTGCCTCTTTGGGATTATAATTTATATACCTTTACCATCTATAAATCTGTGAAATATCCTGTTCAGTGGGTTGTAGTGTATTTGCTAAGCTGTGTAGCCTACCATCATTGAATTTTCAAATGTCATCTGGCAAAGAAAGCCAAGTCCTTTAGCTGTCACTCCCTGTTCCTCCCACCATCCAACCCCACTGCACTCATTGCTTTCTAGATCTATAGGTTTGTTATCTGGGCATCAAAAATAAATGTAACCATGCGTGGCTGGCTCCGTTCACGTGTTTCCATGATGCTTCCTGCCATAGCAGGTGTCAGTCCTTTGTCTGTGTTCCTGAGTACTCTTGTGACTTTTGGCTGTCCAGCATGGTTCATACACTCACCTGTGCACATGTGGGCTGTTTGCATTTCCTGGCATCTGCCTTGGACTTTGGTGTGCAAGCTGTAAGCTGCGTGTGTTCTCATTTCACTGAGGAGACGCCTGGAGGAGTGGAGTGAGTGACTGGATGTCCTTGCCTTGTCTGATGCAGAATCTGGCTGCAAGAGCTTCCTGGAGGTGGAAAGGCTGATCCACAGATAGGCCTGCCAGACAAGCCCATGCCACTCCACCCTTAGCAGCCAGGACCAATGCTGGCCTCAGCTGCGCCTGTTCCTGGTTGTTCTAAGTTCATTTACCTTGATTACAGTTCTTTTTCTATTTTCTTGAACTGGGCATAGAACCCAGGGCCTTGAACATGGTACGTCAGGGCTTCGCTGCTGAGGCCACACTTTAGCCAGATTTTCAGTTAGTGAATCAGTAATAGTTGAACTTTTTTTTTTTTTTTTTTTTTTGAGACAGGGTCTCTCTGTAGCCCCAACTGTCCTGGAACTCGCTATGTAGACCAGGCTGGCCTTGAACTCACAGAGATCTGCCTGCCTCAGCTTCCCAAGTGCTGGGACTAAAGGCATGAGCCAGCACGCCCAGCCTAGCTGGACTTTTTTTTATAATATACTTTGTCCCTTTGCTTTTTTTCTTTTTTCATTAAGCTGCCTGTGCCTCTTGTTTGTTGACTTTAGTTTTTACCTTACTGCAGATTGCACCTAAACCCTCAAGCATGCTAGGCAAGTGCTTTACCACTGGGTAAAACTATGTCTCCAATCCTGTTTTTAGTTGTTTTTTTTTTTTAACATTTATTTGTTCAGGGAGGGAGGGCAGGCTGTGATCAGAGGACAGCTTGGGAGAGTCAATTTCGTTTCCATCCTGTCAGTTCCAGAGACTGAACTTCATCTGTCATCCTTGGCAACAAGTGCCCTTACCTGCTGAGCCATCTCACCAGCTCTGTGGTTTTGTCCCATACCACTCCCTCTGTCCCACATTTATTGAAAATATTAAAGAGTAGCAGAAAAGATTGAAACAGCTCCACATAGTGTTTTGAAGTTCATCCCAACTATAGGCTGAGTGACCTGCAGGTTAAAGAGACTGCCGAGGTCCAGAAGCTTCAGCATTCCCATAGCGTCGGGACCCACCTCAGTGATCTGATCCAGGGCTGAGACCTCAGTTCATAATTATCTCTCCCCTCTCTTTTCCTCCTGCAACTTGATGGAGATACCTCTCACAGGACCTCTCTGAATGGGCTTCATCAGACTGATATAGCTGCTCTCACCCTTGTTGGTGTGGAAGTCATTCCTCGAGCGCATGTAGTATTTCTCAGTGACCCGGGCCACTGCCTTCACAGTTTTGGTGCTAACTCGGCCTATGTTGGCAGATCCTGGTAAAAGAAGTGTTTTATTTTTCTATTGGATCATTTGTCTCTTGCTGACTTAAAGCAAATTAATAAATTTGTTGTGAGTTGTAAATTTTTTGGACTGTCATTTGCATTTTAACCTTATTTAAGAGTTTGATTATCCCTGCCATTCTGAAGTCTTTGTATATTTAAACATTTCTCCTATAGTAAGATATTTTCCATGTTTTGATTCTTTGTCATACTAAGTGTGTGGTACACCTGAAGTTTCTCTGATGGGAGAAGTCTGCTTCATTCCATGTCTCTGGAAGATACTTTTCTCATATTCACGTAGAGGGGCTTACTGAAGTATTTAGGGGCACGTGTCAGGATGAGCTTTTGAGACTGCTGGAAATAAAAATACACTTGAGGGGCAGGGGATGTAGTGCGTGTGGTAGAGAGCTCACCTTGCATGCATGAGACCGTGGGTTCAAATCCTAATATCACAGGGAAAGAAAAGAAAAAAGTCCTTATTGCTAAGTGGCAGAAGTCTGTTAAGTCCACCTAAAGGATCAGGACATTGCACCTTTGTGAGTATTTACAGATAAAGCCAGGCATTGGGGCACGAGCCTTTAATCTCACACTCAGGAGACAGAAGCAGGAGGATTGCTACTAGTTGGAGGACACCTTGGTCTTCTTGATGAGTTCCAGGCCAGCCGGTGCTACATAGCAAGGCCTGTCTCAAAACAAAGAAAAAGAAAAAGCAGTTACAAATTGCCTTCCTGCTTCCACTCCCCTTGCCCAAACCTGGAACAAGCTAAGGGTTGTGCCTCATGTGTCTATTCCCAGCACTTGGGAGGCTACCACGAGTTTGAGGCCAACCTGAACTGCATAGTACCAAGCCAGCCAGGGCTGTAGTATAAGACCCTGGCCCAAAGCAAACAAACAAAATCCTAAAAGAGGGCTGTCCTAGTTTGTTTCTCCATTGCTGTGACAAAATACTCCAATACCAACCTGGGGAGGAAAGGGTTTATTCAGCTTACATCTCCCGGGTCATAGTTCATCACAGAGCCCAAGGTGGGAACTCAGGGCAGGAATCTGGAAGCAGGAGCTGGAGTACAGGCCATGGAGGAATGAGGCTTACTGGCTTGTTCCCCTGGCCCCTGCTCAGCCTGCTTTCTTACACAACACAGGCCCACCTGCCCAGGGGTGGTGCCACTCACAGTGAGCTGGGCCCTCCCACATCACTCAACAATCAAGAAGATGCCTCACGGACATGGCCACAGGCCAGTCCAGTGAAGGCAATTCCCTAATTGAGGCTCCCTCAACCCAAGTGTGTCAAGTTGACACTAAAGCTATCCAGCACAAGGGCTCAGTAGGTAAAAGCCCTTGCTGCACAGGCCTGATGACCTGCATTTGATCCCCAGAACCCATGTAAGGATGGAAGGAAAAAACCGTCACCGAGGTTGTCTCTGACCTCCACACATGTGCCATGGTAGGAATGTACCTCCATACACACACACACACACACACACACACACACACACACAATGATAATAAATAAAATTACCAGTGAATTATATGGCTTCTTGTACAAGTGAAAATTTTAAATTACATTTTTTTATGTTGTGTGTATGTGGGCATGGTTATCACTGAACAATTCTGGGTATTGGTTCTCGCATTCTACCGTTTAGACTCCGGGGCTCAAACTTAGTAATGAGGCTTGGCAACAGGTGCCTTACCCTGGGGAGCTATCGCTATAGCCTGCCAACCTTTTTTCTTGAGATAGGGTCTTGATATGTAGCCCAGACTGCCCTGGAACTCATGGTCCTCCAGCCTTCACTCCTGAGTGCTGGCACTCCTGGTGGGCACCCCAGCTTTATGCATCTGTGGTTTTGACTTATACCCTAGTACTTATTAAATCCATGTACTCTAGTAGTTGCTTCATAGACTGAAGATAGCATGTTAATGACTTCCTTCTTGAGTTGTGGTGAGCTAGATACTCCAGCGGAATGGTGTAGTCTTCATGCCTGAATCTGGCTCCAAGGACAGAATGCAGATCTCTACCATTGAGAATTAGCTATGGATTTTTCAGCACATGAAAATCAGTTAAAGATTTTTCTTCCTATTCCTGGGTTTCTAAGAGTATGTTCTTGTTGCTTGGGACTTTGGTTTTGTATTGAGACAGGTCTCTTATAGCCCAGGCTAGCCTCAAAATCACTTTGTAGCTGAGGATGACCTTGGATTTCTGATGCTGCCGCCTCCACTTCTGTAGTTGTGTGTCACCCCACCCCGTTTATGTGGTGCTGAGAGTAGAACTCCTGGCCTTGTGCATGCTAGGGAAGCACGCTCCTGACTGAGCTGTACCACCAGATTCCTTGGCTTAGTTCTTCTTCTTTTTTTTTTTTTTTTCAGTCTTTTTGAGACAGGGTCTCCCTGTAGCCCCAGCTGTCCTCCTGGAACTCACTATGTAGACCAGGCTGGCCTTGAACTCACAGAGATCCATCTGCCTCTGCCTCCGCCTCCCAAGTGCTGGGACTACAGGTGTTCCGTTCCCAGCACCCACATAGGATAGCCCACAATTGTCAGTAACTCCAGCTCTAGGGGATCTAGTACTGTCCTGGCAGCTGCACTCATACAAACATACACAAACACACACAGACATAATTAAAACATAAAAATAAAATCTTTAAAAAAGAAAGATCACATTTGAATTCATGGTCCTCCCCCTGCTGGCCATAATCTCTGCTTTGCCACAACAGGCCTTCTGCAGGTCCTTCTCCAGTCCCTTGTGTCTTTACATGTCAGCCCTCAGCTGGGAACTGTGCACAGAGGACTCGAATTTTTTTCACCACTCTGTCAATGGATGGCTATAAAGTCCCCAGGAGAGCTCAGCTGGGGTTCCAAGAAAACATTAGCCTGTGATAGGCTGCACTTGACTGTATTTAAAAAGGCAAGCTCAACAGTTTAATTAAAGGGACCAGAGGATTTAGGTAAAATTTATTTAAAGTGAAAAAAAACAAATCAGAGCCTATGAGATGGCTCAGTGGTAAAGGCACTTGCCGCCAAGCCTGATGACTTGAGTTTGATTCTAGGATCCACATGCTTGGAAGGAGAGGACTGGTTCCCAAGGGTTGTCCTGTGACCTCCACCCCCTTCTCTGCCCCACAATTTAAAAAATTTTTAGTTTAAAAAAAAAAAATGGGCCTGGAGAGATGGCTCAGCAGTTAAGAGCATTGACTGCTCTTGCAGAGGACCTGGGTTCGAGTCCCAGCACCCACATGGTGGCTACAAACCGTTCTTAACTCCAGTTCCAGGGGAATCCAAAGCCCTCTTCTGACCTCCGAGGCATTGTATGACATGAGTGCACTCACTTATATGCAGGCAATATACTCATATACATAAAATAAAAATAATAAATAAAATTTTTAATCAGTTTTGCCTGGCATGGTGGCACACGCCTTTAATCCCAGCACTCAGGGGGCAGAGGCAGGCGGCTCTTTGTGAGTTGGAAGCCAGCCTGGTCTACACAGTGAGTTCCAGGACAGCTGGAGCTACAGGGAGACCCTGTCTCAAAAAGACTAAAAAAAATCAGTTTTGTGCTATGGAAATGACTGAGTCAGTAAAGCACTTGCCTGAGAGGACCTGAAGCCATGTAAAACATCAGGTACACTGGTATATACCTGTAATTTCAGCCAGGGAGATGGAATCCAAGGAAAGGAGAATCCCTGGAAGATCATGGGCCAGCCTGGCCTACATTCCAGACCAATGAGAAACTCTGTCTCAAACAAAAAGGTGGAAGACTTAGGACAACCAGAACCCAGGGCTGCCCTCTTACCTCCCCATGAGTTCTGTGCCCACACATATACCTACACCCACAAGAATGCACATATACACACTCACCCAGAATCAGTTTTATGTAGTCCAGGCTTTCCTATAACATGTACCAGCTCTAGAATTACCACAGCTGTAAGTCCAGCTTTTCCTTCACTATCACATTATCAGCACTCCGCCTCACTACCACCAACAGCAGAGCCAGAAGGAGGATCTTTTGTTTTTTTGAGACAGGTTCTAGCTAGGTAGCCCTAGTTGGCCTTGTACTTACTATGTCTAACAGTATGGCCTTGACAATAGGGAGCCTCCCAAGTGCTAGTACCACTGAAGCTGGCTTGCTTGGTGGGAGTAGGGGCCATGTATCTGTGCATGTTTTTGTGTGAATGTAGGTATGTGTGGTGAGGCTAGAAATCAACATCAGGTGTGTTTATCATCCTCCTCCTCATGTGTTTGAGACATGATCACTGAACCTGGAGCTGGCCAATTCAGTAAGACTAGCTGGCCAGTGGGCTCCAGAGATTCTGATGTCTATCCCCACTGCTAGAATACCAGACATAGAGTACCATGTCCTGCTTTTTACATGGGTGCTGGGACTTGAACTCAGGTCCTCCTCCCATCTCCCCAGCACTACTTAACCTTCTTTTTTTTTTTTTTTTGTCCTTTTGAGACAGGGTCTCCCTTGTAGTCCCAGCTGTCCTGGAACTCACTATGTAGACAAAGCTGGTCTTGAACTCACAGAGATCTGCCTGCCTCTGCCTCTCGAGTGCTGGGATCAAAGGTGAAAAATGGCAAACTGACTCATTGTAAGCTGGTGAGCAGCTGTAGCTTGGGCCTTAGCCTGGGGGCTTGCATCTTACTCTTTGATGTTATTGTTTGATTTTCCTAAACTAAGAAGTGTAGACTGGTGAGGTGGATCAGCAGGTAAGGTACTTGCCTCAAAGCCTGCCAACCTGTGTTCAGTCCCTAGGACCCACGTGGTAGAAGGACTTATACTGGTTTTCCTCTGACCTCCACACATAGGCTGTGATGCACACACACAAAATAAATAATGTAAACTGAAAGTGTATTTGAAGCCATGCCATCTAATCCCAGCAGCAAAACTTATTTAAAGGAGCCCTTCTGCATGATTCTGTAATTTGGCATCTGCGTTTGCACAGGGGATGTGATCTCTATTTATAGTGGCAGCACAGCAAAGTCTAGATGAGGATTTCCCTCCCCTTCCATCCTGTGATGGTCAGGGACATGTTGGCCCCTGTAGGTGCTGTGGTGCTCCCTTCTCTGTGTCAGGTGTCTGTGGACAGGTCACTGCCTTGACTGTAGGTGTGCATGCACACACAGTTTTGTGTTTTCTTCTGATTCCAGCCGATACTGAAGATGTGTGCATTGTGGAAAGGCTGTTCTCAAGCAGCTTAGTGGCCATCGTGAGCCTCAAAGCTCCCAGGAAGCTGAAGGTTTGCCACTTTAAGAAGGGAACCGAGATCTGCAACTATAGCTACTCCAACACCATACTGGCCGTGAAGCTCAACAGGCAGGTGAGTGGCCCCTGGGCTGCAAATGGCTCAGTTGGTAGAGTAACTTGCCCAGCATGCAGACTCCTGGATTCCATCCCAAGCACAGCCTCAAATCAGGCGTGGTGGTGTGCACCTGTAACCTAAGTTCTTGGGAGGTAGAGACAAGAGGATGAGAGGTTCAAGGTCATCCTGAGTTCAAGGCCAGCCTAGGCTACATTGAGAGACTGTCTCCAAAACAAAAAAGGGGGTGCTGGGGCGATTGCTCGGTGGATAAGAATGCTTACTACACAGAATAAGGACCTGAGTTTGAATCCCTGGTACCCACATAAAAAGCCAGGTGTGGCCATGAGAACCAGTATCCCCAGCGCTGAGGGGGCAGAGGCATGGTTGCTGTGGCATGCTGGCCACCAGCCTAGCTCTAGGGTTGGTGAGAGACCCCGTCTCAAGGGAATGAAGTAGAACATGATAGAGCAGGATACTGATGTCCTCCTCTGACCTCTGCACACATACCTGGATCTCACACACCACAAGACCAAGTGTGTTCTGTCACTCAGTGCTCCTACCATGCCTCACACCCTCAGTGTCTGGACTGTGCACTGTCTGGTTCTCACGCCCCTTCACGCAGCCAAACTGACAGCTCTGTTCTCATCCCAAGCTGTGCTCAGATGGTCCCATGCATAACCCTGGCCTCGTCCCTGCCTGCCCATCCCACTTGTATTCTCAAAACCAGACATACCATCAGGTTTCTGTCCGTCTGCATGCTTGTGAGAGATGGTTGGAGCTTTTCACTTAGTACTGTCTTTTGCCTTTGTATATGTTACTTTTAAAAATCTCTTAATTCTGGGCCTAGAGAGATGGCTCAGCGGTTAAGAGCACTGACTGCTCTTGCAGAGGATGCAGGTTCGATTCCCAGCACCCACATAGTGGCTGTGAACCATCCTTAACTCCAGTTCCAGGGGGATCCGAAGCCCTCTTCTGACCTCCGAGGCATTGCACGACATGGGTGCACTCACAAACACCCAGGAAATACACTCATACACATAAAATAAAAATAATTTTTTAAAAAAATATTTTAATTCCCTCTTTTGGTTGTTATTTTGACTTGTATTTTCCCCAAAACCAACAAGTCCATCTGGCCCCAGCTTGGTGCAAAGCCTCTCATTGCATTCCCTGACAGTCACCTGGCTGACCATGGCTTATACATAAGCAGCTGCTGCCGGAGAGCCTCCAGGATTTTCTGTGTGTAGCTGTGTGTGCAGTCCGTGGACAGGCTGTGTCTGAACAAGTACAGCTAGTGTATAGTGCGTGTGCCAAGCTTTCTTCGCAGAAATCATCCCCAGCTAGGAGCCCATGTGTCCTTTCTTTAAGATGAGTAAGACTTTACAGCAACATCGCCTGTATGCACAGGAAAACTACACTTTCCCAAGTCCCAGAGCTTTGAGGTTTTTCCTGCCTCATTCAGCATAGGTTTGGGGTTATTTTTTTGGGTTTTTTTGCAGTCCTAGGAATGGAAGCCAGGGCCTCACATGCGCTAGGCTGGTACCTAACTGCTAAGCTTCATCTTCAGTCCTTTTTCACTTTTTTTTGGAGCAAGGTCTCAGATTTGCCATCTTCTCCTGGCAGGGTGTCTTGTTTGCCCCTGTGTACGCAGGCTAGCTTGCCCATGAGCTTCCAGGGAATTCTTCTGTCTTCAATCTTCCATCTTGCATCTGCTTTTTTATGTGTGCTCTGGGGATCTGAACTCCAGTCCTCACACAGTAAGCCCTTTATCCAGAGCCGTTTCCCCAGCCTCCACTGTAGGGTTTTCTGTGTGTATGTTGCATGCGTGCATGGTTGGTTTTGTTTGGTTTTAGGGTTTTATGTGTTTGTTTGAGACAAGACGGGGTCTCCTTGTAGCCCCAGCTGGCCTGGAACTTGCTATTTAGAGAAGGCTGGGCTGGAACTCACAGAGATCTGCCTGCCTCTGCCTCCTAAGCGCTGGGACTAAAGGTGTGTGCCACCATGCCTTGCTCTCACCCTGTTTTTCTAAAGCAGTTTGCTTTTACAGAGCTTAGCCAGCCCTTTGTACAGCTCTGGTGCAGCAGCAGGTGGTGCTGAATTAAGTCACCTAGCTAGAACTCCTATACATGGCATGTGTAGTCATGGGAGCTTAGGGACGGACTGTAGAGCCTGATTGGCAGTGGAAAGCCAACTGCACACTCCTGAGCCTTGCACAGCAGTCTGCTATTATCCTAGCAATGGAGAACGTCCTACTCCCGGAGTGGTTCAGTGAGGACCGAGGAGGAAGCTCAGGGAGGATAGGGTATTGTCCTAGGCCCTTCTTCATGCTCGGTCTTGTTTGTTCTCACTGTACTAGAGGCTCATTGTATGTCTGGAAGAATCACTCTATATACACAACATCCGGGACATGAAGGTACTGCACACCATCCGGGAGACACCCCCTAACCCTGCGGGTAAGCCATTGGTAGGAGGAGGATCAGCCTGGCAAGATTGCTCAGCAGGTAAAGGTGCTTGTTTGCAGTGCCTGATGACCTAGTTGGGACCCTTGGAATCCATTGTAGAAGGAGAGAACTGACTCCTGCAAGGGGTCCCTCTGGCCTTTGTGCACTTGCCATGGCACACACGCCAAAATTAATGTACTAAAGATAACCACAGGTAAGTTTCCTCTCTGTGATATGAAACATGGTGATAGGAACCTGAGCGACCATCCTGCTGAGCCACCTCCCTCCCAGCCTGCCCTCCCTCTGGGCCAGTCTTGTGACCGTGTAAGCTCATTGGTTGGATCAGCTTTCAGACCAGCTTTATTGATCATTTCAAACCACAGGCTTTCATTGTGGTACTGGCATCACCCAAGATGGTAGCCTAGGGGTGCAGAACTTTAAAGAAAAGTAATGAAGGCTTATCAGGCATTTTTTTTATTTCTTGTTAATAGCTAAGTAAATGCTAACTCCTCTAACAGCCAGAAGGCAGGCCTCCTGGACTGGGTGTGCCTTAGGTGTCATTGTTTTTCCAGGCTTGTGTGCACTGTCGATAAACAATGACAACTGCTACTTGGCGTATCCAGGGAGTGCGACCATCGGAGAGGTGCAGGTCTTCGACACCATTAACTTGGTGAGGTCCTTATGTTCGTGAGTGGCACTCTAAGGTGTGTCTTTTTGTAGGGCGTGGTCGAGCACGCCTTTATTTGCAACACTCAGGAGGCAGAGACAGGTAGATCTCTGTGAGATTGAAGTCAGCCTAATCTACATAGCAAGTTCCAGAACGGGTGGGGCTGCAGGGAGACCCTGTCTCAACCAAAACAAAAAAAGATGTGTTTTTGCTAGAAAGGCATACAGTAGCATCTTTGATGTCCTCATGTCCTTGACTCAACAAGTACAGCTTTCCCTGCCCTTCTCTCTCAATAGCAAAGCAAGTCTGCGCAGACCTGCATCTGTGCCCATCACCATCCCCACAGTTTTGTGCTCCAAGGAAGCACTTCTCAGAATTCTAGTAAACTGTGAATTAACTGGTTTGCTCTTTGTGAAGTCTGAACAGGGGCCCCAGCCTGGTGAATTTACTCTTGGTGTTGACCGTGATGGTGTTCAGTGACAGCCATGGTCCTCACCACCTGGTGGCTGAGTGGTAGCACAGGGACAAGCCTCCACTGTGTGGCAGTCATGTTTGACTGTTTCTCCCTTTGCAGAGAGCTGCAAACATGATCCCAGCTCACGACAGTCCCTTAGCAGCACTGGCTTTTGATGCAAGCGGGACCAAGCTTGCCACTGCTTCTGAGAAGGTATGTCTGTTGGGGCCCAGGAAAGAGCGGGGGGGCGGGGGGGTCAGTGGTCTCCACAGACTTTCCTAATTCTGTTAATATTCCAAGGTACCAGGCAGGTTTTCATGTTGCCCAGTACACAAAGAAGCAGAAGGAGCCAGGCTGTGTGGAGCTGCCATGGAGTGAGTTAGACATACTGTTAGCTTTCTACCCTGGGATAGTGTCCCAGGTGAACAGCCTCCCTACCCCAGGACAGATGGCTTCTGATCATGGTTTCATGTTCTGTCAGTGGTCAGCTGACTCCACTCTATAGGCCTGTGACTTAGCAGGGAGCACATGGCAGAACAGAGCTGCTCACCTCACGGTAGTCAGGAAGAAGAACAGGAGGAAGGTGCCCATATCCATAACAGCATACCCTAGTGACTGCACTAACTTCCTCTAGGCCTTACCTCCCAGTGGTGTGGTCTGCCCCAGAATTGGGGTGACTAGAAGAGGCCAGGGCTCCCTTTGGCCCAGATGGAGCTGCCCCTGAAAATGGGCCACATGCTCACTCATTTGTATGTTGTGTGAAGGTAACAGAAAAGTCTACGTTCACTTGGCTAAAATTCTGTTTCTCTCTCTCTCCCTCTCTCTCCCTCTCTCTCCCTCTCTCTCCCTCTCCCCCCTCCTCCCTTCCCTCCCTCCCTCCTTCCCTGTCTCAGGGGACCGTGATTAGGGTATTTTCCATTCCAGAGGGACAAAAACTCTTTGAGTTCCGGCGAGGTGTGAAGAGGTAAAATGCCTCAGGTTGCCTGGGGGGTTCCATCTGGATTTTGGTTTTTGGTATCTGTGATATGATGAGGAAGCTTGAGGAGGACTCAGGAACTCCCCGTAATGTGTACTACAGTTCACCTTTCTGCTGGAATCAGCTCAGAAGGCAGGATAAGGATTTCTGTGAATGTGATCCTTCCTGGACAAGAGGGAGGCTGGAAAGGCTGTGCGTGAGGGGAGATGGTACCCAGAGGTCCAGGGTGCAGGGCAGCAGCATCACCCAGTGGGTTCCTCCTGCTTTTGGCCTCCTCTGCCCCTAGAGGTCCCACCCAGCTCCCCTTGCCTTCCTTGCTGCTGGAACACAGTGTGAAAGGACCGGGCTATGGCACCCACTACCCTGGCACAGGTCCCTAGGCCACCGCTGTGACTGGCACAGGCAGTGCATCCCTGAGGCTCTGGGTCTTACCTTCCTCCCCTCCAGTGGAAATGGAATAGGGGCAACTGCCTCCCAGGGCTGCACATTGAATGCTGGGAAGTGTTTAGGGTGCTTGTCCTCCATCCCCCATCCCTAATGGACCTGCCGCTGTCTGTTGTCACCTCTCTCTACTTATTGAGGTGTCTCCAGAAATAGAGCACATGTGTGTGTCTGTCCCCAGGAATGGTGGCCAACACTTGGGGGACTGAGGAAGGAAGGTTGCCTAGAGAGCTCAGCCAGCCTGGGCTGGATAGTAAGACTGTCTCAGAACACTAAGGAAACAAGATGTCAAAGCCTAAGTGCCACTGTCGTCCTTCAGGGACTGAATCAGGGTCTCCTTACATCACACCTTTCTAGATGCTTCTCCCTGGGCTCCTGCCTAGTGTCCAGTGTCTGCCAGGAGCCTCTCTGCCCCTTCATTATAAACCCTACACCCTTCCTAAATCAAATCATCTGTTTATGCTGCCAAGTTGAGATTGAGTGCCGGGCACAGCTCTCCTGAGGTGGACCTGGCTCCCCTGCCCATTGACGGGCTCTTAGACACCAGGCCAGAATGTGCCAACTCTCATCCTTCATAGTCTTCACCTTGGTATAGTCCAAGAGTCTGGGGACATTGGAAACTTATGTTGGAGGCACTGACCTACCTGTAAGATTTAAAGGGATTCCTTTGTATTTAGGTTCTTTAGTGACCTGGGAGATATGATTGAAAGGATTCCTCTAAAATATCCCCAGGGCTGCCAATGGACTGTCCCTCTGGTCAGGGGCCAGCATTTACCAACCTGAGTGCTGCAATTCCATCCTAACCCACCTAAAAACAGTCATATAGTCTTGATTCCTTTGTTATTGTTGTTTTTTCTAATCAGAGAAAACAGGTTAAGGACTTGTTCAAGAATTATTCATTAATACTTTTAAACTGAGCACTCAACAGGCAGAAGCAGGAAATTGATTGTTAAGTTCAAAACCAGGCTGGCCTGCATATCAAGTTCCAAGCTAGCCAGATTGACATAGCCATATGCTGTCTCAGAAAATAAACCGAAGAATTGTTCTTTCTGATCTTATCTCAGGCAGATTCCTTTATCCAGAGAGTTTCTGAAAGGGTGGACAGAGGAACAGGAAGGCTCTAGTGGGGCCAAGTGTGCCTGTGACAGGACTGTGACCATAGTAAGGAACCCCTGGGGAAGGGTCCCTGGGCCCCTCTCACACCTCCTGTCCCCAGGTGTGTGAGCATATGCTCACTGGCCTTCAGCATGGATGGCATGTTCCTGTCCGCGTCCAGCAACACCGAGACTGTGCACATCTTCAAACTCGAGGCTGTGAGGGAAAAGTGAGTCACAGACACGTTTTTCTAACATGGTGTGTTTGGGTACTGGAGATCAAACCTAGGGCCTTGTGCATGTTATAAGGGTATTCTGCAACCAAGCTAGCTGGTCCCAACTTTTTTTTTTTTTTTTTTTTTTTGTCTTTTTGAAATGGGGTCTCCCTGTAGCCCCAGCTGGCCTGGAACTCGCTGTGTAGACCAGGCTGGCCTCGAACTCACAGAGATCCGCCTGCTTCTGCCTCCCAAGTGCTGGGACTACTGGCATGCACTACCACGCCTGGTGGGCCCAACTTTCAACAAATATATAAGGGCTGGCAAGATGGCTCATTAGGTAAAGGTGCTTGCCACCAAGCCTGATGTCCTGAGTTCAATCCTGGGGTCTCAGCATGGTGAAAGGAGAGAACCGACTCTTGCATGTTTTTTCTGACTTCCACATGGTGAGCTGTGGCACATGCACATGCGTGTCTCTCTCTCTCTCTCTCTCTCTCTCTCTCTCTCTCTCTCTCTCGATTTTAAGTAAATTTATTAAAGAATAATTTAAAATAGAGAGATAGACAGACAGACCCCCCCCCGACCACCCAGAAAGGCACAGCACAGAGCCCCCCTGCTCTGCAGCAGCATTTCTGAACCTTGGACTGGTAGAGGGATGTGCTAAGTATAGATCCATCATGAGACAGGTTGTCCCATTTTTAGGATGTGCTGACAGGAAGGGTATGCTAAAGTGTGAGACCAACTCTCAGGGTCCCCAGGGTGTCTTCTGGTCAGTACCAGAGTGTCCCCACTCCATGCTCCTGTAGCAGGGGCTGTTAGAATCAGGCAGCCAGTGGAATGAATACCACATCTTTAACCTGCTCATAGGTCAGCAGGGAGGTGAATGACTTTCATCTTAATTTCGGAGCCACTGCAGGAATGTCTGGTAGAGGCTTCTTTTCCCTCCTTAAAGTTAATACTGGGGCTAGTGTTGATAAAGGCTTCTGTCCTGACTAAGAGTCTCTAACGTTAAAACATGCAAAGGATGAACAGTAGGGAAAGGCACTTATGCCAAACGTAACAGGTAACCTGAGTTCCATCCCTAGGATCTATGTGGTGGAAGGAGAAAACCGACCTCCACCCATGTGCATGTACACACACTAAGTAATTAAAGAAATGTGAAAAAGATGTCTCCATAGGAGACTAATTTGAAATGTACACAGAAAGATTTTAGAGACTCCTGCAATGGAGCAGGTTCCTTACTATGTGCTCTTGTGGTACACAGTCACTGGGGAGGGCATGGTTCCTCATTCTGACAGAGTACCCACAGGGCACTGCTTTCCTCCGCCTTCCCATGTGGTGTGGATTGCTGCTCAGTGATCCAGAGCTGGCTGTAATTCTTTGAGCACCCAGCCTCACATGTCTTCTGATGCTCCTTTCCAGGCCTCCTGAGGAGCCTACCACCTGGACCGGCTACTTTGGGAAGGTACTTATGGCATCGACCAACTACCTGCCCTCACAAGTGACAGAAATGTTCAACCAGGGCAGGGCCTTTGCCACCGTCCGCCTGCCTTTTTGTGGTCACAAGAACATCTGCTCCTTAGCCACGTGAGTGCAGACTGAGCCTGCCACCCCACCCTCTGCCCTGTGCACATCCAGGCAAGGGAGCAGAGTCCAGGTGCTGGATACTAGGCTGCAGAACTGTGTGTGACCCTGCCTGGTCTATCCATGCCTGAATTCCATCAAGGATTTCCTAGAATGGGCAGACCTACAGGCCAAAGACCTGGGTGCCTTCTATGTGGCATTCTTCCCTCAGAACCTCCCTCTTTCTGTATTGATGGGAAACATTAATCAGACAGGAAATGGCCACTGCTTAGCCACAGCATCATAGGTGAGGGGCGGGAGACAGACCTGGCTTGAGAACTAAAGTATATCCCTGCTTGTGCCAGCAGAAATTGTCTGTAACAGAGCTCTATGGAAAAAACTTGTCTGTCAAGATCAGTGACAGCAGAGTTCTATGACTCTAGAAATTCCTTATGCTGTTTTCATGTATGTGCTGCTAAAATGAGCCCAAGCATAGTTGAAAAGATCTATGAAAATACCCACCCATGGAGTGGGTCAGAGTTCTTGCTGCATATACCTAAGATCCTGAGCCCCATCCGCAGCACCCACACAAAAAGCCATGCTTGGCTGCACATGTACCCGTAACCCAGCCCCATGGGAGCAGAGACAGAGGGTAGTTGGGGTTTACTGGCCACCAGCCTAGATCCAGGTTCAGTGAGAGATCCCTGTCTCAAGGAAACAAAGCTGAGAATAACAGAGCAGGACACCTGGTGTCCTCCTCTGGCTTCCCCCATGCTTGTGGTAAGTATGCACCCAGTGACACACATGGAGAAACTGAGAGCCACCCTGTGGTGGGATTCAGCATGTGCTTGCACCCAGGACATCCTCGGCCTTGCCAGCTTCTTCCAGGAGCCACAGGCAGTCTTCCTCTGTGCAGACTTCATACCCAGCTCAGGATGTGCTCAGGATGCTCAGCATGTCCTGGCTTTGCTGGTTTCTCCACAGCCCAACTGAGATAGTAGTCTAGTAAGGTAACTTTTATGGATGTCTTGCTTCTAAAGTAAAGCTTTTTCTTCTCTAGAATTCAGAAGATCCCACGGTTGCTGGTGGGAGCATCAGATGGCTATTTGTACATGTACAACCTGGACCCTCAGGAAGGAGGCGAGTGTGCGCTGATGCGCCAGCACAGGTGAGGCAGTTCTCCATGGCAGCCTGAGGCTGTGAGCGCTGTGGTGGGTCTGTACATTCATTCCCTTGAGGCTTGTGTGTTGCCCTGTGCCACTGGCAAGCTTTGCTTCCCTATCAAGTTCATTCTGCTGGTACCCAGCGCCTTCTTCCATCCCACCCCTGACTGCATCCCACCTCGGGGCTGGGGAGAAGTACCCAGACTGGGATGGCTTGTGCTTGCAGACAGGGCACCCAGCAGACCCTTGCTCAGGGTGAAGTTAGGGTTTACAAAGTCAGGGCTACATGGTGAGTCTCTGTCTCCAAAAAAAGATTAATCTTATAACAACTCCAGAGAACTTGGTCAGCAAAATGTCCTAAGCCATGTTTGGTGTCCTGGGGTGAGCCACAGACTTTTGTCACCTTTCACTGCAGGGCTGGCACCTTATGTTCAAGCTGTAACCATGTCCAATTGTCCTTGTACAAACACTTGTTTTGAGACTAGGTCTTTCTCTCTAGCCCAGGCTGACCTCCAACTCATGGGAATCATCCTGCCTCAACCTCCCAAGTGGCTCATACTCCGCTAGACACTGAGTCTAACCTTGTCATTCTCTGTCTCCAGGCTTGATGGCAGTATGGAGACAACCAATGAGATCGTAGACTCTGCCTCTCATGACTGCCCCCTAGTAACTCAGACGTATGGCACAGCAGCAGCCAAAGGTGCTTATGTGCCCTCATCCCCAACAAGACTTGGTAAGGGGCAGGACGCCAACCTAGAAGGTAATTGAGTAGCAGCTCCTGAGTTCTAGTACTGAGTTCTAGTAGTATGTGAGCACCGGGGTTGCCACCTCCCACTGAGCCACAGGACGGAAACTATCCTCTTATATAAGCAGCTCTTGTACACTGGTGCTTCCAAGGCCTGTGACACTGAATTTATATTCAGTCACTATGACCGGTAACTTTAGCTCCATGAGAGTCACACTCAGTATGTCACCTCTGGGGAGAGCTCTACCAGGTACATCCCAGGCCTTTGCTTCTACCCATGGAGTTCTCAACAAAGACATAGTGCGCTGACTGTGCCATGTATGGGCAGAGGCCTTTTGGGCCTGTCTCCTGGACTCCAGCAGGTACACAGCAGAGTTCACTCAGACATAACCCTCGCTCCACCACACAGCTGACTCTCAGACCCTGAGGGGTTTGTTTGCAAGGCGGGCTGTGCTGATTCCCCATGTGGTAGAGCAGCCCTGTCAGCTGTGTAATGTGCTAACTGGTGGTGCGCTTGCACATGCAATGTTGCCTTCTGGAGTCCCATAAAGACTGCTTGGTTGAGAGAGTACAGCTGTGTGTTCAGTAGCTACTATTAACTGTGTAGGCCTTGTGCTGTGCAGATGTATGCTGGGAAATGAGTGGCTTCATCTTGTACTGCCTGAGGCAGCAGAGACCTAACTCTCCTGAGCAGTAGATTGGAAGGTCTGAGTGCAACCACAGCTCATAACCAAACGCAGTCTCCTGGACATAGCTTGCTATTGCTGGATCTATAGTTAGTCCAGCTTTTTAAAAAATTTTCTTTAATATATTTTTATGTATATGAGTGTTTTACCTGCATATATGTAAGTACATCTGCATTGTGCAATGCCTGTGGAGACCAGAGAGGGCATCAGATTCTCCAGGAACTGGAATGACAGTTGCTAGCCACCATGTGGGTGCTGAGAACCAAACCCAGGTCCTTTACAAGAGCAGCCACTGCTCTTAACCACTGAGCCGTCTCCTCAGCTCCAGTACAGCTTTTTGATGGTGACACCCTTGTCTCTCTGCAGCCTACACAGATGACCTAGGTGCAGTGGGTGGTATGTGCCTGGAAGATGAAGCTAGCACCCTGCGCCTGGACGAAGACAGCGAGCATCCTCCCATGATTCTCCGGACTGACTGACCCTGACCTGTGAACTCTGGCCTGGGATGCTGGCCTGGCAGAGGACTCATGCATTGCTGCTATGAACTTTGACCTGAATTAGGGGAGAGGATGGCAGAGACTTTCCAAAAAAGATTGTAGTGATAGTTAACTGTTGGGAAAATACACTATTTTCACTTTAGTGGTTAATTCTGCTTATGAATTTTAGCTTTTTCTCTCCCCCCCTTCCTCTCCCCCTCCCTCCCTCTTCCCTCCCCCTCTTTGCCAAAATTAGCTGTTTGATGAAGTCCATGGTGTCTCCTCGCTTTGCATGCATGATGTACCAAGCCAGTATAGGAGAGCTAGCAGCCACTCTGCAGCAAACCGCAGTTCTCGGGTCTAACGTCTACATTGAGGGGTGTGAGAGAGCAGCAGCATGCAGTGGTGCTGTTCTTTGAGGCTGGTTCTTCAGGGACAGCCTAGGGCTGTGCCCTGACTGGGACCCATCAGGGTACCAGTGGACAGTGGCCTCCATCAGGAGTCCTCTTGCCCTGCAGCCCCACCTGAAACCATTTCCCCCCATTTTATTTTATGAATTAAACTCTCCAAATTGGATCATTCTGAGACTCCCTTCCTCCACAGTGGGCTTGTCCCTGGTAGTGCACCCCATGGGCATCTTGCAAGGGAGAGAAACGGTTTCTACCTTTCTACCTGCCTTTCTCACAGGCGAACTTCAAGACACCCCAAGAATCTGGGAAAGTGATTGTGTCATTAAGTGCTCTATCTCTATACTTACCATCACATAACTGTGACTTGGTTTTGGTATTTTAAGGAGAGTTTGTAGCTACACAGAAAAACACAAAGGTAAGATGCTAAGATGGACTTGGTTGTCTTCCAGTCCAGAGCTTCACTGTCTGCCAGACTCCTCCCTCCTCAGAAGTAGCAGCGACGTGTGAGATGCCCAGGAGAGAAGCCAGTAGACACTCCTCGCCAGGGTGATGTGCCTTTTCTGTATCAGTCTTTCAAGTGTGCATCAGAGTGATGGAGGCTAAGGTCCCAAGTTGTGATATCTCCCTATCTTCCATCGTCTTGATTTTTTGGTGGGATTGAAGGAAGAAGGGTCTCACATTACAGCCCAGGCTGGCTGGAACTCACTTGGCAGCCCAGACTGGTCTGGAACTTGCAGCAATCCACCTGTCTCAACCTCCCAAGAACTGGCAGGCCTGCACCACTATGCCCAGCTCCTTTTTCAGTTTTGCAGAATTAAAACAACTCACCTGCCTCGACTCTCTACATTGCAAGCAGAGACCCCAAGCAGTACAAGTTCCAGGGACGTGAACTGGAGCTTGTGGCACAGAACACCGTGGCTCTAGGGTAGGGCCTCTGCAGTGGAGGACAATGAGTGCAGAAGTGCCCACTCGTCCCAGCCTAGTCAGGCTTCTGGGTGTGGACAGGAAGGACTATAGGTAGCTGACTTCAGGTCAGGCTGGTATACATGGTGGACTATTTCTAGAGGGTGCCAGTGACGGGACAGACCCACTGATGTCCTCTCTTGTTGCTGTTCCCAGGCTACCTCCCTAAACAGGGGTACCCACGGACAAACCTGTCTGAGCAGCCATGCCAAGTGCATTTTCTTTTCATGAGAAAGGGATGGAGCTGCGCATACCAAGCTGTCCTTAGAAATCTGGCTGTGCTGGACTCCTTGGACCCCAGCAGAACCCTACCTGGCAGTCTGGCACAGAGGGTGCTTTGCTGGAAGAAGGCCTTCGCTGGACAACCCCTCTCCCAGAGCAAGGCTTGCCTGTCCCCTCAAGCTGGAGCGTACAGATGGGAAGAGGCTGACAAGTCCAAGGAGACTTGGACCCTCAGCTAGGGTTGCCTAGAACCAAAGAGCTAACCAGATTCTGGGGCAAAATGTGACTTGTGTGGTGACTTAACATAGACTCATGCTGTGTAGTTTTGGGATACCATTTATTTGCCCGGTTTCATTCGTCTTCCACAGTCAGTAGACTAAAAAGATGTGGAAATTCATTTCCTCACTTGAAAATTTGGTCAAGGAAGACAGCCTCCAGTGTCCTGAGGCCATCTGCCTTCCAGTCTATGATCTTGCCAGGGCTGGACTGACCTGCGTCAGACCCGCCCAGTGCAGCCCATAGAGGGAAGACTGCAGGTTCTCCCTTGAGAAAAGCAAAGGGTTGGTCTCTGCTGACTGAGAGGGAAGCCACTCTGCAGTGGGTGCTTACTAGTGGGACTCACCGCCATGTCAGAGCCAACTGAAGAAGGGCCCTGAATTGATGGAATACACACACTGGATTGCTAACTCCCGAATCCCACACTGGTGGTCCTTTTTATATTTTTTCCCAAAGTTCAAAGAATTTTGAAGCCAGGTGTGGTGGTGCACACCTGTAATCTCAGCACTCAGGAGGCGAATGCTGGAGGATTGCTGTGAGCTTGGGGCCAGCTTGAGCTACAGAGTGAGACCTCGTCTCAAAAAGCCAAAGGGGGAGGAAAAACATGGGAGTGAGAAGTTTTGAACAGATTCCTAGACTGGGACCAAAGATTTTGTATTTTCTAGAATGGTTGAACCAAGATGGAAGTTGGAAGAACTGAACTCACTCCCTCATCCTGTCCTTGCTAATGGGGTGAGCCAGTGGTGGTGGGAGCCTGGGGATAGACTACAAGAGGACCTCACCTCACAGGGCTGTTGTGAGGCATATCGGTGTGTCCTGTGAGCCCAGCATAGAGCCTGGTCAGCAGTGGGTTTCAATAAACACTAAAACTGAAATGTCTCATGGAATAAAGTGCATGGCTTGGTTTCTGTTCAGTTCTGCCTACAGAAGTAGGTGGGAAAAGGGTGTCATATTTGAGGGTGTGTGGGGACCTATCCTTGCCTGTCTCGGTCCTTAGCACCAAGAAAATTGGTAGAAACCAGATGTAGTGGCAGGTGAGTTCAAGGCCAGCCTGGTCTACATAGAGAGTTCCAGGCCAACTGGGGCTACAAGGAGACCCTGTCTCAAAAAGACCAAAAAAGAAAATTGGTAGAAGACACGAATCAGTCTCTGGTGCAGCATGGGAGAATCCCCTGCTGGGCTTCTCCAGGCTGTGCTTGTCAAGGTCTGAGACCACAGGCCAGGGCCTACCCCTGCCTAGCCAGGAGAGGCTGACCCTCACCTTCTTGGGCTCTACCTGGAGCTGCCCAGCCCTGGCCCCAGGAGTTTTGAGGCTGCCACTCCACACCAAGAAGGATGGGGCAACTGAATTTTCACTTTTGATTTCAAGTCAGATTCGACAGAGTGGTGTGTGTGGAAAAGCCTGAATGCTCTGGTCGCAACTCAACTGAGCAGGGAAACTGTTTCTTACTAATTGCTACTATTTGTGATTTCTTGTTTTGTTTTTGAGATAGGGTCTTGCAGTAATTAGCCTAGGCTGATCTTGGTCTCAAGATCCTTCTGCCTTCTGAGCACTAGAATGGCAGGCCTGCAGCACCACAACCAGTTGTCTGTGCTTTTCATAATGGCGTTTGCATAAAGACCCATGGGTGCATCTGTCCACTGCTCTCTATATAGCTCTGGCTTTCTGCGTGTGGGGAATGACCAGGTCACTTGTTCCCACAGTTGACAGTGGCCAGTTGAAAACTCAAAAGGCTACCTTGCAAGTAGCCTTGAGGTGGACGGTCAATGTGGAAATATCTGCCCCCCTGCCCTGTAGTGTCCAAAGTGTGAGGAGGGTGTGGTGCCAAGCATACGGATTTTATTTTTCTTTCAGTCAGGGTCTCACTGTCTAGACCAGGCTGGCCTGAAACTCACAGAGATCCCCCTGCCTCCTGAGTGCTGGATTAAAAGTGTGCACCACCACACCTGGCCCCACACAGACCTTTCTGATGTGTATTTCAGTTCCTGCCCCACCATAGTTCTTGCCAGTCTTGTACTACGTTCATTCTGTAGATTTTGAGAAGCACAAAGAAAAAAAACAACTACACCGGACTTTGAGGGATAATCGGCACTTCCCTCCCCTGGTATCTGATGAGGAAAAAAATTGGAAAAATTAAATCTTTTTAAAGCTGGACATTTAAGGGGATGGCTCTGACCCCTTACCTCACACTTCTACTGTTTCTTCACTGAGTCACAATTTATATTCCTTTTTTTTTTTTTTTTTTTAAGGGTCTCCCTGTAGCCCCTAGCTGGCCTAGAATTCACTATGTAGATCCAGCTGCCTGGATCTCAGAGACCCATCCCCCACCTCCACCTCCTGAATGCTGGGATTAAAAGCATGTGTCACCACACCTGGCATTTACATTTCCTTTTAAGGTGAAACTACGGCAGGTGCTAACTATGTGTATGTACACACACGTTTGTCTCTCCAAGACAGTGTGACCTGCGCACTGACTAGCAATTCCTTCATCCCCTACGGTGGTGCATGCCTGCAATCCTAACACTAGGGAGGTGAAGACAGGAGGATCAGAAGTTCAAGGTTATCCTCCACTATGTAGGGAATTCAAGGCTATCTTGGGCTGCATTAAGATCCTGTCTGCAAACAAAGGGAGGCTGGAGAGATGGCTGTGGCTTAGAGTATGCACTGCTCTTAGGACCCAAGTTCATTTCCCAACATGCCCATGTCAGGCAGCTCACAAGTGCCTGTAACTCCAGCTCCAGGAGATCCAATGTCCTCTTCTGGCTTTTGTGGGCACCTGCACTTGTGTACACACTCCCAGACAGACACAATACATAAATCCTTTTTTTTTTGTTTTTTTTGGTCTTGTGATGGTCTCTGTAGCCCCAGCTGACCTGGAACTTGCTATGTAGACCAGGCTTCTCTCAAATTCACAGAGATCTGCCTGCCTCTGCCTCCCAAGTAGCTAGGATTAAAGGCATGCACCACCACGCCTAGCTATAAATCCTATTTTTAAGACTTTTATGTATAAGAGTGTTTTGCCTGCATGTATGCAAATGCACCACATGTGTGTAGGCCAGAAGAAAGTGTCAGATCCCCTGGAACTGGAGTTACAAGCAGTTATTAGCTGCCATGTAACTGCTGGAAACCAAACCCAGGTCCTCTGCTAGAGCAAGTGCTCTTAACCCATGAGCCATCTCTAGCCCCAAATAATAAATCTTTTAAAAGACAAAAGGTCCTATATCAAATCTGACCAAAAGTCCAATCCCATGACATTTTATAACTATGTTAAGAAATGAATACTGAGGGACTGGAGAGATGGTTCAGGGGTTAAGAGAACTGGCTGCTCTTGCAGAGGACCCAGATTCAGTTCCCAGTATCCACATGGTGACAGCCATCTGTAATTCCAGTTCCAAGGGATCCAACGCCCTCTTCTGGCCTCTGTGGGCATTGTACAATGCGGGTGCACTTACATACATGCAGGCAATACACCCAAACACAAATAACATAATAAACACCCGCCTTTAATCCCAGCACTCGGGGGGCAGAGGTAGGTGGATCACTTGAGTTCAAGACCAGCCTGGTCTACATAGTTCCAGGACAGCAGGGACTACAGGGAGACCCTGTCTCAAAAAGACCAAAAAATAAATAAATACCAAGCTAGGCATGGTGATGTGCACCTTTAATCCCAGCACTTGGGAGACAGAGGCAGACAGATCTCTGAGTTCAAGACCAGCCTGGTCTACATAAGAAAGTTCCAAGGCTATGTGGTGAGACCCTGTCTTTAAAAAAAAAAAAAAGGGCGGGGGGGGGAAGGAAAGAAAAGAAAACAGACTGGAGAGCTGGCTCAGTGGTTAAGAGCACTGACTGCTCTTGCAGAGGACACAGGTTCCGTTCCCAGTACTCACATAGTGCCTAACTGAAGGACCCAAGCCCCCTCAAATGATGGACCCAAGTCCCTCCAAAATGATGGATTTAAACTAAAATCCCCCAGGCCTGAGAAAAACTATAAGGAAGTAAAAATGAAAAATAATTCTAACTGCTAAGAACAAGCTGAGCTGACCTTTTTCATGCTCCCTGCCCAAGCTGGAACGCCGCTTTTCTGCTTGGCACATAGCCGCCGCTTGGCTTTAAAAGAAACCTGTGAACTGGGCTCTGGACTTCTGTCCTCCGAGTAAGGTGGGAGTCCGTTTTGCAAAACGCCAATAAATCCTCATGCTTGTTGCATCTCCTGATTTGAGGACTGAGTTATTGGGGTGCGACCTCCCGTGAACGTTGGGTACCCCAATCTGGGGGGTCCAACATTTGGGGGCTTGTCCAGGATTCAGTCCCCCCAGACTCATTTCCTCAGATCAATAGGAGGTAAGAACAGATGTCTTGTGGTTTGTCTTGATTTAATGTCTGTCTGTCATTTCTTGTTTTGGGAACGTTCTGTCTGAATATTTGTCCCTGTGCAGGACCTGTAAGTCTGTATTCTGGGAATCAGTGGGAGTGGCAGACGTGCCCAGGGACCCCTGGTTCCAACACTCTGATCTTTGTGACCGGAGTGGTCTGGTATGGGGAGGACAGCATAGCTGTCCTCACCTCGGGAGAAGAAGGGAGATTAGCTTGGCTACTCCCCTCCCGGTCTGTACTTTCAGTTTTGAGTCAAGAAGCCGCAGCAAGAATTTTTGTTTTGTGTTTGTCTGTGTTTGTGCTTAAGGATCCTGAGAGTAAAATAGTGAGTAAAGTGTGTGTCTGGATGTAAGAAAGACCGGTCCACATGAATGTGATTTAATGAGGTATGTGTACGTGCCTGATGATGTGTTAATATCTTCTGAAAGTAAAAGTGGTGAGTGTAGTGTCTCTCTGGGTGTAAGAAGGACCGGTCCATACAAATGTGATTTAATGTGGTGTGTGTGCGTGTTTGATGGTGTGTTAATATCTTAAAAGGGGAAGGTCTGGTTTTGTATTTTTCTCTACGCTCTCTATTTTAAGCCTTCCCTGCCTTTTTCTCTTTTCCTTTTATTCTTGGTCCAAGTCTTCGTGAGGGACCGCTAAAGGCAAAGGAGCAACTGAGGTTTTCTGGTCAGGGCCACTCCCTGATGTAAGCCAAAGGCTCTTAGCCCTCTTAGTGGACCCCGACTGCCCACACGGGTGGAGACGAGACAGCCTTCCTGTACTTCCTTCTCCTCTCTTCAGCCACTGAAAAAGCCCCGCGGGCATGGGTCGAGCAAATAAAAGCCACAGGATGCTCGCCGCTAAAAGACTCCCGTGGAAGGATAAGGGGGTCCCAGGTGTGAATCCCAGATAAATTCACATCCCCCGCAGAAGAAAAACTGGGCAACAATAGGTACTCGTCCACAAGCACACCCACTAGTCATTATTGTTTGGAGTGGCATCTGTATCTCTCTCTCTCTCTCTCCCCTTCTTTTTTGTGACCTCCACTATGGGTCAATCGCTAACTACCTCATCCCTCTCCTGATTCCACCGAACCTGACCAATCCCCGCCACCATCTAGCAGACTTCGCCTGAGGAGAGATAGAGGGGGCCCCTCTGATGGATCCTGGACTGCCCAGGTTTTTCCTCTCCAAACTGTAGGGGATCAGATCCAGTATTGGCCTTTTTCAGCCTCTGACTTATATAATTGAAAGACTCATAACCCCTCTTTTTCTCAGGATCCTCAGGCCCTAACAGCTTTAATTGAGTCTATTCTTCTTACCCACCAACCCACCTGGGAGGATTGTCAACAACTCCTCCAGGCACTCCTAACCACGGAGGAGAGACAGCGAGTCATACTGGAAGCCCAGAAAAACGTCCCCGTGCAGGATGGGAGACCCACTATGCTCCCAAATGAAATAGATGAAGGATTTCCTCTGCCCAGACCCAACTGGGACCCTGAAACTGTGGCAGGTAGGGAGCGTCTCCGTCTTTATCGCCAGACTCTGTTAGCGGGTCTCAAAGGGGCTGGAATGCGCCCGACCAATTTGGCAAAGGTACGTGCTATAATTCAAGGAGAAAATGAAACCCCCGCAGGGTTTCTAGAATGCTTGATAGAGGGATATCGGATGTACACCCCTTTTGATCCCACAGCCCAGGAGCGTCAGGCAGATCTTGTTATGGCCTTTATAGGGCAATCAGCTCCTGACATTCATGGTAAGCTCCAATGGCTAGAGCAAAAGGGGTCCTTACTCAGACTTTGGGACCCTGGAAAAGGCCAGTAGCTTATCTCTCAAAGAAACTGGGCAATGTGGCTGCTGGCTGGCCCCCATGTTTGAGAATCATGGTGGCAATAGCATCCCTGGTTAAAGACTCAGACAAACTCACTATGGGCCAGCCCTTAACTGTTATCACACCTCATGCAGTGGAGTTCATCATCAGACAGCCTCCTGACAGATGGTTGTCAAATGCCAGGGTGACCCATTATCAGGCACTACTATTAAATCCAGAAAAGATCAAGTTTGGTAGCCCTGCCACCCTAAACCCCGCCACGCTGCTACCAGCCACCGAGAAAGGCACTGAAATTCCTCATGACTGCCAGCAAATACTTGTGGAGACGCATGGGACCAGAGAAGACCTCACTGACCAGCCCCTAACAGATGCAGATGCCACTTATAGGAGCAGCTTTCTATGAAATGGTGAGCGTAAGGCGGGGGCAGCGGTGGTCGATGGGGAAAAGATAATCTGGGCCCAAGCCCTACCGGCTGGAACATCAGCCCAGTGGGCTGAATTAGAAACCCTGACTCAGGCCCTAAAATTAGCAAAGGGCAAAAAGGTCAACATTTACACTGACAGCTGCTATGCATTTGCCACTGCCCATATACATGGGGAAATTTATCGGAGGCGGGGACTCCTCACCTTGGCTGGTAAGGACATCAAAAACAAAGAAGCGATAGTGGCCCTTCTACAAGCCTTGTACTTGCCAAAACAGGTCAGAATAATTCATTGCCCTGGGCATCAATGAGACCAGGGGCCGATTGCTCGAGGCAATTGGATGGTGGATGAAACTGCCCGTCAGGCAGCAGAAGGTACATACATTCTTTACACACAAGCAGACCTTAAGGCTGAGATAAAGAAACAGGAAAAGAAAGCAGAAGCTTCTTTTACTTACACTGAACAAGATTTAGAACTTGTTCAAAAGCTTAATGCTACTTTGGATCCTGAAACCAAGATGTGGAGACATCAAAATCGCACTATACTGCCCCAGGAAGCAGCACTTGAGCTGATCTCCCAACTTCACCAGTGGACACATTTGGGACACAAGAAACTAAAAACACAACTAAGTCAAAGGTCCCATTTGGCAAGAGAGAAAGAGGGGCATGACCAGGGACTAACTGGGAAGTAGATTTTACTGAAGTACTTCCAGGAAAATATGGTTATAAATATCTTTTAGTGTTTATAAACACTTTTTCAGGGTGGGTTGAAGCTTTCCCCACCAAAAAGGAAACAGCCCAGGCTGTGGTAAAGAAGTTGATTGAAGAAATCTTCCCTCGATTTGGACTGCCCAAGGTAATTGGATCTGATAATGGTCCTGCCTTCGACTCCCAGGTAAGTCAGGGAGTGGCCAAAACATTAGAGATTAATTAAAAATTACATTGTGCTTACAGACCCCAAAGTTCAGGACAGGTAAAAAAGATAAATAAAACCATTAAAGAGACCTTGACTAAATTAGCTCTAGAGACTGGCACTAAAGACTGGGTGCAGCTCCTACCTCTAGCTTTATTTCGGGCTAGAAATACTCCTGCTATACATGGCCTAACCCCTTATGAAATCCTCTTTAGAAGACCGCCTCCTGTCCTCAATGTAACTTTGTCCCCCTTGCCCTCTTCTTTTGATAACCCCAGCCTAAAATCAAGCCCTCCAGATCATCCAGAACCACGTTTGGAGGCCTTTGGCTGCTGTCTACCAGCCTGGGAGTCCACAAACGCCCCACTCCTACCAAATTAGAGATTAGGTGTACGTGAGAAGACACAACGTAAAGACTCTTGAACCACAGTGGAAAGAACCCTACACAGTTCTTCTGACTACACCCACGGCCCTCAAGGTAGATGGGATTTCGGCTTGGATCCTCGCTTCCCACGCCAAAAGAGCCCCGATTCAAGAGGATGCTGAAAGATGACATCTGCACAAAACATCCAACCCCTTAAAAATAAGACTCTCCAGAGATGTTTAATAATTCTTCTTGTTTGTAGGTTTGCCCTCAGTCAAGGGAGTCCCCATCTCCCTGTGTTAACTACCTGGCAGGTGATCAATCAAAGGGGCTTGGTGGACATGTAACTCTGGGTTAACTGCCTGTGTAGCTAGCATGGTCCTCAAAACTTCTCAAGATTACTATGTTATGATTAAGCTTCTGCCCCGAGTATTCTACCACCCTGCAAATTCCATAGAACAGTTTTTTGAGCAACACCCAGACAGATATAAAAGAGAGCCTATATCCCTGACCCTGGCAATACTTCTAGGAGCAGGGGTGGCAGTGGGGGTAGGAACTGGAACAGCGGCCCTAATACAAGGACCACAATACTATGCAGATTTACAGATGGCTGTAGATGAAGATATTAAAACAATAGAACAGTCAATTACCCTCTTGGAGGAATCTCTAACCTCCCCCTCAGAAGTAGTATTACAGAATAGGAGGGGGCTAGATCTGCTTTTCCTCAAGGAAGGAGGACTCTGTGCAGCCCTGGGAGAAGAATGTTGCTTTTATGCTGACAACTCAGGGGTTGTTAAAGATTCTATGACTAAACTCCGCTAGAAGGTGTATTCTGTGAGTGCCAATTGTAAAGATCACTGGTGGCAAAGGGTCAGTAATGAATAAAGGGCTGATTGCCCTCTCCATCCGGGGACCCTGATGGCTGGAGGGGAAGGACAATGGTGTCAGGCTGGGGGGCTGCCCCCCTCCTGCTCTGTGTGGCCTGCGCAGGTCCCTGTGGAGGCGATGGTGGCTCCTCAGAGTTAGGAGGCAGGGCCTGCACTTGTGGCACTGTTGGTGGGGTGCCCATCTGAGAGGAGTAGGGTCGGGGAAAGATGTCATTCTCCCCCATGCCTCCCTGGAGAATGGGTTTCTCTTCCGCCTTTGGTCTGAGAGGGAGGACCTGTAGAGGTAAAGAGGGAGCAGTTGGGTTAATTGGGGGAAGGAAGGACCTGACCCAGGTGAGGGGGCCATCGGGTTGTTCTGATGGATCCAAAGCCCCCAGAATAATGGATTTAAACTAAAATCCCCCAGGCCTGAGAAAAACTGTACAAGGAAGTAAAAATAAAAAATAACTCTGAATGCTAAGACAAGCTGAGCTGACCTTTTTCATGGTCCTTTGCCCAAGCTGGAAATCATCTCAGAAATTCCCCCTACCTCTGCTTGGCACATAGCAGCCGCTTTTCTGCTTGGCACATAGCCGCTGCTTGTCTTTAAAAGAAACCTGTGAACTGGGCTCTGGACTTCTGTCCTCCGAGTGAGGTGGGAGTCCGTTTTGCAAAACACCAATAAATCCTCATGCTTGTTGCATCTCCTGATTTGAGGACTGAGTTATTGGGGTGTGGCCTCCCGTGAACGTTGGGTACCCCAGTCTGGGGGTCCAACATAACAACCATCTGTAACTCCAGTTCCAAGGGATCTTTTAGCCTCTGCAGACATTGCATGGATGGATATACTTACATACATGCAAGCAAATCACTCATACACATAAAAATTTTTAATTAAAACCAGCCAGGCATGGTGGCACATGCTTGTCATTGCAGGAGGCCAAGACAGAATTGCTGCTAGTTCAAGGCCAGTCAGGGCAACAATGAGACCTGTTGTTTTTTATTTGGGGGGGGTCTTTTTGAGACAGGGTCTCCCTGTAGCTCCAGCTGCCTTGAACTCACTCTGTAGACCAGGCTGGCCTCAAACTCACAGAGGATATGCCTGCCTCTGCCTCCCAAGTGCTGGGGCTAAAGGCATGTGCCACCATGCCTGGCAAGAGAGACCCAGTCTTTTTTTTTTTTTTTTTTTGGTCTTTTTGAGACAGGGTCTCCCTGTAGCCCCAGCTGTTCTGGAACTCACTATGTAGACCAGGCTGGCCTTGAACTCAGAGATCCGCCTGCCTCTGCCTCCCGAGTGCTGGGATTAAAGACTGCTGGGATTAAAGGCGTGCACCACCACGCCTGGCTGAGACCTGGTCTTTAAAAAAAAAAAAAATACTAGCTTGGTTGCTCAAATCTGTGTAATCCCAGCACTCAGGAGGTTGAGACAGGAGGATTGCTGAGAGTTCAAATTAAACACCTAGTTTGGGCTGCACTTGCTATACCAAGGTTTAATTAAAGTTGCTTTTTTAAAAAAATATTTTACTTTTTATGTGAATGAGTGTATTGCCTGCATGTATGTGAGTACACCCGTATCGTGCAAAGCCACGGAGGTCAGAAGAGTGCTTCAGATTCCCCTGGAACTGGAGTTAAGAACTGTTCGTAGCCACCATGTGGGTACTGGGAATCGAACCCAAGTCCTCTGCAAGAGCAGTCAGTGCTCTTAACCACTGAGCCATCTCTCCAGACCCTAAAGTTACTTTCTAAGAGAGGCACTCCCTCTGCCCACTGAACTGACTTATTGCAAATATCCCTACAGCTTGGTGGTTGGTTCCTGGTTCATCAAAGGCCTCAGCACACCCCCTCTGATATACCCTAATGAACTCAGGAGCAGGCCTGCAATTATCTGCTGGCAAGTTGCTCCAAAGATAGCTGGGTGAGCTGCTCTGAAAGCCCCTGAGTGTGGCTGGCCAGCTCCCTGAGGAGTCAGTAATACAATGTAGTTTTCCTCCAGGACACATGAGGCTCCAGAACTGTAGTGTTGTTGGGCCCCTGGTCTGGGGTACCCAATGTCCACGGGAGGCCGCACCCCAATAACTCAGTCCTCAGACCAGGAGATGCAACAAGCAAGAGGATTTAATCGTTTGCGCAGACGGGCTCCTGCTTCACTCGAGAGAGAGCAACAGCCCAGAGCTCAGCTTACAGGCTTCTTTTAAAGGCAAAAACCACAAACCAAAACCGGCAGCAGTGGGAGGGGGCCGGCAGCAGTGGGAGGGGGGAAGTTTCGGGTAATTTTCAGCTTGGGCACAGAGCATGAAAAGGTCAGCTTTTTCTCAGCAGTTAGATTTTACATCTTACTTCCTTGTACTTTCTTTTGCCTGGGGGACCTGGTTTGAATCCACTTTAATCTGGGGGGGGCTCTAATTTGATTCCATCAGTGTACACTCATTTCACTAAAGTGGGTTGTTTTTCCTGCTACATTTTTTTTTTCTTTTTGGCTCCCTTCCCCCTCCCCTCCCCTCTACCTTTTTTTTGTTGTTGTTGTTAGATAACAGGATCCTACATAGCCCAGGCTGGTATCAAACTCATTATGTAGCTGAGGATAATCTTGAATTTTGATCTCCCAGTCCCCACCACCTGAGTGCTGGGATTACAGGTGTGTACAACCACGCCTGTTTATGCAGTGCTGGGGGTGGAACCTAGGGCTTCCCGCCTGCTAGGCAAGTACTCTACCCACTGAGCCACATCCTCAACCAATTTTTTAAAATTGAAAAATACTGCTCTATTTTTTCAAGATTTTATTTTTTATTTATCTATGTGTATGTGCACATGTGCATGTAGGTGCCCATGAAGGCCAGAACAGGGTATTGCATTCCAGGAACTGGAGTTGGTTGTTAGCTGCCGTGTGGGTGCTGGGAACTGAACCTGGGTCCTCTGCAAGAGCAGCCAGTGCTCTTAACCTCTGAGCCATCTCTCCAGCCCCCCTGACCCTCTTATTTTAGACAACATCTTCTCTGTAGCCCAGGCCAATTTTGAACTCTCAAGAATCTTCTTGTTTCGGCTGCCAAACCCTAGGCTTGCAGATATATACTAACCATGCCTGGCTACTAGGTTCTTTTTATGATTTTTCTGTCTCTCCATTTTTATTTACTTATTTAACTTAGAAGTGTATTTTTGTGTGTGAGGCAGAGTTTTTCTCCCTGTATAGTCCAGGCTGGCCTTGAATGTTTGATACTCCTGCCTTAATGACTACAGTCATACCCAGCCAATGTGGGGTTCTTAACCTGCCTTTTGTCACCCTCGAGGTCACCTCAATTGCCTTAGGCCCCTAACTGTTCACCTTCCTAGTCTATTGGGCACTTAGGTTTTGTTGTTTTTTAGATTTATTTTTATTTTATGTGTATGAGTGTTTGCCTACAGGTGCCTAAGTGCACCATGTGCGTGCAATGCCCAGAGGCCAGGAGAGGGTGTCAGATCCCCTGGAGCTGAAGTTGCAGATGGTTGTTAATGGATGCAGGAACAGCCCAGGTCCTCCTCAAGAGCAGCCAGTGCTCTTAACCACTGATCCATCTCTCTAGCCCTGGGCTGTGTATTTTTGACTGGCGTGCTGAGAGCAGAGTCTGTGGAGGGTGCCAATTTCTATTCCAGTTATCCTTTAATTGCTATGACAAAACACTCTAACCAAAACCAACTTGGGGAGGAAAGAGTTTATTTGGCTTACATCTCCTAGGTCGCAGTTCATCAGGGAGCCCAAGGCAGGAACTCAGGGCAGGAACTTGGAGGCAGGAGCTGGAGCACAGGCCATGGAGGAACACTGTTCCCCTGGCCCCTGCTCAACCTGCTTTCTTATACAATATAAAACAACCTGCCCAGGGGTGCCACCACCAACATTGGGCTCGGCCCTCCCACATCACTAGAAAATCAAGAAGATGCCCAACAGACATGGCTACAGGCCAGTCCAATGGAGGAAATTCCCCAGTTGAGGTTCCCTCCACCCAGGTGTGTCAACTTGACAACTAAAGCGTCCAGCACAGTGTCAGAGCTGCCAAGCTGGGGAGCAGTCTCCTTTGCATATGCTGAAGCAGGGGCATGTTAGATAGGAAATATCAGCCACCCTCTTGAATGGCATCCTCAAGATGCCCTGTCACATCAGCTTTCCAGCAAGAGCAAACTCTGTAGAAACTTTTAAGTAAAACAAGGTGTCAAAAGAAGCTGGAGAGATGGCTCAGCAGTTAAGAGCACTGGCTGCTTTTGCAGACCTGGGTTGGATTCCCAGCACCCACATGGTGGCTAACAGCTGTCTGTAACTCCAGTTCCAGGGGATCTGACGCCCTTTTCTGGCTTCCTATAGCATTGCACACAGGTGGTGCACTTGCAGACATGCAGGCAAAACACTCATAAAATAAATAGCTAGGCATGGTGGCACACTGCCTCTAATCCCAGCACTTGGGAAGCAGAGGCAGGCAGGTCTCTGTGAGTTCAAGACCAGCATGGTCTTTTAGCAAGTTCCAAGCCAGCTGTGACTACAGGGAGATCCTGTCTCAAAAAGACCAAAAATAAATAAATGAATAAATCTTTAAAATGATTACAGCTACTGGGGAGGCTGAGGCAGATGTATTGAAAGTTCAAGGGCTACCTGGGCAACCTAATGAGGGAAAGTGTAAAGACAGGTGGGATGTAGCTCTATGGTGTGAAGCCTTAGAAAAAAGAAAATAAACTCTTGGGGACCTGGAGAGCTGGCTGGCTGTTCTTGCAGAGGACTGGAGCCCAGTTCCCAACACCTACACAGTAACTCACAACTGCCTGTAACTGCAGCTATCAACCCAGCACTGGAGAGGTGGAGGCAGGAAGATCTGAAGTTCAAGGTCCTCCTCAACTATGTAGAGAAGGAGGCCAGTCTGGGCTACAGAAGACCCTGTCTCATAGAAACAAAAACAAATTTTTTCTATATAGAGAAAGCAAGCTGAAGTGATGACTCAGCAATTAAGAGTGTTTACTCCATAATTATAAGGACACCAGAGTTTGGATTCCAGCATCCACACACTCACTTCTAACCCCAGCTCTGAGGGGGACAGAGGTGAGGATCACTGGGGCTTTCTGGCTTCCAGCCTAGTCAATACTTGGGCCCCAGGTTCAAGAGGAGACCCATGATAGCACACCTTAAATCCCAGCACTTGGGAGCCAGAGGCAGGTGGATCTCTGTGAGCTCAGGCCAGCCTGATCTACATAATGAGTTTCAGGCCAGCCAGGGAAACACAATGAGACCCTGCCTCAGAAGAATAGGCACCCTGGCCTTCATTCACATACAGAGTCACATGCACCCACACATACATGTGTGCATATATTCACACACACACACACACACAAATAAAGCTTTTAAAAATACAATTAAAGAGCTGAGTGTGGTGGTACATGTCTTTAATCCCAGCACTTTGGAGGCAGAAGAGTCAAGTGGATCTTTGTGGATTGAGGCCAGCCTAGTCTACATAATGAGACCCTATCCCCCCCAAAAAAAATTTTTTAAAGGGCTGACGAATTAAATCTCCAGGAGAGAATCAAATCCCACAAGTTATTCTCTGTAACCATACTATTTGAAATACAAACATCTTGGGCTAGGTTATACGCATACTCACCACAACTTATAAAGCGAGCCCTCCCTGTCAGTATGGGCAACCCTTGAAGGCAGAGGCCCTGCCACAGGTGTGCTCTGGGGCTCAGTGAAGATTGGGCCTGGTCATGCCAGCACCTCATTCCCTGCCCTGGCCTGTGCCACAGCCCCCAGATACACTACAAGAGCTGCTAGTGAACTAGAGGGTCAGGAGGGGCTCTGTGGAGGGCACATGGACTGGTCTTGCTGTCCTCTTTACAGCCACTCGGTGGTGCAAGTCTCTGGCTGCTGGCTGGTCTGCATGTTCGTTGTCTGGGCTTGACCAGGCCAGGTTCCTTGGAGCTGAGCAGTCCAACTCCAGGAGCCTTACAGAGGGCTGGTCTGAAAACTCTCCTTTTTTGGTGTGTGTGTGTGTGTGTGTGTGTGTGTGTGTGTGTTTGTTTTTTTTTTTTTTTTTTTTTTTTTTTTTTGAGACGGAGTCTCCCTGCAGCCCCAGCTGGCTTGGAACTCACTATGTAGAGGAGGCTGGCTTCAGTCTCACAAAGATCTGCCTGCCTTTGCCTCTGTCTCCCTGAGTGCTGAGATTAAAGATATGACTAAAGATATGGATTAAAGATACGTGACATCACACCTGGTTTCTTTTATTTTTTATGGGTAATGGGAACAGAACTCAGATTCTCTGCCAGGAGCAGTATGTGCTCTTAACTGCTGAGCCAGGCTCTCTTTTCTTGTTCTTTGAGACATAGCTTCATGTTCATAGGTTTATAGTTCAGGCTGGCCTCTAACTCAATATGTAGCTGAAGATGACCTTGAACTCCTAGTCCTCCTGACTCCACCTCCCAAGTGCTGGAATTACAGTGTGCACCACCACACCCGGTTTATGTGGACTGGGGATCAAACTCAGGTCTTTGTGCACACTAGGCAGGTGCTGTACCCATTGAGCCACATGTTTCTAACAGTGAGAATTCATCCCCAGTCCCCATCACCACACTTCACCTGTGCTTTGCAGGAGTTGGTTTCTGGAACACTTTGTGTCCAGGGAGAGGTGAAGGAACAATGTAAATAGCAACAGTGCTTCATGCCACCTTATGGTCTGAATAGGGAATGTCCCTCAAAGACTCAATACTTGGTCCCTAGGTGGTGGCTCTCTTTGGGGTGACTGGTAGAATCTTGGGTACCCGGCTCCTCACTCTGGCTTCCTGGGGTACCTTATAAGACACAGAAGCGTTCCAATGTTGCACTGTCATCACCTCCTACGGCCAACATTTCACTTACACTGGCCCACAGCCACCTGTGACACCTCCAGGCCTGGCTGAGAAATGGTTCCCGGAAGGAGGGAAGGAGCCGGGACATGGCAAGACAGCCTTAGCAGAGCCCAATGTCTTTCCCTCCCCATCCCTTGTGCAGGTTGCCTCTCACCAGCTGGCATTATTTACGTCCCCTTTTATATTAGCTGCTGAAATGCTAAATGTTTGTGGCCAGCAAAGTCATTTGGTTTGCTTAAAATGCACACAGCAGGCTGGGCTGGGGGAGGTGACAGCTGCTGCTTCCTGTTGACAAGACCCAGTTTGTTCAAACAAACCCCACCCTCTCTTCCAGGGAGCACTTGCTTGCATTATTTTCCACCTTCTGCCCCTTGTGCATTTACAGAGCTCAGCTTTTGGGGATCTGGGGGTCCCATGCATGGAAGGGGATATAGTTCCATGAACAAGAAAGCCTGGGGGTTTGGTTCAGTTTTGTGGTACTAGGAACTGAACAAAGGTCCAACCCAACATCGTTTTCATTGTATTTATTCTGGTGGGGGGCACAGGTGTGGCGGTCAGGAGAGAACCTCTGGTGTGGGTGCTCAGACACCTTCCGCCTTTTTTTTTGAAAGGGAGTCTCTCACTGACCTGGAATTTTGCCTGTAGGCCAGGCTAGCTGAGCCAAGAGTTTCCAAGGATCTGCCTATCTCTGCCTCCCTTCAAACCATTGCTGGGATGACAGGCACACATCACTATACAGGCTGTTTACTTAGGTTCGGGAGGATCCAAACTCAGGTCTTCATGCTGGTAAGACAGTCTTTTTGCCACCTCAACCATCTCCCCAGGCTCTAAAACCTTTTTAAAAATCCTTCTGTTTTGTTTTGAGATAAGGTCTTACCATATAACACTGGCAGGCCTCACTATGGAGACCAGGCTGGCCTCAAACTCACAGAGTTCTGCCTGCCTCCTGAGTCCTGGGATAAAAGACATGCCACTATGCCCAGCTAAAAATCATTTTGAAACTGAGTCTCACCATGTACTCCAGGTGGGCCTTAAACTTTTTAAAATTTTATGTGAATTATAGAACCCTGAGACCCTCTTCATTCACCCGCTACCCCCCAATCCCTCCAGACCCCCACTAATTGCTCTTTTAGCTTCTGTAAAATGCTTGGCTGCTGCTTTAGACATGCCTAAACACGCCCTGGCATGCCCTGACTCCCACCTGCTATTCCCCCCCACTTCCAGGAAACTATAGATTAAGCAAGCCCAGGCATAAAAACTGCCCTATAAGGTAAAAACGGAGACTCCTGGCCCTACAGGTAACAGTCAGTACATTCCACAGCCCTGAAAATAGCACCTGCCAATAAGAAACTTCCAGGGCTGCATCTTATACATCCAATCGGTTTAAAATTATGTTGGCGCACACGGGCTCCTTGAACCAACCAAAATGTATCTTTGGTATCTCCCCCCACCCTTTTGTCTAAACCTATAAAAGTCTCCACTCTCCCTTACTCTGGGCTCTCAGCATGGATCCGTTGAGTTGGTGAGGTCTGAGAGCCCGAGCTTAAGCCCAAATAAACCATAAACCTTTGCTTTTGCATTTTGGTGTGTTGGGTTCTCGGTGGTCTCTTTGGGGTCCAGTGGATGGGGGGGGTACAGCATTTGGGGGCTTGTCCGGGATTCCCCCCAGAGACCTCCGAGAGGAACCGACCCCAAAAGGTTTGTGATCAACCGGCTGGGTAAGTTTTTGTAAAACTGTGTTTTTCAGCCTGTCTTTTTGTCCGCCTGTCTTTTCTATACTTTCCCTTTGGTTGCGGCCATCTGATCTCAGTTTTTTATTGCTGGAACGCTAGCAAGGTGACCTGGAGGATTCGGGAGATGTCCCCATCCTTGTCGGAGTGGGTGTTCACCATCGGACACCCCACCAGGACACTAGTCCATCTGAAACCTCAGAGGACCTCGCAACCCTGTTGGGACACACAAGTCCTATCTGTACGGTCTTTGGCACAATCGAGCCAGGGAATCCACACGGCCGAGAGTCCAGACCATCTGAAAGCCAC
>NW_008354274.1:670664-671069 GCF_000622305.1 Nannospalax galili | reverse complement strand
TTAAGACGATTGCCCATAACAATAGTGTAGATGTAAAGAAAAAGAAATGGACAACTTTATGCTCAGTTGATTGGCCCTCCTTCAATCTTGGATGGCCCCCTGAAGGGACTTTTAACCTGAGTTTGATTTCCAGGGTAGAGGACCACGTCTTCCACCCACAGACGGGCCACCAGGACCAGATCCCATACATCGTCACCTGGTGAGGCCTCATCGAACGACCTGATCAAGTCCTTCCTTTCCCTGATTAATCCAACTGCCCCCCCACCTCTGCAGATCCTCCCTCTCAGACCAAAGGCGGAAGAGAAACCCATTCTCCAGGGAGGCACAGAGGAGAATGACATCTTTCCCCGACCCTACTCCTCTCAGACGGGCACCCCGCCAACGGCACCACAAGTGCAGGTCCCG
>NW_008354274.1:667858-668757 GCF_000622305.1 Nannospalax galili | reverse complement strand
GGAGGCAGGAATCAGTGGCCAGCTGACCTGGACGCGACTGCCTCAAGGGTTTAAAAATTCTCCAACTATATTCGATGAGGCCCTGCATGAAGATCTGGGTGAGTACAGAGCCCAACACCCCGACATAAGCCCGTTACAATATGTAGATGACTTATTGATCGCGGCACCGGACCAGAAGTCCTGCCTGGAGGGGACAGAGGACTTACTCCACATACTTGGGGACTTGGGATACCGGGCCTCAGCAAAAAAAGCTCAGATATGTCTGCAAGAAGTGACTTACCTAGGGTACATCCTCAAGGAGGGGCAGCGGTGGTTGACTAAGGCCCGCAAAGAGACTGTGCTAAAGATACCAGCACCGACCTCCAGAAAACAGGTGAGGGAATTCCGTGGGGTTCTGCCGCCTCTGGATTTTGGGGTTTGCCAAAATTGCAAAACCCCTATATGAGGCTACCAAAGAAGGACAGGACTTCAACTGGATGCAGGAAAGGCAAGAGGCCTTTGAAACCCTAAAACACAAGCTCTTAGAAGCCCCTGCCCTAGGACTACCAGACATAAGTAAACCTTTCTGTCTCTGTGTGGATGAACATAAAGGTATCGTGAAAGGGGTCCTCACCCAGAGAGTAGGCCCCTGGAAGAGACCTATTGCATACCTATCGACGAAATTAGACCCTGTAGCAGCTGGATGGCACCCCTGCCTGTGAATTATAGCAGCAGTGGCCCTTCTGGTTAAGGATGCTAACAAGTTAACCCTGGGACAGAACCTGCTTGTGGCAACCCCTCATACCCTCGAAGGGGTGCTCAAGCAACCCCCCGATCGATTGTTGAGCAATGCTCGATTAACTCATTATCAGGCTCTTCTCCTAAATCCACCCAGGATCACCTTCCAGGTACCAACGGCC
>NW_008354274.1:664700-665423 GCF_000622305.1 Nannospalax galili | reverse complement strand
AGGAGTCAATTACTCACCTACAAGACTCCCTGAGCTTGCTGGCTGAGCTAGCCCTTCAAAATCGTAGGGGATTAGACCTCCTGTTCTTACAGCAGGGTGGTCTATGTGCCACGCTAAGAGAAGAATGCTGTTTTTATAGGGACCACTCAGGATTAATAAAGGATAACATGGCCAAAATAAGAGAAGGGTTGGAACAGAGGAGACTAGAACGAGAGGCCAAACAGGGATGGTTTGAGTCCTGGTTCAACCAATCTCCCCGGTTGACAACCCTCATCTCCACCCTCTTAGGTCCCCTTATAGTTTTATTTTTAATACTCACCTTTGGGCCATGCATCCTCAATAGATTAGTATCATGAAGGACAGGTTAGGCACCATCCAACTTATGGTTCAGAGGCAACAAAGCTATATGTCCTTTAGCACGATCCCCCCAGATACCTGTGAGCTGGCCGACCAGAACCCATGATTGGGTTCCCCAGTTACAAGACAAGGGGGGAATGCAGAACCCTGGGACCCTCTTCATTCACCCGCTACCCCCCAATCCGTCCAAACCCCCACTAATTGCTCTTTTAGCTTCTGTAAAATGCTTGGCTGCTGCTTTAGACATGCCTAGACATGCCCTGACCCCCGCCTGCTATCCCCCCCCTTCCAGGAAACTATAGATTAAGCAAGCCCGGGCATGAAAACTGCCCTATAAGGTAAAAACGGAGACTCCTGGCCCCACAG
>NW_008354274.1:645055-664506 GCF_000622305.1 Nannospalax galili | reverse complement strand
TGGGCTCTCAGCATGGATCCGTTGAGTTGGTGAGGTCTGAGAGCCCGAGCTTAAGCCCAAATAAACCATAAACCTTTGCTTTTGCATTTTGGTGTGTTGGGTTCTCGGTGGTCTCTTTGGGGTCCAGTGGATGGGGTACAACATGAATGAATGTTTTGCCCACGTGGATATAAGTGCACCTGTGTCATGCATTGCCCACAGGAGGCCTGAAGAGGGTATCAGATCCTCTGGAACTAGAGCTCTGGACAGTAAAACTGCCATGTGGAAACCAAACCCAGGTTCTCTGCAAGAGTAGCTAGTTCTCTTAACGTCTGAGCCTTCTTGCCAGCTATGGAATTTTTTTTTCCTGAGATTGGGTCTCTCTAGTAGCCCCAGCTGGCCTAGAACTCGCAATGTAGATGAGGCTGGCCCCCATCTCACAGAGATCTGCCTGCCTCTGTCTCTAGAATACTGGGATTAGTGCTGGGTTTAAAGGCATGCGCCACTATGGCCCAGCTTGAACTTTTTTTATTAATATTTTTTAAAGCTTTATATGTGTGTTTTTTTTTTTTCAGGTGAGGAGAGGGAGTTTAATTTTATGCTAGCAGTACTCATGAATCCTCTGTAAAGGAGTCAGACCCCTTGTTCAAGTTTGGGGGACTTTTATATTCATGTGTGGGGAATGCAAGCAAAAAGTACATAGCATATACATGTAATTAAGTAAGGTAACGTAGGGCTGCAAAGGCTACAGGAGTGTGAAAGCCTTGGGAAACCAAGACTTCTATCCTGGGTCGCCGCAGGGGGCAGGGGAGAAGACTGTTCACCTCCCCATCTCTATCTCTTGTCTCAGAGCTTTTCCCGTGCCAAGATTCTTAGTTACCATCACATTCCAAGAGCTTTTAGCATCCATTTGATGGGCTCTTCTATTTTCATTGTATCCCCTCCTCTTCATCAACATAATCCCTTATGTTAGTGTATGAGTGTTTTACCTGCATGTATGTATGCCATGTGCCTAAGGAGACCAAAGAGGGAGTTGGATCCCCTGGAACTGGAGTTACAGGCAGTGTGAGCTGCCATGTGTGTGCTAGCAGCTGAACCCCTCTTCAAGTGCTCTTTCTCTTATTTGTTAACTTATTTTTATTTTTTATTTTTGGTCTTTTTTGAGACAGTATCTCCCTATAGCTAGGTATGGTGCTCAGGTCATCAGGCTTGACAGCAAGCACTTTACCTGATGAACAGCTTGCCGGCCCCTGAAAGTGCTCTTAACCAATGAGCCATCTGTCCAGTTCCAGGCCTTGAAATTTTTGTTTTGTTTTGTTTTTGTTTCATTGGTTTTGGCTTTTTTGTTTGTTTGTTTGTTTTGAGGCAGGGTCTCCTGTAGCCCCAGCTAACCTGGAACTTACTACATAGACTAGGCTGGCCTATCCTTATTTGGGATTTGATAGGGGGGTTTCGGTGCAGGGGTAAGCAGGAAGTCTGGGGCTATCTATCAGGTCACAGCCACAAACACACCGTCTCTGTCTAGGCAGAGTGATCACCCAGCAGAGGTGTGTTCAGAACACACTTGCAGGCAGAGGCTCAGAACACCCTCGGGAGGCTCTGAATCATGCTGTGCCCCAAAGGGCCTCTGCTCACCACCCATCCCCAATTAATTCCTGACCCTCTGGCCCCTGACTTTTCTGTCTCTCCTGGACTGCAGCCGCTCCTTCCACAGCCAGAATATGAGTACCTGATGCCACTAACCTCCATTTAATAAGCACTTACTATGCACACTTTTCTTAATTGCTATGCACTTTTCTTAATTGCTATGAAGTGTGTTCTTTGCTTTCTGTTGCTGTGATAAATCACTCTAGGCAAAAGCAACTTGGGGAAGGAAAGGTTATTTGGCTTACAGGTCACATTCCATCATCAAGGGAAGCCAGGGCAGGAACTCAAGGCAGGAGCCTGGAGGCAGGAACTGAATCAGAGACATGGAGGAACATTGCTTACTGACTTGCTTCCCCTCGCTTGCTCAGCTACCTCCCATTTTAATTTTATTTAATTATTTTTCCCTGGTGTATGAGTGTACAGAAGTGCACCATTTATGTGCAATGCCAGCAGAGGGTGCCAGATCCCCTGGAGCTGGAGTTACAAATGGGGATGTTGGGAATCAAACCCAGGTCCTCTGAAAGATCAGTCAGTGCTCTTGACGGCTGAGCCATCCACCCCTCAGCTGCCTTTCATATACAACCCAAGCCCACCAGCCGACGGATGGCACCACTCTCAGTGGGCTGCTGTGCATGCCTACATCAATTAGCAATCAAGAAAATGCCTCACAAACATGCCTACAGGCTAATATGTCCTGGAAAATTCCCTAGTTAAGATGCCCTCCACCCAGGTGACTCCAGTGTGTGTCAAGTTGACAAAACCCAGCTAGTACAAGGTAGGTGGATGGGGGGTGTCCCAAACGTAGAAACAAGCCCAAAGAGGTCACATAACCCGCCTGGGGACACCATTGTGGTTTGAATCTAGTGTCCCCCCCCCACAGACTCTTGATTCCTAGCCAATGGTGCTATTTGAAAGTTTGGAGCCTTTAGGAGGCAGAGCCTGACTGGAGGAAGTAGGTCTCTAAGGGTGGGACTTTGAAGGTTGTACCTGCCCTGGTTCCTGGTCTACTGCCGAGTGGACAGCTCTGCCATACACTTCAGCCACACCTTCCCCACTATGACAGTCCAAACCTTCTGAAGCCTTGAGCCAAAATAAACCCTCCACACCTGTATTAGTGAATTTTCTCATTCCTGTGACCAGATACCTGACAAGAAGCAACTTAAAAAAGGTGGGCTTTTCAGCCAGGTGTAGTGGTGCATGCCTTTAATCCAAGCACTTGGGAGGCAGAGACAGGCATATCTCTGTGAATTCAAGCTCTACATAGTGAGTTCCAGGCCAGCTGGGGTGACAGGGACACCCTGTCTCAAAAAGACCAAAAAAAAGTTAAAGGTGGGTTTTTTGAGTGTGTGTGTGTATGTGTGTGTGTGTGTGTGTACTCACACATGCCACATGTGTGGGAATCAGAGGACAGTTTGTGGGAGTTCATTCTCTCTTTCCACCATGTGGGTTTTGGGAATCCAACTCATGTCTCAGGTTGTCAGACTTTGGGGCAAATGCCTTTACCAGCTGAGCCATTTCACCTAAACCGTAAGAAGGGTTTACTCTGGCTCACAGTTCAAGGATACAGCCCACCATGGCGGGAAGGCATGGTGGCAGGAGCATGAGGCAGCTGGTCACACGGCATCCACAGTCAGGAAGCAGAGAGATGGACGCTGGTGCTCAGCTCGCTTTCTCCTTTTTATTCAGTCCAGGACCCCAGCCCGTGGGATGGGGCTGCTCACATTCAGGGTGGGTCTTCTCACCTCAATTAGTCTATCTAGATTATCCCTCAGGGACATGCTCAGAGGTGTGTTTCCATGGTGATTCTAAATCCTGTCAATTTGACAATCGAGATTGACCATCACATTCCCTGAAGTTGATTCTTTCAGGCATTTTGTCTAAACAGAAAAAGTAATATAGACACCAAGTCCTAACTGCCAAGTGTGGTTCCAGATCATACACAACTCTGAGACACCTCCACCCTGGAGATGACTCTGGTCCAGCACCAAACACCAATCTGGCCTCACACTCCTCCCCATCTTCCTGTTTGCAAAGCAGCATGTGCTCCCCCAAGGTCTCTGTTGAGGCTAATAGGGGCCAAGAAGATGCTCCCTGATTAACTCCTGAAAGTCCCCCATGGGTATTCAGGAGTGTCTCGTGCTGTTAGAAAGGAAAGAGGAGAGAGGAGGCTGTGTGGCCAGTTAAGAGTACAGAGATCTGAGGTCCACGACAGATCAGTCATTGTTGGTGGGGCCATTGGGGGGTTGGACTCTGGTCTTAGTCTAGGCCACTTGCTCAGAAGACAGGAGTGGCAAAAAGATAGACACTCAGTATGGTAAAGAAAGGGGAGGCCACTATCAGGAGGCCTGGGCCCAAAGAACTGACTTCTTTGTTCCTTGCTAGCTCAGCACAATACCTTTTTTCTTTTCTTATTTATTTTTATTTTATGTATGAGTGTATTGCCTGCTTGTATATAAGCGCACCCATGTCATGCAATGCCCACAGAGGCCAGAAGAGAGTGCCAGATCCCTCTGTAACTGGAGTTACAAAGGGTTGTTAGCTGCCATGTGGGTGCTGGGATTCAAACCCAGGTCTTCTGCAAGAGCAGTCAGTGTTCTTAACCACTCTTACTCCAGCCCTCAATGCCATTTTTCTAATGCACTCCAACGTTCTTTTTAAAATCATTGTTATTTGTTTGTTTGTGTGACTGCATGGCACATCAGTGCAATGCCCTCTGAGGCTAGAAAGTCAGATCCCCTGGAGCTGGAGTTACAGGTGGTTTTGAGGGTGCTGGGAACCAAACTTGAGTCCTCTGCAAGCACTCTTTCTTTTGAGGGGGAGGGAGGTGTTGAAACAGGATCTCCCTGTAGCTCCAACTGGTCTAGAACCTGGAACTTGCTATGTAGACCAGGCTAGCCTTGATCTCACAGAAATCCACCTGCCTCTACCACCCAAGTGCTGGGAATAAAGCTGTGTGCCACATGCCCAGCTCTACAAGTACCTTTAATGATTACAATTCAACGCTTGAGAGGTGGAAGCAGGAGGATCAGCAGTTCAAGGTCATCTTTGGCTATGCAGTAAGTTCAGCACCAGCCTGGGTTACCCTCTCTAAAAAAAATAAAGAGAAAAAAAAAAGAAAGAAAAGAAAAAGATAAAGAAAAAATGGGGGACAGGAAAAAGAGGTGGGGCTAAAGACCCCCATGATCGCCATCAGCTGACGTGGACTAAAACCACAATGCGTGTCTTCCAGTTACTTCCCTGTCAGAAACAGATTCATAAGCTGGATTTCCTAACCGTGTGCAGCTCCAGCACAGCTTTGTATTCTCCCTGCATTATTAATGCAGATTTTATTTTTACAGTCTCCAAATTGAAATCAGCTCTATGACAAAGAATTTCTACATTGGGCAAAAAAAGGCTACCTAAAGCCAGAATGGTGGTACACTCTGGCAATCCCATCTCTAGGATATAGTAAAGGCAGGAAGACCAAAAGTTCAAGGTCATCCTGGTCCACATAGCAAGTTTGAGGCCAGCCTGGGCTACATGAGATCCAGTCTCAAAGGAAAACAAAAGCTAACAACAAAACTAGATGGCCTGGGGAGCTGGAGAGATGGCTCAGCGGTTAAGGGCACTCACTGCTCTTGCAGAGGACCTAAGTTCAGTTCCTAGCACCCATGTCAGACAGTTTACAACCACTTCTAACTCCAGCTCTAGGGGATCCAATGCCCTCTTCTGGCCTACTCAGGGACCTGAACTCATGTACACACACACATACACACACACGTACACACACATACACACACACGCGCACACACACACACACACACACACACACACACACTTAAAAATAAAACAGATCTAGCTGGACACGGTGGCCCCACATCTTTAATCCCAGCACTCAGAGGGCAGGTGGATCTCTGTGAGAAGGAAGCTAGCCTGGTCTACATAGCAAGTTCCTGGGCAGCTGAGGTACAAAAAGACCCTGTTTAAAAAAAAAAAAAAGAAAATAGGCCAACTTCAGGATGAGTGATAGAGTGCAGGTACAGTCAGAAGGTTTGCAACCATGGGTGGATGGATGGAAACCAACATGATACCCACCCAGCAAGGAAGGATCCCTGCAATCTTGCAGTGCTTATGAGGGGGGAGTATGTGTGGCTCCTGCAAGCATGTGTGTTTTATGTGACACATATGTGGTTCCCATATGCTTCTATAGTTAATGTTCATGTATGCACTGTGTGTGCATCTGTGTTTGTATAGTATGCCTTCACCCAGGCTCCCATGAAGGACCCAACACTCTTGGTCCTATGAGGGACCCCTAAACCCAGGCTCCTGTGAGAGACTCCCTGTAGTAAATTCACTGGTTCACTGAGACTTGCATGGAATGGATTCTTTGATCTGTTATTGGTGCCCTCTTAGGTTAATAGACATTTGTTCACATCGCCCCAGGAAAAGTCATGCAACATGGGTCTAGCAGGGGTCCCTGAATCATTCTGTGCCCCTGGATGATGCTCCAAGCCAGAGGTCTCGCAGGTAGAAAGAGGGAAGGCTGCACTGGTCCCTGACATGTAGATTGGAACCCTTGATTAGTCATGTGGAGATATAGGGCTGCCCCCTGTGACTGACCTTTGCAGGCCCAGCATGATGGCCCTTCACAGACAGCCATGACGTCAGCAGTTCCCAGGAGACGACCTCTGGGTACAGGATACTACTCTGCTAGGCAGACAACAGAATCAAACAGTTCCCACTCTGAGGCCACAGGCAGGTCGATAAAAAGCTGTCCTTTCTAATTTATCATTTGCTTAAGCGCCGCCTAGCAGGGCCCTCCTGGGAGCCACTGGCTGTGACCGCTGCTGCTTGCTTGTCACAGAAGGCACAGCAGACAGGCTGAAGACTGTGGCCTAGACCTGGCTCTGAGTGGCAGAGACTCAAACACAGCCCAAGCCACCGTCCACTCTCCTGCGCACAACACCTCCCTGGATGTGTACCCAGGCTGGGTGGCCAGGCTGTCTTCTGTCTCCTGTCCTGAGTAGCGCCGCCATGTGCCAGAGTTCTGGGCCTGTGTAGACTGGGATGACCCACAGGGCAAAGCTATGCACACTGGGAGCCCTGGGTATTTGAAGAAGAATTCTGCACAAGGCTCCCTGGAAGGAGGTAACTTGATTAACTTGATTTTCAAGGGTGTGTGTGTGTGTCTGTCTGTCTGTCTGTGTCTGTGTCTGTGTGTGTCTGTGTGTGTGCAGTGCCTGTGTGTGTATGTACAAGCAGAAATCAGAGGACAACATCAATGGCTATTTCTCCTTAGGAACTTTTTTTAAGATTCATTTTTTTATTTTTTTAAATCCTCTGTGTGTGAGTGTGTGCATGTGTGTGTGTGTGTGTGTGTGTGTGTATGTGTGTTTGTGCTCATGAGTGTAGGTGCCCTCAGAGTTCAGAAGAGGGTGTCAGATTCTCCTGGAACTGGAGTTTCAGGTAGTTGTGAGCTGCCTGCTAGGGGTGCTGGGAATCAGACTCAGATCCTCTGCAAAAGCAGCAAGCACTCAGCTGCTGAGCCATCTCTCACCCAGGAACCATCTATCTCGGCTCTGTCTCTGTCTCTATTGCTCTCTCTACTTTCTATTCTCTATCTCTGTCTTTTTCTGTGGGAGGGGTGTTCATGTGACCAAGAGTACACATGTGGAGCACAGAGCAGAACATCAGATATCATCCTCTATCGCCGTCCACCCTCCTCCCTTCAGATAGGATCTCTCACTGAACTGGAAGTTCACTATTAAGGCTAAGCTAGCAAGCCGGCAAGCTCTCAGAATCCGCCTGTTTCTGCCCCCTGCCCCCCATGCAGCCATGCCTGGTTTTTTACATGGGTGCCTGGGTTTGGAACTCAGGTTCTCATGCTTGTAAAGGAAACACTTGTACCCACTGATCCATCTGCCCAGCTTCTCCATTTTGTTGTTTGAGACACAGTCCCTCACTGGGTCCTGGGGCTCTCCAATTAGTCTATGCTGATTCGCCAGTGAGCCTCAGGGATATGCCCATCTCTCTCTTTCTAGCTGCCGGGATTACAAGCATGTGCCACCACATTCAGTCTCTTACTTGGGTGCTTGTGCTGGATAGCTTTAGTGTCAACTTGACACACCTGGGTTGAGGGAGCCTCAATTGGGGAATTGCCTCTATTGGACTGGCCTGTGGCCATGTCTGAAGGGCATCTTCTTGATGAGTGATGTGGGAGGGCCCAGCCCACTGTGGGTGGTGCCACCCCTGGGCAGGTGGGCCTATGTTGCATAAGAAAGCAGGCTGAGCAGGAGCCAAGGGAGCAAGCCTGTAAGCAGCATTCCTCCATGGCCTGTGCTCCAGCTCCTGCCTCCAGGTTCCTGCCCTGAGTTCCTACCTTGGGCTCCCTGATGAACTGTGTGCGACCTGGGAGATGTAAGACAAATAAACCCTTTCCTCCCCAAGTTGGTACTGGTCAGAGTGTTTTGTCACAGCAATGAAGAACAAACTAAGACAGTGCTAGATATTGAACTTGGGTTTTCATGCTTGTGCAGCAAGCACTTTGTGCACTGAGCCATCTCCCTAGCTAGGACAGACTTTTAAAAAGATTTATTTTTATTTTTAATTATGTGTGTGTGTGTGTGTGTGTGTGTGTGTGTGTGTGTGCGCGCATGAGCCTATGGGGACCAGAAGAGAACATGAGATCTCCTGGAGATGGAGTTACAGGTGGTTGTGAGCTGCCTAATGTAGATGCTGGGAATGAACTTAGGTTCTCTGCAAGAGCAGTATGCATTCTTACCACTGAGCCATCTCTCCAGCTTTCTTTTTCTTAACATAGAGAAATGCAGGTCCTCTGCTCATGAAAGTTCATCTTTATTGTCAATGCGACTAGATTTGCAATCACCTGGGAGATAGCTCTGCTATGTCTGTAGGGGCCTTTCCAGAGACTGAGATGGAAAGACTCACCCTAAATATTGGCAACATCATTCCACAGGTCCTGGGCTGGACAAAAGGAGAAAGTTAGCTGAGCACCAGTGCACAGGATAGCTTTAGTTGTCAACTTGACACGCGTGGTTAGAGGGAACCTTAGTTGAGGAATTTCTTCCATTGGATTAGCCTGTGGTCATTGTCTGTGAGGCATTTTCTTGATTGTTGAGTGATGTAGGAGAGCCCAGCCCACTGTAGGTGGTGCCACCCCTGGGCAGGTGGTCCTATGTTGTATAAGAAAGCAGGCTGAGTATGGGTCAGAGGAGCAAACCAGTAAACAGTGTTCCTCCATGGTCTATGCTCCAGTTCCTGCTCTAAGTTCCTGTCTTGGGTTCCCAGGACTGTGAGCTGTAAGCCAAATAAACCTTTTCTTCCACAAGTTGGTTTTAGTCAGTGTTCTTATCACAACAATAGAAAGTAACTAGGTTGGTACCAGGAGTGGGGTATTGATGTGACAGACCTGAACATGTTGCTTTGGGAGGATTATGGAAACATTTGGAACTTTGGACTGGAAAAGCCATTGAGTGCTCAGAGCTTAGTGAGCTGTTGTTGTGGAGCTTGGAACAGTTATTCTGAAGAGAAATGTGGATGATGGGGGTTTGGCTTGTGATATTTCAAGGGAAGCAAAGACTATCAGGGCTGTTTTGTGATATTTTGAATTGGGAGTCTATGGTTTCTGGTTGGCTGGGGTTGAAGAATCAGCTGTGATTAAGAAGAGACCAGAACCACTGAAGTGGAACCTTTGCTTTACTGGGGCAATTGATGCTGGTTAGCTGGGGCTGAAAAATCAGCTGTGAGTAAGAAGAGACCAGCATCATTGAGGTGAAGTCTTCTGGGAAGTAACTCCTCACGTCATCACATAGAAGCTGTGGTCCAGAGGGGGCCTGAGGCTCCATCCCAAACTGGAAGCAGGATTTGGTAATGTGTAAGAGTCTCCTACATGGTGCTGGTTTTGAAGACATCAAGAGGCCCTGGAGAACAGCTGAGGCTTGGCACTGTGAAATGCTAGGAAAGGCAAAGGTACAACATCAGTTGTAGTAAAGACACCCCAAAATTGAAGGGGTCGTGGAGAGAATCTGAGACTCTACACCCTGAAAAGCCAGAAGAATCAGCCGGTAAAGGTGCAGCCTCAAATTCAGTAGAAACCCCAGCATGTCAGAGATGCCAGAACCTTGGGACCACCACCAAGGGCAGCAGCAGGTGTAGAGCAGAGCCAACCTGAGCCTATAAGACAAGTTGTGTGTGCTGTGGATGGCACAGCCAGAGAAGTGGAGCTGCCCAAGCCCTTTGAAGCCAGAAGATCGTGAGTGAATCCCAGATGTCTGACACTGATCTGCTTTGCTAGACTTTGGTTTTACTTAAGTGTGCCTACTTCTTCCCTTTTGAAATAAGACAGTGCCTACCTTGTTTTAGATTTTACAGGAACACACCGTTAAGAGACTTTTTAAAGAGACCTTAAACTTTTGAAGTGTTTGAGTTTTTAAAGACTGTGGAACTTTTAAAGTCATACTGTTTTATACTGTAATATTAATATTAACATGAGATCTTGGGGATAAGAAACAGAAAAGTTAAAAATCTCAGCACTTGGGAGGAGAGGCAGGTGAATCTTTGTGAGTTCAAGGCCAGACTGATCTACATAGTGAGTTCCAGGCCAGCTGGGGCTACAGGGAAACCCTGTCTCAAAACACACACACACACACACACACACACACACACACACACACACACACATGCACACACACACACACAAATGGTGATGTGTTTGTGTTTGTGTGTCAAGTTGACATGGGTCAATTGTGCTGGATAGCTTAGTTGTCACCTTGACACATCTGGGTAGAGGGAACTTTGATTGAGGAATTTCCTCATTGGTTTGACCTGTGATCACGTCTATGAGGCATTTTCTTGATTGTTGAGTGATGTGGGAGGGCCCAGCGCACTTTGGGTGGTGCCACACCTAGGCAGGTGGTCTTGGGTTGTATAAAAAAAGCAGGCTGAGCACAAGCCAGAGGACCAAGCCAGTAAACAGCATATCTCCATGGTCTGTGCTCCAGGTTCCTGCCCTGAGTTCCTGTTTTGGCTTCCCTTGATGACGGATTGTGAACTGTAAGACAAATATACCCTTTCTTCCTCCAAGTTGACTTGGTTGAGTGTTTTTTCACAGCAATAGATAGTAACTAGAATAATCAGCATCCATCTTTCATTGCTTCCTCAGGCTCCTGCCACCATGCCTCCCCACCATGATGGACCATATCCCCTAAAACTATGAGCCAAGATAAACCTTCCCTTTCTGCAAGTTACTCTTGTCAAGGATTTTTTCATACAATGAATTAAGTAACTAATACACCACTCTAGTGTGACAAGTCGGGGCGGGGGGGCTTGTCACCAGCTGAGTCAGTGTCCTGGGGCTGCCACAAGGGAATACCATAAACTGGACTCAACCAAACTTTATTTTCCCATAGTTCTAGAGGCCGGTGGTCCATACTCAAGATGCAAGGCTGTGCTGCCTCCTGCCTGACTCTTCTGTGGGCCCAGGTATTCCTTGGCCTATGGCTCACTCAAAACAATCTCTACTTCTAATCCCGGGTAGCCTCTTCCTGTGTAACTATGTACTGTCTTTTATTTATTTATTTTTATTTTTGCCTGTGTGTGTGTGTGTGTGTGTGTGTGTGTGTATGATATGCATGTGTGTGAATGCACATGGAGGTCCAAAGTTGATGTCTGATGTCTTCCTCAATCACTCTCCACCATATATATTTAGGCAGGCTCTCTCACTTGAACCCAGAGCTCACCAATTCAGGTAGTCTAGCTATCAGGTTGTTCCAGAAAGCCCCTGTCCCCACCTGTCATGTGCTGGGATTTCAGGTGCGTGAGTCACCATACTCAGGAAACATTTATGTGGGTGCTGGAGATCTGTTCTGTTTTGCTTCTCTCTAGCCATGATTAAAAACTGACCAAAAGCAGGGTTGGAGAGATGCTCAGCGGTTAAGAACACTGGTTGTTCTTGCAGAAGACCCAGGTTCGAATCCCAGCACCTACATGGCAGCTAACAACTGTCTGTAACTCCAGTCCCAGGAGATCCAACAGCCTCTTCTGACCTCCACGGGCACTGCTCGACACAGGTGCACTTACCTACATTCAGGCAATACACGCATACACATAAAATAAAAATAACAAATAAAATTTTTTTAAAAATTGGCCAAAAGCAAATTGGGGGAAGAAAGGGTTTATTTGACTTAGAGGTAACAACAGTCCAGCATTAAGGGAAGCCAAGACAGGAGCCCAAGCAGGAGCACAGACATGGAGGAACGCTGCTCACTGGCTTGCTCCCCCTACTTGCTCAGCTACCTTTCTTATACAACCCAGGCCCACCTGCCTAAGGATGACATTGCCCACAGTGGACTGGGCTCTCCCACATCAAGTAACAATCAAGAAAATGCCCCCAAAGACATAGTTACAGGTCAGTCTGATGGGGGACATTCCTTAGTTGAGATTCTTCTTCCCAGGTGTGTCAAGTGGACAACCGTTATTACAGGCTGTTACAGGATCCAAATGCATGTTCTTACACTTTCAAGGCAACCCTTTACCTGCCAAACCATCTCTCCATCCCTTGTGTACTGTCTTATCTTATTTGTTTATTTTTATTTTATGTGTATGAGTGTATTGCCTGCATGTATGTAAATGCACCTGTGTCATGCAGTACCCGCAGAGGTCAGAAGAGGGCATCAGATCCTCTGGAACTGGAGTTATGGATGGTTGTTAGCTGCCATATTGGGTGCTGGGATTCAAAACTGGGTCCTCTGCAAGAGCAGCCAATGCTCTTAACCACAGAGCCATCTCTCCAGCCCCTGTCCTGTCTTTTTATGAAGGTATTTGTCATCACACTGAAGGCCTACCCTAATAAACTACAAGCTCATCTCAAGTTTCCAAGGGCCTTTCTACTCAGACTGAGAGCCAGGATCCAAACCCAACTAGCCATGACCCTAAAACCAGGGCTCACACCCAATCTGGGCACCTGTGGTTCTTTATTTCAACATAATGTTCAGAGCTCAGCATAATGGTACATACCCTCTACCCCAGTGTCTGGGAGGTGGAGACAGGAGGACTAGGAGTTCAAGGCCAGCCTGAACTGTGTTGAGTGCAAAGTCAATCTTAGCCATACGAGCTCCTGTCTCAAAATCCAAACAAACAAATATGTGCTCAGGGATCATCAAGGTGGTTCAGTGGATAGTGATTGCCATTCAAGACTGGCGATATGAGTTCGAGTCTCAGAACCCATGCAAAAGTGGAAGGATAGAACTGATTTACACAATGCTGTCTTCTAACCTCCACATGTGCACAATGACATATGCACAGCTGCCCCCACATCATACATACACAATAACTGTCTTTTTAAAAAGATAATCTTTGCCAGGCATGGTGGTGCATGCCTTTAATCCCAGCACTCTGGAGACAGAGGCAGGCAGATCTCTGTGATATCAAAGCCAGCCTGGCCTACATAGTGAGTTCTAGGCCAGCTGGGGCTACAGGGAGACCCTGTCTCAAAAAAGATAGAAAAGAGAAGGTCTTTGAGATCAGGAGAGATGACTCAGCAGTTAAGAGCACTGACTGCTCTTGCAGAGAACCTAGGTTTGGTTCCCAGCACCCACATGGCAGCTAACACCTGTCCTTAACTCTAGTTCCAGGGGATTTGATGCCCTCTTCTGAAATTCAAGGGCATTGCAAACATGCGGTGCACTTATATAAACGTACATAAAAACACACATAACATTTAAATAAGACAAATCAACAAAATATTTAAATGGTCTTTGATGGGGCTGGAGAGATGAGATGGCTCAGCAGTTATAAGCACTTACTTCCTGAGGACCTGAGTTTGGTTCCCAGCATCCATCCTGGGCAGCTCACAACTGCCTATAACTCCAGCTTCAAGAGATTCGACACCCTTTTCTGACCTCAATGGGCACTTGTACACACATGACATTCACTCACACAGACACACACATGCGATAGTAAAAATAAATCTTTTTTTAAAATCTTAAAATTTAAAAATGTCTTTGCTCACTTGGTCAATATAGCTATGGGACACCCAGACATCTCCCTTTCCACATGGCTGCTTGAGCTTCCTCCCAACATGGCAGCATCTAGTTGGCCAGATTATTAAACAGCAGCTGACTTCCAAGGAGTTGAAGCAGAAACTGCTGGTTTCTAGCAGATTTGGTCTAGAACTAGCTGAGTGTCATCATGATGTCATTTCCTCAACCAAAACATCTGAAGTCAGGGTAGATATTTAAGGGAAGGGGAAGTGACTCCACCACTCCTTTAAGAACTGCACATGCAAGAGGCAACTCATGCATGAACAATGGACCAACCAATGAATGGGTAGATGTATTGATTTCCACACCCGCTTGCAATGTGTGAGCTTCAGTGGATTCGCATTGAACATCAGTACTTTCAGAATCTTAGCAAGCAATTGAAGAAATGCTCTGCGGTTCCCCGGATCTCAGTGCTGGGCGGATGCTGAATGAAGATTCAGTGAAGACTCTGGGGAGGCTGTGTGCCCCACTCTTGCTGGTTGTGAAACCCACAACCTGTCTGTGGCATTCTCAGTCTCTGTCACTGGCAGTCGGTGTGGGGGCTTCAGATTTGCATAAGCCGGGGGAGAGCTGGCTGCAAAAGAACTCTGAAAGAAGGTTCTGGATAGCAACCCAAATGCTCAGAGGTGCTGAAAATAAACCCTGGGAAAGAAAGAGGCCAGCAAAGAGGAGGCAGTACTACCCAGAAGTCACCAGGAACTTCATGCTTGGTCTTCTGGTCCTTTTCAGTGGTCACCTGACTTGATTTTTAAACTGGTCATTGAATATGCACAGCATCACTTAATTTCCTCTGTGTGTGTGTGTGTGTGTGTGTGTGTGTATGTGTGTGTGTGTGTCTTGAGTGTGGTGTAGGCACATGCATGCATATGAATGTGTGTGCTTGTGTACACACTCAGAGGCTAGAGAATGATGTCAAGTGTTCCGCTCTGTAACACTCCACAGGGTCTCTCCTTGAACCTGGAGTTGGGCTGGCAACCAGCCTGTCTCCTGTCTCTATTACCCTGCCTCCCACAGGACTCAGGTTACAAGTATGCACAGCCACATTTGTGGGCGCTGGGGATTTGAATTCAGGTCCTCGTGCTTGTGCAGCAAATGCTCTTACCCACTGAGCCCTCTCCCCAACACCCATATCCCTTGGAGGGTGTTGAGACAAGGGTCTCCCTGTAGCCCCAGGTGACCTGGAAATTGCTGTGTAGAACAGGCAGGGCCTGGCTCTCCCAGAGATCCACCTGCCTATGTCTCCTGAGCGTTGGGATTAAAGGCCTGCACCAATGCACTTGACTCCACATCCCTTTTTAAATATTTTATTCATTATTTTTATTTTATGTGTATGAGTGTATTGCCTGCATGTGTGTAAGTGCACCTGTGTCATGCAATGCCCTCGAAGGTCAGAAGAGGACATCAGATCCACTGGAACTGGAGTTACAGATGGTTGTTAGCCACCATGTGGGTGGTAGGAATCAAACCCTGATCCTCTGCAAGAGTCATCTCTCCAACCCCCACATACGTTTTTAAAAGCAAGAGGCCCAGCCTGTGGTCCGAATGCTTGCTTGAGTGAGGGAGAATGATGGTCTGCTCCATCATTCTGTCATTTCTGCTCCATAAATGAAAGGGTTGCTGTCTACATGAGCCAGTAAGAAAGAGCCCCAGGGATGAACTTGGTAGGCATAGGCACCCCAAGCATCAGTGTAAGTGGGTGTGTCATGGCCTGCATAAGTGTCCCCCAGAGTCCCATGTGTTTAAAAGGCTCAGTTCTCAGCTTGGTGCTATTGTGAAATGGTGGGGCTTTTAAGAGGCAGGACCTCATGGGAGCATTTCCAGTGACTGCGTGACCTGGAAGGGGATATTAGGCCCCAGCTGCTTCCTATTCATCTCTCTTGGCAGCCCAACCATGAGGTGAATGGTTTTTCCCAGTGTTGTGTCTTCACAACAAAACCACAAAGAAGTCCAGCTGGCAATGGGTTGAAACATCTAAATCCATGAGCCAAGATGAACCTTTGCTCTTTATACTCCACTTATCACAGGCATTTGTTACAGTAATGGAAAACTGACTTCCACAATATGACTGAGCCCAGAAGAAAGTACCAATTCTCAAGTGTGAGAAACTCAGATGTAAAGTAGGAAGGCAAGGCTACAGCATGGGTAGGTACAGCTCCGGTTTGGAGCTGGAGCATTAACCTTCACAGCAGGGAGGACTTGACCTTGAACCTGAGGTGTGGAGCTGGAAGACATGACTCAATCAGTGAAGAGTTACAGTAAAAGAGAACAAGAAGGATGGGGAAGATGGCTCAGTGGCTGAAAGCACATCCTGTTCTTGCAGAGGACCCCAGTTCAGTCCCCAGCATCCACGTCTGGTAGCTCACAACTGCCTATAATTCTAGCTCTAGAGGATCTGACACCCTCTTCTGGCCTCTATTGGCATTACAGTCATGTGCACGGACCTACATACACATACACACAAATAAAAATAAAATATTTGAAAAATTATTTTGGCTGGTTGTGGTAGCACATGCCTTTAACACCATCACTCAGGAGGCAGAGGCAGGTGGATCTCTAGGAAATTGAGGCCAGCCTGGTCTACATAATGAGTTCCAGGCCAGGGACAGAGGCTACAGAGACACCCTTTCTCAAAAAAAAAAAAAAAAAAAAGCAAGTAACAACCACCACAAAAAAACAAACAAGAAGGATCTTAACGAAAGAAACCCAAACATGGCCTCTGTCCCGCACACACACACACACACACACACACACACACACACACACACACACTACAGTCCAATTCTCCCTGCTTCACAAGTAATCAGTCTATTCAAATTCACTCAGCAAGGTCACAAAGCTGTCCCCTGAATCCCATCCTGGGCCTATACCTCACCTCACAGGCTGTGAGAGTGGAAGCTATTTTTGTGCAGACAGTTAATATTCCTCTCTCCCTGGGAGGCAAGACAGCTGAATCTTCTTTTTAGGTCAAGAGTCCCTCAGAGAATCAGATAAGAGCCAGGCATGGCTGCTCATGTGTAATCCCAGCACACAGGAGGCTAAGGGAGGAGAGCTGCCTTGGGTTCAAGGCCAATCTGGGCTGCATCCTGAGTTCCAGGCCAGCTTGGGCTGTGCAGCAAGAACCTGACTGAAAAAACATAATGGGGGACCGGAGAGATGTCTTGGTAGTTAAGTGTGTGTACTGCTCTTGCAGAGGACCCCTAGCACTCATGCAGGTGACTCACAACTGCCTGTAACTCCAGCTCTGGAACATCTGATACCCTCTTCCGACTTCTAAGGGTACTGCATTCGTGTATACATACCCACACACAAACACACACATACACATTAATAACCTTTTTAAAAATAGTATGAGACTGGAGAGATGGCTCAGTGATTATGAGCACTGACTGCTCTTACAGAGGACCTAGGTTCGGTTCCCAGCACCCACATAGCAACTACCAACTGTCTGTAACTTCAGTTCCAGTTCCAGGGGATCTGACGCCCTCTTCTGACTTCCTCAGGCATTACACGACATGGGTGCACATATATACATGCAGGTATAATACTCATACACATAAAATAAAATATATAAAATATAATAATAATAGTTATTATTATTGTTATATGAGAGAGACAGATATAGAGAGACCGACAAGAGGTACACCAGAAAAATCACACTTGAAGGCTGCAAATTCATGATTTCATGAATCATGATGTGTTTGGAAGGAGATTTATCTTTCAGTCTAATCATAGGCTGAGCAGAACAGAGACAACACTGAAGGGCATCATAGTAGACAGCTCACTGAGAGATGGCTTGTGGGGGGCGGGTTGATGCCCAGAACTCCATCCCTGAACCTTGGGCCTGCCCTCCTCACTCACAGGCAGACAGTGACAGAGGAAGATGTTTTTAAAATATTTTATTTATTATCATTTTTATTTTATGTGTATGAGTGTATTGCCTGCATATATGTGAGTGCATCCGTGTCATGCAATGCCGTGGAGGTCAGAAGAGGGCTTCAGATTCCCCTGGAACTGGAGGTAAGGACAGTTCATAGCTGCCATGTTGGTGCTGGGAAGCGGAAGATTTTTTTTAAGACAGGGTCTCCCTGTAGCCCCAACTGGCCTGGAACTCACTATGTAGACGAGGCTGGCCTCAATCTCACAGAGATCCGCCTGCCTCTGCCTCCTGACTGCTGGATCAAAAGCGTGTCCCACCATACCGGACCAGACTTTCTGTTTTGGAGGAGTGAGTTTATTAGATATATAGCAAATCAAAAAAAAAAAAAAAGACACCAGGCATGGTGGCACGTGCCTTTAATCCCAGCACTTGGGAGGCAGAGAGAGGCAGGCAGATCTCTGTGAGTTCAAGGCCAGCCTGGTCTCCACAGTGAATCCAGGCCAGCTGGGTCTACAGGGAGACCCTGTGTCAAAAAAAATAAAAATAAAAAAAGGCTAGCAAGAGTTGGATGGATGGTCGGATGGATGAATGGATGTAAGGATGGACAGAAAAACATCGACCGAGGAAGTCCCATTGAAGCGGTAAGTTGGAGTCCCATTGAGCTTTCTCTCCATAGCTGAGCTTCCCATGGTTGAACTTCCTGTTTCCGCTACAGGTACTTTCCTATCATGGATGAACATCAGTGACCTCTGTTGGGAATGGTTCACGTCTAGCTGTTCTTGGGGGCATAGTGTTTTTACTCTTGGACTAGATCTGTTTGTTTGTAAAATAGGGTCTCACTATGCTGCCCTGGTTGGCCTAGAACTCACTGTGTAGACCACGCTGGCCTACAGCTCACAAGGATCCTCCTGTCTCTGCCTCTTGATTGCTGGAATTAAAGGTGTGCACTACCACACCTGGCTTCATGGGCTGTTTTGCTGTTCTCTTCCCTCCCTGTCACAGAGTTAGGAGGGTAGCCCACCCCCAGACAAGGGGCCTTGGTGGATATTTTGAGACAAACATACTTGGGTCTGAAATGGGAGGAGGAGGGCATCTCCCCCACTTCCAGAGCCAGCTTCTCAGTGAGCTCAAACAGCACATGACAATTTGCCAACATAAGTACATTACAGGTAGAGAAGGGTTCACAGGGGTGGGGATCAGGACCAGGAAACATAGGGCTGAGGTGCACAAACATAGACCCTGAAAACATTCAAGGCCCTGAGAGAGCTGGAGCTTTCTGGCCACAGCACAGCTCAGTCCCAGTGGCAGGAACTTCTACCTATGGGGTGTGTTGTGTTTTGAATCTGAAATGTTTGTCTATAGGTTCCTGTGGTTGAACACTTGGTCCCTGCTGGTGGCACTGTTTTGGGTGAGTATGGCACCTTTAAGAGGTGACGCCTACCTGAAGGAAGTAGGTCACTGGGGAAGAGGGGCTAGAGTTTCCAGTGTGAGTCCTCAGCTCCCATGCCACCACTGAAAGGGTCACCGGCTGGCATCCTTTCCCTGGCATGATGGGCTATATGCCCTAAACCATCAGCCTAAGTACGTCCTTCTTCCCATAAGCTATGTCTATCAGGCATTTTGTCAGAGCAGCAAGAAATGTAACTAATACAGGGTTTGGGATGTGGCTCAGTTCACAGACTACATGCTTAGCAGGAGTAAAGCCATGGGTTCCATCCCCAGCTCCACATGGGTATACACCTGTAACGTCAGCACTCAGGAGGTAGAGGCAGGAGAATCAGAAATTCAGGTCATCTTCTGCTACATAATGAACTAGAGGCTATGCTGGGCTATATGAGACCCTGAAGAGAAAGACAGAGGAAGGAAGGAAGGAAGGAAGGAAGGAAGGAAGGAAGGAAGGAAGGAAGGGA
>NW_008354274.1:623910-645001 GCF_000622305.1 Nannospalax galili | reverse complement strand
GGAGGGGAGGGAAGGGGAGGGGAGGGAGGAAGGGAAGGGAAGGGAAGAAAAGAAAAGAGGGGCTGAGGAGATGGCTCAGTGGCCCTGCAAGTGTGAGGACCAGAGTTCAGATCTCCAGAACTCACAAAATGCTGAGTGGGCATGGCAGCCCACCTGTAAGCCTTGGAAGGCAGAGATGGTATCCCCTAGAACAAGCTGACTAGCAAGACTAGCCACATCAGTGAGATCTGGGTTTGACTGAGAGACCCTGCCTCAATGAACAAGATGGAAGATTCATGGAGGATGATTCCAGACGTCAATCTCAGGTTTCCATGTGCACATGCATACACATGTGCCCAGACACATGCAAACATTCTTATACACATATGCAGAAAGAAAGAAAGAAAGAAAGAAAGAAAGAAAGAAAGAAAGAAAGAAAGAAAGAAAGAAAGAAAGAAAGAAAGAAAAGGAGGGAGGGAGGGAGGGAGGGAGGAAATAAAAGTAATACTTGGGTTACAGTTGCCCACGAGATGGAGGGGTGCTGGAAGGTTACTGGAATGAGGCTGCCCTGCCCCACTGACCCACAAGGACCCCTCAAGCCTGAAACTTCTAGGACCTCCTGTTCTTTTTTTTTTGTCTTTTTGAGATAGGATCTCCCTGTAGCCCCTGCTGTCCTGGAACTCACTATGTAGACCAGGCTGGCCTTGAACTCACAGAGATCCGTTTGCCTCTGCCTCACAAGTGCTGGGACTAAAGGCATGTGCTACCACGCCCAGCGGACCTCCTGTTCTGAGCTGAGGCATCCATTGTGGACCACCACAGCTTTTCTAGCATGCCACAGTCCGCCCCACCTGGCTGTCTACCCAGTGAGAGCTCCAAGCAACCTGCCTGCAGCTCTAAACAAACATTTGATTGCTTTTGTCCCCACCTGACAATATTGTCCTCCTGCCTGTGCCAAGTACAGTGGCAGGCTCTACCTCCTGGGGACATAGACAACCTCAAGCCAGCAGGTAGAGAGTGACTCCCTGGAGAGGAGGTACATGGTTGAACTTGGAGGAGAGCAGGACCCTGTGGGAATGCAAAGGCCCAGGGAGCAGCCTGTAAATACTGGGGCTACAAATTGGAGCAGGGATGCAACCCCTGCTTTGCTCAGCAGCAGCTGAGATGCACAGCCCAATCTACAGAGGAGCTAGTGAGCAGATCATATGTGGCCCTACAACACTGGCTGTGGAATTGTGTCCTCCCAGCACCATGGACACTGGGAGCAGACTGCCTGCAGGACACCCTCTCTCTGTTTTTAATTTTTAAAAATTTTTCATGTATATGAGTGTGTTGCCTACATGTGTGTAAGTGTATCCATGTTCTGTAATTGCCGTGGAAGTCAGAAGAGGGTGTCAGAGTCCCTGGAATTGGAGTTACAGATGGTTGTTAGCCACCACGTGGGTGCTGGAATCCAAAACCAGGTCGTCTGCAAGAGCAGCCAGTGCTCTTAACTGATGAGCCATCTCTCCAGTCCAACACTTTTTCTCCAAAGGCTGAGCCTTGCACTAACCCAACAAGCACCACCATCCACTACTCTAATGGGGCATTCCCATGTGACCATGAACTTATGTCAGGATAGACAAACTTTGGCCATTTCATGGGACTCTGAGGATTAGAGAGGGTGAGAGATGGGATCAAAAACAAACAGGAGGGACTGGAGAGATGGCCCAGTGGTTAAGAGCATTTGTTGCTCTTCCAGAGGACCCAAGTTCGGTTCCCAGTATCCATTTGGTGGCTCAAAACCATCTATAATTCCAGCTCCAGGGAATCAGATGTCCTCCTCTGGCCACTATGGGCATTGCGTGCAGGTGGTATACTTACAGACATGTAAGCAAAAACACTCATACACATTGAAAAAAAAAAGCACACAGGAGACAGTGAATCAGGGACTGCATGTTATCAGCATAAAGACACTTGTCACAGAGTGTGAGTGTTGTGGGTCAGTGTGATTTGCATGTGAGAGTAGGTCTGTACCACTATACATGTGTTTGTGGTTTGTGTGTCAAGTATGTGCACACATGTACTCACAATAACTGGGACTGCATGCACAAGACCAGCACAAGGTCAAGCCAGTCAGTGTGGATTGGGGAGGGACTCATGAAGACCCACCCCGAGCTGAGGAGCTGCAGGCAGTTGATGGCTGCTGAGGGAGGGACAGTCAGTTTTCCTCAGGGTTGTGGCCCCTCAGAGACTAGATGGTCCCACACCCGTGCACATACAGGCAGCACTAAGTGGACTCAGTGGGTTTTTTTTAAAAAAGAGAGAGAAAAAAAATATGACATTGGGAGGGGAAAGTGGTGGTAAGAGATAGAATTGGAGGGGAGGGAACTGGGGGAATGGATTTGATCAAAATGCATTATATACATGCATGAAACTCTCAGCTTAAACTCAGGCTGATTGATGTGTGTTTGTGTTGGTCTGTGTCCTAGCTTGTTTTTTGTTGCTATGATGAGCCACTCTGAGCAAAAGGCAACTTGTGGGAGAAAAGGGTTTATTACAGGTCACAGTCCATCACTGAGGGAAGCCAGGGCAGGAACTCAAGCAGGAGTCCAGAGGCAGGAGCTGAAGCAGAGACCACAGAGGAACTCTGCTTACTGGTTGCTCCCCATGGCTTGCTCAGCTACCTTTCTTATACAGCCCAGGCCCACCTGCCCAGGGATAGCCCTGCCCACAGTGGGATGGGGCCTCCTACATCAATTAGCAATCAAGAAAATGCCCCATAGACAAAGTTGTGGGCCAATCCAATGGAAGGAATTCCTCAAGTGAGGCTCCCTCTTCCCAGATATCTCTAGTTTGTGTCAAGTTGACAAAATCTAACCAGCACACTCTGTATTGTATATGTGTGTGTGATGAGTGTGTGTGTGAAAATGTGTGTGTGTAAAAATTGGTGTATCACTGTGCACATGTGCCACTGTGTATGTGCACAGTATCTGGATGTAAGTGTGTCACTACATATGACTATGTGTATGCAACTCTGAGTGCCTCTGTGTCTGAGTGGAATTTGTGTCTGTGTGTTGGTCACTGTGTATCATTCTGTACACACGTGGCAATGTGAGGGGCACTGAACATGGCCATGTGGGGCCTCCCTCCCTGTGTGTGGCATTTCAAGCCGAATCATGATTTCAAATGACAAAGGTTGAGAATCTACCACAAAGCTCTGGGGTGCTCTCAAATGTTTTTCAAGAAACAAAGGAGATGGGGGGGCAGTGAGGTGGCAGGAGAGGCCAGAAAAGCTACAAGAAGGGATCCAAGGCGGCCTCCCCTAGGGGGGTGGCCCAGGGTCTGGGACTGTGACCTACTCAGAGCATCAAGACCCTTAAGAGACCCCACTGCGCCCTGCCACAGCCCTGAGAAAGCTAGCATTTGGAACTGACTGCAGAGATAAAAATATTAACTTTGCTGTTTCAAAAATCATTCTTGGCTTAAAAGCACCGTCTCTCTGTTGTCATGGAATTGACAATACAGATAAGGATCAAAGAGACCAAAATAGACTCAGCTGTTTCCCACTAAACTCTCACGATCTCTTTCCCCTCAAACTTCCTCTGAAGAACATTCTAGATACTGCAAGTTGTTTCTTCATCATTCCAAGTGTAGAGACCCCAACCCATGCTAGGCAATCATTTCTTCTTAGGTAGAGCCCCACCCCGGACTCTCCCTACCATTTGGTTACGTGAACAGAGTTGGGCCAATCAGAATTCTGCCCTGGGATTTTTGCACCTTGGAACCCAAAGAGGCGTGTTGCAAGATGTAGAGTTTTCTGTGGGTCAGGAGGTTGAGTGGCCAGAGGCTAGAGGCATGCGTGAAGAGCCTCAAAAATACTTGTTTCTGGTTCCAACCACTACGGAGACCCAGCTTCTCCTCAGTCTCTGTTCATCACTGTGACAAAATACCAAGGGAAACAATCTAGGAGAAAAGCTTAGTTTGGGCTCATGATCACAGGGATTTCACTCCATAGTCCCTGGCTTTGTTATTTGGGACCTAAGGAAAAACAGGACAGGGTGGGGAAGAGGGTGGGACAGAGCAGAACTGCTCACATATGATCAACCAGGAAGCAGAATGGGAGAGAGAGAGAGGGAGAGGGGGAGAGAGAGAGAGACAGAGAGAGAGAGAGACAGAGACAGAGAGACAGAGAGAGAGACAGAGACAGAGAGAGAGAGAGATCCTTCAAAGGAACATGCCCAGTGACCCCATGTCTTCCAACCATGCCCCATCTCCTAACAGCTCTTTCAGCTCTGAACCTATCAATGGATTAATACATTTATAAAGTTAGTACCCTCACAGTCCAATCATCTCTCAATCATGCTGAGACCAAGCCTTTAACTTGTGAGCCTTTAGTGAGCTACCCATATCTAACCCACCATGCATGGACCCATGACCCACTACCTCCAATTAGGCCTAACCTCCTAGGTTCATAACCTCCCAATGGCACATCAAATTAAGAATCTGTCAGTGGGGGGCTGGAGAGATGGCTCATCCGTTAGAGCACTGGCTGTTCTTGCAGAGGACCTGGGTTCAGTGAAGATAACTGTCGTCCATAACTCCAGTTCCAGAGGATCTGATGCCCTCCTCTGGCCTCCATGGGCATTGCACACAAATAGTGCACATGTAGGCAAAACATTCATACACAAAATAAATAATTTTAAAAAAGAATCCATTGGTAAATCAATCTAAGGAAGTCAGAGCTTTCATGATTGAATCACTTCTCAATAGCAAGAGTTGGGGGCTGGGCTTTCAACGCATGAGCCTACAGGGGACATTTTAGAGTCCAACCTTAACACAGCCCCATCCTTGATTTGGTTATACAGGCTAATAAAGTAACCTGTGGGTCTATATTATTGTAGTGCTTAGGATGAAACCCAGGCTTTGCTCATGATAGGCAGGCACTGTACCACTGAGCCACACCCCCAGGCCTTACTGGGGGATTCTAGGTAGGAGCTCTGCCACTGAGCCACACCCCCAGTCTCTTCACTGGGGGATTCTAGGTAGGAGCTCTGCCACTGAGCCACACCCCCAGTCTCTTCACTGGGGGATTCTAGGTAGGAGCTCTGCCACTGAGCCACACCCCCAGTCTCTTCACTGGGGGATTCTAGGTAGGAGCTCTGCCACTGAGCCACACCCCCAGTCTCTTCACTGGAGGATTCTAGGTAGGAGCTCTACCACTGAGCCACACCCCCAGTCTCCTCACTGGGGGATTCTAGGTAGGAGCTCTGCCACTGAGCAATGCTCCCAGTCCCTCACTGGCTGATTGCTTTCCAAGCTAGCTTCTACTGCTCACTACATCCTCAGCCCCTCACTGCTGGCCCATGATTTGCCCCAGATGCTTGATGGTGGGTGGGGCAGATGGGTGGGGCAGCATTCCAAACTGACACACCATAGCAACTGCAGCCCACCCCTTAGAAACATAGCTATTCCAAGACCACCCATCCGCTGCCAACCCTACTCGTTACAGAGGGAGCCGGAGACCAAGGTCACTCGGAATCAGGAGCGTAAGTCCTTCAAATTCCTTATCCAGGGCTTTCTCTTAGAAAGTCTGAAGCCTATTAAGTCTTTAAAGAACATTATCAAGGGATGCACGTTGTTTCCCTAATCCTCAAGAAGGATTAGAGAATTCAGATGAGATAAACTCCTTCCATCAACACCACTGTGCTCCTGGCTAAATAACTCAGCCTGGGCCAGAGATGCTCACTGCACACGTTTATACCCACCCCAAACATCCAGGTGTTCTGCCAGCTTGGAGGAAGGGTCCAGGGCACCTGGGCTTCTCAGACAGAACGAAGACAAAGAACAAAGTGAGTGTGGATCTTGAGGTCAGGCCTGGTCCTAAATGTGCAGGGCTAGGGATGTGGATCAGTTGGTAAAGGGCTTGTCTAGCAAGCATGAAGCCCTGGATACATGCCTGTAATCCCAGCAGAGGTAGAGAAAGGACAATCAGGAAGTTTAAGGTCATCCTTGGCTACATAGGGAGTTCAAAACCAGCCTGGGATAGGGGACCCTGTTTCAAACATAAACAAAACAAACAATAACAACAAAAAACCTGTGGGGCATGGCATAAGTCTTTAGTTCCAGCACTTGAAAGGCAGAGGCAGGCAGATCTTTGTGAGTTTGAGGCCAACCTGGTCTATATAGTGAGCTCCAGGCCTGTCAAAACTACCTAGTGAGACCTTGTCTCAAAGAAACAACACAAACAAGGATCTGGAGAGATGGCTCAGTGGTTTAGAGCACTGGCTGCTCCTGCAGAGGATCCAGCTTCGATTCCCAGCACCCACATGGCAGTTAACAGCCATCTATAATTTCAATTCCAGGGGATCTGACACCTTCCTCTGACCTCTATGGTCATTGTGCAACACGGTACACTTACAAGCAGGCAATACACTAATACACATAAGGTAAAAATAATAAATCAGCCAGGCGTGGTGGCACTCGCCTTTAATCTTAGCACTTGGGAGGCAGAGGCAGTCAGATCTCTGTGAGTTCAAGGCCAGCCTGGTCTACACAGTGAGTTCCAGGACAGCTGGGGCTACAAAGAGACCCTGTCTCAAAGAGACCAAAAAAAAATAATAATAGTAATAATAATAATAATGATAATAATAATAATAATAAATCAAAGCCAGGCATGATGGCACATGCCTTTAGTCCCAGCACTCAGGAAGTAGAAGCAGGAGGATCTCTGTGAGTTCAAGGCCAGCCTGGACTACATAGTGAATTCTAGGTCAGCTGGGGCTACAGGAAGACCCTGTCTCAAAAAGACAAAAAAATTTAAATAAATAAATCAAAAAAAGAGAGAAACAACACAAACAAAAGAAAAACAAAACAACAAAAGGAGTTATAAAGCAAACTGTGAGCTGGACATTTTCTCCGTCTCTCCCTAACAACTTCACAGGACCAAGATGAACTGATTCCCTGTGGACTTCTGGCCTCCAGTCACTGCTCCTGGCCAGCCCTGCCCACTCTATCCCACCCTTTCCTGCCAGCACCCTTTCTCCCTAAACACACACTCTTGGCTACCCTCTGTCCCAGGAGTACGTGATGCCAGCATCAGGAAAGCCCAAGCAGGCCTTGGAGGGGAACCCAAAGATGCTTAGATGGGGATTAGGGTCCCAAAGGAGACCAGACTGGGATGATGGCAGGACACCATAACCTGGGCTTGAGGTGACTGTACTTAGCTATGTCCAGCTGATATTCTGGAGAGTGAACAGAGACGGGCAAAACCAGCAATAGCCAGTCTAGCTGGACTTGGAAGTTTTGGTGTGCTGAGGGTAAGTGGGAGCCACAGAAGGATTTTGGAGCTGCTGGTAACAGGCTCAGCTTTGCTCTGGGACAAATGCTATGACGAGCAGGGGATGCAGAGTGCTGCCGAGGCCTGGATCAGGCTGCTGTGGTTGTCAAAAGGGACAGAGACCTAGGATGTTTGGGGGACACTAAGAAAGGAAAGCAGGAGCCTCCAAATGTGGGGAGAGTCAAGTGTGTGCTGGTAACAATGGGCTGTCTTGTTGTTTTTATTACATTGTGTGTGTGTCTGTGTGTGTCTGTGTCTGTGTGTCTGTGTCTGTGTGTCTGTGAGTGAACAACATGGGTGAAGGTCATAGGACAACTTGTGGGAGTTGGTTCTCTCCTTCCTCCATGTGGGCCTGGGGAATGGAACATAGGTTATCAGGCTGGGCAGCAAGTGCCATTACCTGCTGAGCCATCTTACTAGCACAAGCACTGGTTAATTTCTAGGTTGTAACTATTCACTGTGGCTGACCTGAAGGAAACCACGTCACATGGCATCATTGGACTTAAAGGTAGTAATAGACAATGTGTCTCCACCATCAAGGCGAAGTGTAGAACACAATAGCAAAATACTTAGAAGTGATGAGCATGGATTACTTTCACGAGTTCATCGAGTTTAATTTTTAATTATGGGATGGAGTTTGACAGTTGTCTTGAAAATTTTACTGAAAAGTATAATCGGTTTTCTAGAGCTAGTGGTCACAGCTCCAGAACAGTACAGAAAGTTCTAGCAAACATTCCTAAATAGAACCAACCAGGACAGGTATTCACATCCACCCCAGGGCTGCTAAAGAGAGAACTCAGCATCACCAAGAAGCCGAACCAAGACAGAGTGGACCCACCAGGCACAGACTCTGCCCACCAGGTACAGGTTCCACTCACCAGACATTGCCCTGACCACCCACACAAGCCCTCACCTCACTCCTGCAGGCCTCCCTTCACACACAGTGCAGTTTTTCTGCCAAGTGACAAGATGCAGGGACATTTCATTGTTTGAGCTTCTGTTCACCCAGGGCTTATGGCCACTGGGCACCAACTTGGTTCCAGCTCAGGACTGACAGTTGCCACCTGTGTTTGGTCTTTTTGAGACAGGGTCTCCCTATAGCCCCAGCTGGCCTGGAACTCACTATGTAGACCAGCCTGGCCTTGAACTCACAGAGATCCGCCTGCCTCTGCCTCCTGGGTGCTGAGACTAAAGGTGTGTGCCACCATGCCCAGCAAATATTTATTTATTTACTTTTATTTTATATGTATGAGTATATTGCCTGCATGTGTGTAAGTGCACCTGTGTTGTACACTGCCCAAGGAGGCCAGAAAAGGGCATTGGATACTCTGGAACTGGAGTTAAGGACAGTTGTTAGGTTCTGTGTGGGTGCTGAGAACGGAACCCAGGTCCTCTGCAAGAGCAGCCAGTGCTCTTAACCACTGAGCCATCTATCCAGCCCTGTCACCTGTCATTAATGTAGGTCACACAGTGACTGCTGAGTGCCCCCCAGCCCCTCACTGGAGGATTCTAGGCAGCAGCTCTACCACTGAGCCACACCCCAGCCCCTCACTGGGATTCTAGGCAGGTGCTCTACCACTGAGCCACCCCCCAGCCCCTCACTGGGGGATTCAAGGCACGTGCTCTGCTACAGAGCCACACCCCAGCCCCTCACTGGAGGATTCTAGGCAGGTGCTCTACTACGGAGCCACCCCCCAGCCCCTCACTGGGGGATTCAAGGCACGTGCTCTGCTACAGAGCCACACCCCAGCCCCTCACTGGAGGATTCTAGGCAGGTGCTCTACTACGGAGCCACCCCCCAGCCCCTCACTGGGGGATTCTAGGCAGGTGCTCTACCACTGAGCCACACCCCCAGCACCTCACTGTGGGATTCTAGGCAAGTGCTCTACCACTAAGCTACATCCCCAGCCCCTGTGGATCTCAAATATCCAGCCGACAGTCTGCTCCATCCTGGACAGTCTACTCCATCCTGGACCCCTGACACAGCAAGCCATTTAGCAAGTTGTCTGGAAACACACTGTCCTCAACAGATGTCTCCTCTGAGAGGAGGGGCTGTCTCTCTCCATTTACCCTCCTACAACATAAATTTCTGGATCTGTAAATGATTCCATTTATTTTCAAAGGAAACAATAAAGCTATTTTCAGCTTGGGAACAAGTGAGGGCACTGATCATAAAACCCTAAATGTTGCTCCTAGGAAACTACTGTCCTATTGCAGAGGTCAGCAGCCTTCCCCACCCTGGGGACACTTGGTTGCGGGGAGTGGGGGGCGTGAGTGCAAAATGCATGTGGAGAGGGAGGAAGAAGGGTGCACAGAGAGCATCCTGGAGTCACATAGCTGGATTGGACCTTTGGTTTTTATAAACCCAGACACAGAGAGGGTGAGGGCCCTGCCTTAGGACCCACAGCCTGTGGTGCCAGAGCCCTGAACCGCAAAGCTCTGCTGGGCACCTCGGCTGCAACGACGATTATGGTGTTTTCTCAGCGCCTGGGAACAGATGGCCCCAGCTCCCACCCACGGAAGCCAAACATTTTCCCTGGCTCATTTGCTCACAAGCCTGCTTTTGTAAATAGAGAGTAGATGAGTTTTTCCGAGAAGCATAGCTCACAGTAGATCTGACAGCAGGAGGAGAGGTCTTGGAGGAAGGTGGAAAGGGCTCAGGTAAGCAAGGCCCAGGTGGAGCCCAGGCAGGGGCCAGGAGTCACTGCTGGAGGTGGTCACGAAAGGATGCTAACTCAGGCTAGGCAGGCCTGGCTCAGGTACTGAGATAGCCTGAACCCAGGTGGATTCTCTGGGAGGTGGACTGTCTCTAGGAGTCTGTATGTCCTCGCCCCCTTCACCTGAGGACCAGCTCAGAGCAGCCCACCCCAGCATTTCCTTGTCTTTCAGTATTTTATTATTTTTATTTTATGTGTGTGAGTGTCACGCCTGCATTAGGTAAGTGCACCCGTGTCGTGCAATGCCCAAGGAGGACAGAAGAGGCTGTCGGATCCCCTGGGACTGGAGTTACGGACAGTTGTTAGCTGCCATGTGGGTGCTGGGATTCAAACCCGGGTCTTCTTCAAGAACAGTCAGTGTTCTTAACCACTGAGCCATCTCTTCAGCCTTCACCAGCATTCTTTCTACAGTACTCATCCAGTTCGTCTCTACCCATTCCTCTCTCTTTCTTTGCTGTGTGATCCTGGGGAAATACCTTCACCTCTCTGGGCCTCATCCCAGCAGCAAATGGAAATTGTGGGAGGTATCTTGGAAGTGGTGGGGGGAGGTGAGGTGGAGGAAGAGGAGGAAGAAGTGTATCCAGAATTTATGGATGAATGGGAGCAAAGGAAATTAGGTGGGCAAGTGCTCCAGGATGTGGAACTTTGTGGATGAAATGTGGACAAAGGGGACTATGGGGCTGGGCCTAGTGCAACAATAGCACTAGGGAGGTGGAGGCAGGAGGACCGAAAATTCAAGGCTAGCCTGGGCTACATATCAAGGACCGAAGGGAAGACAGAAGGAATGAAGTTTGAAAGGAGAGACAGTGGGAGGGAGAAAGGGATGGAGGGAGAGAGGGAGGAAGGAAGAGAGGGAGGGAGGGAACCACAGGTCAGGGAAGCCACAGGTAACATACACAACCAGGCTTCAAATGATATGCCTAGGGAGATGCCTGGGGCTCCCTGCAAGTGGAGATTCACCAGAGCACAGAAGGGCTAGGGCCAGCTGGAAGGAAGGCAGCCAGCTCTCCAGTGTCAGCAACAGGCCCTCATGTTCCCTGAGGCTCCCAGTCCCACCTCACCTCCTCCCTGCCCTGCCAACCTCACCCACAGCAGCCGGTAATGAAGAGTTGTTTCTCGCTAAAAGCCCTTGGAGCGGGGCCAGGCAGCTTCTGGGTCTTGAGCCAGCCTCCAGCAGCCAACCGCAGCCCTCCCGAGTCCTTATCCCACCTATCTGTGGCTGGAGCTGTGGTCTCAGGAGGAGCCTGATGCAGGGGGCAATGGTCTGATCTCCAGGACTAGCAGTCTGAGGGGTTCAAGGGTGCAGTGTGAGGACAGATCGGGAGGGATGGATAGCTGCCCTGCTGTGCTGTGTGACTTGGACAAGCTCTTCCAAGGAGCTCAGCTACCCTCTGTGCTAGCTCGCTCCCAGCAGCCTGATGCAGATCAGACTGAAGGATGCATTTGGCCCAGAGCCTGGAGCTTGGCAGTGCACAGCAGGTACCACATACTTACCCTCCTGAATAGTCCCTGATTCATTCTTTCTCTCTTCCTTCCTTCTTTCCTTCCTTTCTATCTTTATTTTTATTTACTTTTGGTCTTTTTGTGATAGAATCTCCCTGTGGCACCAGCTTGCCTGAAACTTGGTATGCAGACCAGGCTGGCCTCTATCTTACAGAGATCTGCCTGCCTCTGCCTCTAAAGTGTTGGGATTAAAGGCGTGCACCAGCATGCCTGACTTATCTTTATTTTTCATTTTTGGTTTTTCATTTCATTTTTTAAAATAGTGTACTTATTATTTTTATTTTATGTGTATGAATGTTATGCCTGCATGCATGTAAGTGCACCCATGTCAGGTGGTGTCCACGAAAGTCAGAAGAGGGCATCAGATCCCCTGGAACTGGAGTTACCTGATGGTTGTTAGCCACCATATGGGAGAGCAGCTAGTGCTCTTAACCACTGAGACATCTCTCCAGTCCTCTTTATTTCCTTTTTCTTTGTTTTATTTTTACTTTATTTTTTGTTTGTTTGTTTATTTATTTATTTATTGAGACAGAGTCTCACTCTGTAGTCCTGGCTGACCTGGAACTGACTGTGTAGACCAGGCTAGCCTCACACTCACAGGGCTCTGCCTCCCAAGTGCTGGGATTAAAACTGCACCACTACTCCTGGCTATTTATTTTCTTATTGAGAGAAAGTTTTTCAGGAACTCAGGCTGGCCTAGACTTACTATGCAGCCAAGGCTAGCCTCAGATTCCCCATCCTCTTCCCTTAGCCTCCCCAGTTGCTGGGATTACAAGAGTGAGCCAATATGCCCTGATAAACTGCATTGTAGGATTGGAAGGCAATGTCACAGGACTGGCATGGATGTTTGGAGTTACCAGTGTGAACAGATTTCACAAGAAAACTAGACATTTTTATTTTGTTTTATTATTACTTTCTTTTTCAGAGTAGGGGACTGTCTTTATTATTATTTTTTGCACTTCTGGGGATTGAACCCAGAGCCTCTTATATGTTAAAAGAGCCCTCTACCACTGAGCCACATCCTTACTGGGGAGTCTAGGCAGAAGCCCTACCACTTTGCCACGCCCCAGTCCCTCGCTGGGAGGTCCTAGGCAGGGGCTCTACCACTGAGTCACACCCCCAGCCCCTCATTGGGGGATTCTAGGCAGGGGCCCTCACTGGGGGATTCTAGGCAGGTGCTCTACCACTGTGCCAGACCCCAGTCCCTCACTGGGGGATTTTAGGTAGGTGCTTTACCACTGAGCCATGACCCCAGGCCCTTACTGAGAGGGTCTAGGCAGGCACTCTTCTTCTGGACCATGCCACAGTCTGGTTTCTTGGTCGTCATTTCGGCCAGCAGTCTGGTCTTTGTGGTGCTTGGAAGTCTGTCCATGGTGCTGGAGTGGAGGGGGGAGCAGGCAGCACAGCATCCTGGTTAGACATAAGCAGCACTGGGGCTGATTCACAGGTCGCAGCCTGCAGCTCAGGCAGGCCCCTGTTCCCTGAGGCCTCAGTGAATGTGCAGAGGCTGTTCTGCCTGAGGTCAGGCTTTAATGCCAATGACTTGGTCCATCCATTCAAAGGGAACCAGAAATTCCATTATTCTGGGGTTGCTGTGAGAATAAATGTGGTTAATTTGTCACAGGGAGGTGTCATTATTATTATAAATCCACCATCCCCTAAGTGGCCTCTTCTTTTGCCAGCTGGCCTCCTTTGGTCATCTAAGAAAGGGCTTGAAGAGCACCAGGGTCCCGGAGAACATCAGCAGGTGTTGATATGAAGGCCACACCTACACCAGGGACACTGGAAGTGCAGTCCCTCCCCTCACTGTGACCATAGCAATGGCAGTCCCTCTCCCCCTCCGGGTGTTCTGACCAGGCCTCCACACCTGCTCTGACTTTGAATGCAGTTGATGGGAAAGAGTCTAATGATATTAAGTTAATATGTGGCAATAAATTAGGTTTGTTTACAGAAAGTAGATGGTTTAGGGCAGACTAGCAAGAGCTTAGAGCTTGGAGCTTGGGGAAGGCTATAGGAGATGCTCTTGAGCTCTCTCCCTTAAAATCTTCTTTTGTTTTTGAGACAGGGTCTCATTATGTAGCCCTGGCTGGTCTGGAACTCAGTAAGTAGACTAGGCTAGCTTCTGCCTCCCAGGTGCTGGAATTAAAGGCATGCAACACCATGCCCAGCTTCTTTTAAAAAAACTTTTAAATCATATTTATAGTACGTGGGGGCACATACTATACAAAGAACATACAAAGAACAGCTTGAATTTTTTTCCCTTTACTATGTAAAAGGGTCCTGGGGATTGAACTCAGGTCATTCGCCTTGGCAACACACGCCTTTACCTGCTGAACCACCTTGCCAGCCCTGCAGGTCTCTCTTATTCTTCCCTCTCCCCAATTTTTTTATTGTGTATGTGTCTGTGCAGATGGTGTGTGTGCATGGGTGTACTTTTCACAGTGCACATGTGGAGGTCAGAGGTCAACTTTGTGGAGTCAGTTCTCTCCTTCCACATTTACAAGGCTCTGGGGATGAAAGTCAGGTCTTTGGAGCTGTGAGGCAAGCACCTTCACTTGCTGAGCCATCTTGCCCCTCGCCGCAGCAAATGCTTTATTATGAAAAATTTAAACATAAAGGAAAGTAGAAGGAGTTGCATGGGGTGCTGACTTTGGGCTCTATCTTTTACTTTTCTCGGCTGTCCAATCCATCTCCCTATCCCCTAGAGCCATCTTATTTTTCAAGAATTTCAAAGAATCGCAAACAAGGCATGATGGTGCATGCCTGTCATCCCTGCACTGGAGAAGCTGAGGGAAGTGTTGCAGGAAGGCTGCAAGTTCAAGGTTAAATTTGACTAAACACTGAGACTGTAAAAATAATAAAGGGAGGGGGGAAGGAGGGAGGGAGGGAGAGAGAGGGAGAGAGAGAGAGACAGAGAAAGCAGTTGCAGACATAGGACACTGTACATCTAAAAAAAAGTACTCTTACCTGGATGTCAATATTTTGGGGGGGGTGACATCTTAGAGCTTGAACTTAGCTAGGTAGCCAAAGATGGCCTTTAATTTCTCTAATCTTCCTGCCTCCACCTCCCAAGTATTGGGATTATAAATGTGCACCACCACACCTATTCCTCTGTGTATGTGTGTACATGTGTGTTGTGTATCCACACATGAGAGGGGGTGTGCAAGTACCCATATAGTCATGGAAACCACAGAAGGATGTCAGGTGTCCTGCTCCACCAATCTCCACCTCGTTCTCTTGAGACAGGATCTCTCACTGAGCCTGGAGCTTGTTTGACAGTCAACAAGCCCCGGAGATCCTCCTGTTTCAACCCAGCTACCCTTCTCCTAGTGCTGCGGTTGCAGGAGTGCTTTGTTGCATAGGTACTGGAGATGTAAACTCAGGTCCTCAGGCTCGTACTTTTACCACTGAGCTGTCTATGCAGCCCCTGTTTGATATTTTTAATTGAGACAAGATCTCAGGTAGCCCAGACTGGTCTCGAACTCACTATATAGCCAAAGATGACCTTGAACTCCTTACTCTCTTGCTTGCACCTCTGGAGTGATGGAATTACAGGCATGCACCACCACATCTGGTTAAATCATTTGCTTTTGATTTGCTTGTTTGTTGTTTTAAACAGTCTCACTCTGTAGTCCTGGCTTGACTGGAATTCGCTATGTAGACCAGACTGCCTTGAACTCATAGAGATCCACCTGCTTCTTGAGTGCTGGGATTAAAGGCTTGTGCCACCATGCCCAGCTCCTTTTGGTTTTCTTCCCCTGCACCTCCATGACAGTGCTGGGGATGGAACCTAGGACTTCCAATATTCTAAGCAAGTCCTCTACCACTTTTGTTGAACTTTTGTTCATTTTGGTGGAGTAGGTGTTCAATGTGTATGTGTGTGCTGAGATAGGGTCTCTCTATGTAGTCCAGGCTGCCCTCAAATTCACAATCCCTCTGCTTCAGTCTTCTGAGTCCTGGGATGTCAGGTTGCTCCACCCTGCTGGGCACTTTTGCTGAGTTTTGACAAATTCATGCACAAGACAACCTGTTACCAGGATACCGAGCACCATCACACCCCATCATTCCCTCTAGCCCCGCTCCGGGAGGGTAGCCACCATCTGATTCCCTTAGAGTCCTTTTGCATGTTCTAGAAATTCATAGAAACAGGGTCACATGGTATGTGTTCTCTTGAGTCTGTTCACTCTAACGCGTGTGAGGAGTGCGCAGGTGCTGGGCAGGAGGAATGTGTTACATTCTGAGTGGGTTCCACAGCGTGGGTGAGCTACAGGCTTTTACCCATCTCCTATTCATAACACACAGGCTGTCTCCAGTTTGTTACTACTATGAATAAAATGTGTACAGTTGGCCCTCAGCATCTGTAAGGAATTAGATAGAAGATCCCCATGGTATGGAATCCAGGATGGCCTATTGAAATGGTGCTGTGTTGTGCATAGAATCTATTCACCTCCTTCCATATACTTTGGGGGAGTGGTGGGAAACAGAGTCTCATGTAGCCCAGGCTAGCCTTAAAGTCACTATGTAGCTGAGGATGACTTTGAACTTCTGGTCCCCCTGCTTCTTTCTCCTCAGTGCTGGGTTTACAGACTTGAGCCACCACGCCCGATTTATGTGATGCTGGGAATTGAACCCAGGCACTCATGTATGCTAAGAAGATGCTTTACTGACTGAGCTCCATCCCCAGTTATTACATTTTATCATTCTTTTTATTCAAACAAGTAAATAATCATATGATCTTTTTTCCTTCGGGCTGATTAATGCTAAATTACTTGAGGTATGGCTCAATGGTATAGCATTTGCCTAGCACACAAATGCATGAAGTCCTGGGGTCCATCCCCAGCACCACATAAAAAATGAATTATGCTAGAATTATGTTAATAACATCTTTTTGAGACAGGGTCTCACTATATAGACCAGGCTGACTTTGAACTCACAGAGATCCACCTGCCTCTGCCTCCGAGTGCTGGGGTTATAGACATGCACCACCACACCTGGTTTAATAGCATCCTATATAGGAGATCACCCTCTTGCTTGCATGGTGGCATATTCCTATTGTCACGGGTTCCTGGATTCCTTTAGCTAATATTTGATTTAGAATTTTTATGCTAATATCCACAAATGAGGTGGTTCTGTGTTTCCTTAGGGTTATTGTGGTCAGATTGAAAGACTTTTCTTGTTTTCTCTCTGTATCTCACACCTGTGCTTTTAAAAAGCCTTGGGGTTCCCTCATCTTTAAAACTTTGATAGAATGCTGTTGTTCTGTCATCAAAGCCCAGTGTTTGGGAAAATGGAAGCAGGAATTCTTTATTGTACTCCTCCCTTTCTTTTCTAGGCATTGTTCTATTTAAGTTTCTTTCTCTTCTTGTGTGTGTGTGCATCTGTTCATGTGTGTGCATGCATGCAAGTGTGTGTGGAGGTCAGAGGTCAATGTCATGTCTTCCTCAGTTGCTCTCCACCTTATTAAAGATTTTTAATTTTACCATATATGTATGCATACTTTGACTGCATGTATGTAAGTGCACCTATGTCACAGAGGTCAGAAGAGGGCATTGGATTCCCTGGAGCTCGAGTTATGGACAGTTGTTAGCCACCACGTGGGCACTAGGGACCAAATCTGGACTCTCTGCAAGAGCAGCCAGAGCCATCTCTCCAGACTCTACTGTCCTGGTTTGTTTATCCATTGCTGTGACAAAATTCTCTGACCACTACCAACTTGGGGAGGAAAGGGTTTATTTAGCTTACATATCCCAGGTCACAGTTCATCCAGGAGCCCAAGGTAGGAACTCAGGGCAGGAACCTGGAGGCAGGAGCTGGAGCACAGGCCATGGAGGAATACTGCTTACTGGCTTGCTCCCCTGGCCCCTGCTCAGCCTGCTTTCTTATGCAACACAGGCCCACCTGCCACCACCCACAGTGGGCTGGGCCCTCCCACATCACTCATCAAGAAGATGCCCCTCAGATATGGCCACAGACCAGTCCAATAGCAGTAATTTCCCAATTGAGGCTCCCTCAACCCAGGTGTCAAGTTGACACTAAAGCTATCCAGCACATCTACCTTATTAATTTTAAAAGCACTTTTTTCATTTACTTATATTTGTTTGGGGTGTGTGTGTGTGTGTGTGTGTGTACCAAATTACAGAAGTTGATTCTCTCTTCCCACCATGTAGGTTCTGGGAATCAAACTCAGGTTGTCAGGCTTGGTGGCAAGTGCTTTTACCTCCTGATGTATGTCATTGGCCCCACCTTTGTTTTTGAAACAGTTTCTTACTGAGCTGGAGAATTTGGCTAGACTGCTTGGAGATTGAGCCCCAGGAAATTTTCCTGTTTCTGCCTGCCACCTCATCATTCCTGGCTTTTTACGTAGGTGCTGGAGATTTGAACTTGGGTCCTCATGCTTACAGAGCAAGCACTTACCAACTGAACCATCTCCCCAGCACCCTAAGTTTCTTTCTTTTCTGATAGCTAGCTTTCTGCTAACTTATAGTTTCCCAGAGTCATCATTACACCCGGCTTCTCTGATTTTTTTGTTTTTTCCATACAGAATGGAAGCTATCTTTTGGATTCCTTCCCACTTCCTATTTCTGTGTCACTTCACACTCTTACACTGTCAGCTTTCCAGATTATTCTAAATCTTTCCTTCTTTCCTAACCACTTATTCTGGCGGCTTATGATTTCTTTGTAGGGTTTGACATATGATTCCACTGATTTTCTTGGGTTTTTCAATATAACACTCACATTGTCTCTTCCCCACCTGGAGGAATAGGACTTAAGCCCCTTCTTGGGCAACGTGTCCATCTGCAGGGCTTGCTATTACCAAGAGTTCCTTGGTTTAAATTGTCTGGACCAAAGGGTAAGCATGTTTTTCAGGCCACTTCATTTTCCAGAAGGGGTGTTCCAGTTGACACTTGAACCTGCAGCCCAGCAAGGGGATTATTTATTTACTTCTTTTAATTTGCTTTACTGGGGATGAAAGCCAGAGCCATATGCTAGCCAAGAGCTCTACTGCTGCGTAGCCATAGGGATTCTAGGCAGGTACTCTACCACTGTGCCACACCCCCAGCCCCTCACTGGGGGAGTCTAGGCAGGTGCTCTACCACTGAGCCACACCCCCAGCCCCTCACTGGGGGATTCTAGGCAGGTACTCTACCATTGAGTCACACTCCCAGACTATCACTGGGGGATTCTAGGCAGGTGCTCTACCACTGAGCTACACCCCAGCCTTTGTTTTTGTTTTTCCTTAGGGACAGAGTCTCATTTAAGTTGTCCAGACTGGCCTTCAACCCACTCTGTAACCCAGACTGACCTCAAACTTTTGAATCTTCCTACTTCAGCATCCAGGAAGAAGTTGTTAGATCTCTGCATCTATTCTTGTCCTCTCCATTGACAAAATGTCTCCCTGAAGTCCAACTCTTTTCTATGGCCACCAAGACCCTTGTTGACTGGGTTTCTGCTCTGGCCTGGAATCCTCCTGCCTCAGCCTCCCAAGTGCTGGGATGCCAAGCATGCACCACCACACAGCTACACTACCTTCTTAACTTGAATGTAAGGAATTTTCCCAGCCTCTGCACTGGCTCCTCTTCTATCCTAAAACACTATGGCACAAGCCTCCTCACCATGCTGCCCAGGTTCCTTTCCATCAGTCATTCAAGTGCCTCAGCTCACTTGCCACCTTTGCAGAGTGGCCTTTGCTTGCCACCTAGATAACTGCCCATCCCTTTCCCCAGAGCCACAGGCTGTGGGCCAGTCCATCAGTCTGTTTTCTCATATCCCAGGCACTTGATGTTCACAGAATCATGGCACTTGTTACCTGTGGAAGAAATGCTGCTTGGAAATCTCCCATGCCCAGGACAAGGCATGGCTCTCTATACTCCCCAATAGCCTTCCAAAGCTTTCAGTTTTTTGACACAGGGCCCAGGGTCTCATGGGCCTCGAGGCCCGGGCTGGCCTCGACCCCCTATGTATGTAGCTTAGAATGACCTTGAACTCCTCATCCTACTGTCTCCACCCTTCAAGAGCTAGGGTTACAGGCATGCACCACCATGCCTGATTTATGCAGTGCTGGGGTTGGAACCTAGGGTTTCAATGCATGCTGGTTTCATGCATGCACTCTACCAGCTGAGCTACAACCCAACCCCCAAAGCCTCAGACTCTATATAAAGTCATGGACCAATCAACAGGCCATCTTCCATGACCTGTAGGGCTGCAAAGGGAAGTCAGGGGACACATCCTGTCCTTGAGTACATTGTATGGGATAGGTTACTGAGCCAAGTGTGGTGGTACACACCTGCCATCCCACCACTCCAGAAGCTGAGACAGGAGGACCCCAAGTTCCAGGTCACCGTGGGCTACATAAGGAGCTCCTGTTTCCAATCAATCAATTAAGAAATTTTAAAAAAAGACACTCCCAAGGGTTCAGTGATTTAGGAGAGACTGGCCAGACCGTGAGAAAGACCCCTGCCATGGGCAGAACTAAGAACAGGGCTCCCAGTGAGAAGTCGAGATCCAGGCGAGAGGAGGGGCATCCAGACAGGATGGACCTGGTGGCTTGGTCCAGAATAGCCACTCCCGACACCCATGGCCAGGTCTCAGTCTGGAAGGACTCAGGACAGCTTCTGTTCTCAATCCCTGGCCTCCCTCGTCTTGGCTTTGCACCCTTCCTCCCTCCCTTCTGGCCCGTGGCCAGGACCAGGGTGGTAGACCCTTCTCCAGCAATCAGCGAGTCTCTCGAGTTCGACATGGCTCCTCTCAGGTCGGTGACCCAAAGAGCAATCCGAAACCTGGTACCAAAGTTGAGGGGGTTGGGTAGCTAAGATGGCCAACATGGTCAGTCTCAGTCCACCCTAGTGTGCTAGAGTGTGAGGGATCGGGATTTGCCGCTGGAGAGGAGGCGGTGCCAAGCGGGGCGTGAATTTGTAGATAGGCGGGGCGTGTGGGAAGGGGTGGGGCAGAGATGGGGATGAGGAGGCAGGGCGCGCGGAGAGACTGGGGGAGGGGCCATGAGGGGCGGGACGGATGGGAAGTGATGGGATGGAACCAGACAGGCAAGGGGCGGGACATGTCAGAAGGGTGGGGAAGGGGGCTACCATGGGCGGAGCGTATGGGACTAGACTAGGTAGATGATGCCCCTGAGCAGGCAAGGAAGGGTAGGTAGAGACGCTGTGGGAGAAGAAAGAGGAGGGTGGGGCGTGTGGGATATTGGAGGCGGAGCCAGGCAGGAATGGGGGAATGGTGATGATAAGGGGGAGGGGCTTAAGGGAAGGATGGAAGCTGTGGCTGGTGGGGTAGCTGGAGATAAGGGCGGGGTGTGTGGGAAGGATGAAGCAGGGCCAGACAAGCAGGGACGTGTGGGAGTAAATAAAGGAAGGAGCCTGTGGCCTGGATAGGGACAGGAGTGGGGGCGGAGCCTGGGCAAGGAGGCGGGGACAGGTGTGTGGGAAGGACTAGACAGGGCTGGGGGCGGAGCCATGCGCAGTGGGTGGGCATCTGAGAGGCGGAGCTGGGGCGGGACTATGCAGATAAGCAGGGGAGGGGAGGAGCGTGTCGCCGGCTGAAGGGCGGAGATATGCAGATAATA
>NW_008354274.1:613789-623612 GCF_000622305.1 Nannospalax galili | reverse complement strand
GCTGAGGACGCCGGCCGCGCCCGGCCCGAGCCGCGGGGAGCGGGGCGCGGCACACAGGGTCCGGGCGCGGGCTGGCGGGCGGTCACGGAGCATCCCAGCCTGGGGCCGGCCGAGGTAAGTGTCGCCGCGGAGGTGGCGGGGAGACGCCGGCGGGGACCTGTCGGAGCCTTTGTCTGCGGCGCGCGGCCCCACTCGCGCCGCCTCCCGGGCTCCGAGTCCTCACCCGCACCTCTTGTCCTGGGAAGAGGGGTCCCCTCGCCCTGTGCAGCGTCGCAGCGAGCTAGCCCGCTGCAGTGAGCTGCGAGCGCGGGACCCGTTGTCTGGTAGGGGACAGACGCAGACGGCCTTGGCCGAGCTGGATCATGGCACTACCTCTTCCTTTGGGCACACCCCAAGGGTCCTTGCATCCTAAGTTCCTCCCGGACCCACTTCTGTCCATCTTTCTCTTCTGCCCATCAAGCCGCTCCCTTCTAGTTCTTGGGAAAGCTTCTCAAAGAGGTGGGGACTGGGCACAGGGGTCGCGACCTCTGAGTTGCCCACGGAGGTCTCTCCTTTGCCTAGAGGCATGGGTTTGTGATCAAACTTTGGTGTTCCGGCGGAGGAAACATCAGGGTCTCCTAATGTCAGGGTCTGTGCAGGAACTCAGGGCATGGAGGGAGGTGGCCCGGGTTGCCCCTGAGCCCTGAGGATATCCCAGGCCTTGATCAGCCTGTGGCACTGGCTTTCCATTTGTCTGTCCACCGGGGCGCCAAGAGGGGATGCCCAAAGGGGCCTGAAACCCACAATCCTGCAGTAGTGAGTTGAGCTTTCCAATGAGCAAGGAGACTTCATAAGGAATTGCACAGGGGACAGGGGCATCCAAGGGCATCTAGCTTAGCAGACTTGTGGCTGGAGCCAGAAGTTCAAGGCCTGAGGAAGACAAGCAGGCTGGCTCTTCAAGTGGAACTGAGTTTCTCTATCCTCTCTGCTGGCTTCTAGTGGAAAGCAAGCAGCTTGGGACTCAGGTCAGCCCTGCCCTGGGGTCCAGACTAGGTCCTGCAGCCCACCTCACCCCACTGCCCTGAAGACACAGCTTCAGTCCCAGCTGCAGTGGGAGGGGCCAGTGGTTAGCCAGGTCCAATTAGTGCTGACTGGCCGAGGTCTTGACCTTTCTGCCTCCTGCAAACTGAGGGAGTGAGCCTGGCTTTCCAGGGCTGCCCAGAGTTGGGAACCCTCTTCTGCCCACTTGGTGCTAAGGGGTAGCACTGTATGCAACCAAGCTTTTCCTACCAACCACACAATCCCTCTTTGTGAAGTACTCTCACTCCTCTAGGTGGGTAAACTGAGGCCAAGGGTGGTCTGAAGGCCAAAGAATTGATCTGTTTTGTCTCAGCTGTCATTGGGACAAGTGCTGAGGGGTCCCACAACATAGGAGAGCAGAAAAGAGTTTCCTTTTCTCTCTGCACGCCCTTAAATTTTAATTAAAGTGGATAATGGAAGGAAGGAAGGTCTGAGACCTCAGGGTGCTGAATGTGGGGGGCTGTGAGAGGAGAGAGATGAAAGCCACGGGGACAGTGTGGGTGGCAGCTGCCGGCCACACTGACTGAGCCAGAGCGATCAGCCTGGCTGGATGCAGAACACGTCCACTTTCCCGGATGGTGTGGCCTCAGCCAGGCAGAAACCTCCCGTGCTGGCCAGGCATGTCTGGGAGACTGCATCATGGGAGCCCCTACTGAACACGAGCCAGGCTTTTTGGGGTCTCTGATGTCGTCCAGGGCTGACCTTCCATCCTGACTGGATCACTATGAGTGGTATCGTAACACTGTCCCCCTTCCCCCTGTATCTAAGAAGGAATGTTGGGTAGGCTGGAGCCTGAGAGAGACACTCCAAGCCTCCATTTACCCAGCATCTTTTGAGCTCAGGTAGGTGTATACCAAGTGACAGGCAAGGTCAGGGTTGTACTCAAGGCCACCATCATTCAAACCCAGGCCAGCTATGCCCTAAGCAACTCCAAAATGTGGCTAGAAAGACCAGAGTAGATGGTGAGGGCCCTTCAGGAAAGCCTTGAGCATGGGAGGTGAGCGGATTCACATGGGTTCCCAGCCCCCAGAAAGAAAAGTTCTCAGCCTCTTCTCCACTGGCTATGGGTACTGGTCACATGGGTTGGCCCCTTGTAGTGGCAGAGCTCCTTAGGCCCCTGCAGACTCTGAGGCCCCAGGGAGGCCCCAGTCTCTGTTCCTGACCCAAGGACACATCTATAAAGAGCTAGAGAATGGAGAGAGAGGGGTCTAGGAGGAGGACTTGGTAGCTAGTGGGCAGAACCCATATTGGGGTCTGGGAATAGAGTAAACTAAGGCAGGAAAGCTGTAGAAATGAGGAACCAGCGAGGAGACAAAAACTGGTGGATGGTACACAGGGCATGGTGACGGTTTAGCTCCACAAATAACTGATATAGTTTTGGAAGGTGGGGTCCCTTAGGGTGAAGGCCTCCTAGCTTCCCCCGGGGGTTCTCACAGATGCTATGAGGAAACAGAAGCTGTCTGTGTCCATGTTTGGGGTCCAGTGCATGTATCCTTTTGGTATCAGATAAATGAATCGATGGTGTTTAAAAAAAAAGTCTCCTGATAAAAGGTAGAGGTAGGGGAAATGCTAGACACTGTGCACATGGGGTTGCCTACATAGAGGGGCATTTCCCAGCCCTGGAGAACTGAGATCCTTCCCATTCCCCCAAAGATAAGGGCTGACAGATATGAACTGAGGCAAGAAACACTGAGGCAAGACTACAGTGAGTAGAACACCTGCCTAGAACTCTCCCCTGCCGTGAGAGACTGGGGTGTAGCTCAGCAGTAGAGTTGTCTGCCTTGAATCCTCTAGTGAGGGGCTAAGGCTGTGGCTCTGTGGTAGAACACTTGCCTAGGATCTCCCAGAGAGGGGCTAAGGGTGTGGCTCAGTAGTGGAGCACCTACCTAGAATCCCCCAGTGAGGGGCTGGGGTGTGGCTCAGTGGTAGAGCACTTGCCTAGAATCCCCTAGAGTGAGGGGCTAGGGGCTTAGCTCAGTAGTAGAACACCTGCCTAAAATCACCCAGTGAGGGCCTGGTGGTGTGGCTCAGCAACAGAGTGCCTACCTGGAATCCTTCAGTGAGAGGCCGGAGCTGTGGTTCAGTACCAATGAGGTGGGTGTCTCCCAAGCCTGGGTTGGTGTCTGGGTCTACTATTTTCTGCTCATGAGAGCAGAGCAGGAATTGTTCATCAAGTTGTGCTCACTTTTGTTGGCTGAATAACAAATGAGTAGTGGCACCTCCCTCCCAAAGGGAAAGGATGAGTGAGACAGTTGTAGCCCGGTGCTGGCAAATGAAGTCTTCCATAATGTCACTCGTTATTTCTGATTGCTCACTGAGTCCTGGAATTCCACCTCCAAAATATTTTTCCACTACATCTGTCTTCTCTGCTCATTGCTTCCTGCATGAAGGCCACCTTGGCTGCTCTTGGGGCAGTGACCTGTGAGCTGGGCTCCTGGGCTGCAGTCTCTGCTCTTCCCACCCAGTTTTCATAGTAACAGGCAAGGTAGCATCACCTCACAGCTAAGCTTGTGTCCTTCATGATAAAACATCAAAAGGGAAAATCAAGCCAGGGATGGTGATACATTCCTGTAATCCCAGCTCTAGGGAGACTGAGGCAGGAGGATCACAAGTTCCAGATCATCCTGAGCTACAGAAGCAAGACCTTGTCTCAGACAAAATAAGTAGATATAGCTCAGTGATACAACACCTGCCTAGAAGCCCCGTGAAGGGCTGGGGGTGTAGTTCAGTGGTAGAGCACCTGCCTAGAATCCCCTGGTGAGGGGCGCATAGCTCAGCTGTGAGGCTCTGGGCTCCAGCCCCACTTCTACAAAATAAATTTGAAGACGTAAACAAATGTGTAGGGGATGAGTAGACAGAATGACCCCCAGGTACGCAGCCTGGTGACTTAGCAGTGGGTACATGTGTTCTCTCCTCTTGCCCCTTCACCTGCCTCATCACCTTTCCCCACAGTGTGAGCTGCCATGGGCTCCATCAGAAGCCAGCGCCTCAAGGAGCCTGGTATGGCGGTCACATCTGACCGAAGCATGGTGACAAGCTTCAGCTTTGACAGCTTCCAGCTGGAGGCCCCAGCAGGGGGCACTCAGGACCAGGATGTCAGGGTCAGGAGTGTCCCCACTTTTTCAGACCCAGGTGAGTAAGGGTGTGGGCTAGGGATATGTCTACCCCAGGGCAGGGACTGGCCACATGGCCCCTGGTCAATCTTTGGGGAAGAAGGAACACATCTGGTGCCAAGCCTCTGCTCTGAGTCGCAATGACCTGTGCTCCTAGCCATCCACAGCTGCAGGCCCAGGCTGTAGAATTTTTCTCTTCATATTTATTCTATAAAGCAAATCGTGCCTGACTGTAGAGAAGGCAGTTATGAGCCCTGGATGTGAATTTCAGAGCTTGTTTTCAGCCCAGCTGTGTGACCGACCTGGGGCAAAGACCTAAACCTCTCTGAACCTGTTTCCCAAACTAAGGAACTGGCCCAAGTGACTGTGAAATCAAACTTGCAGGCCAGGTCTGAAATTGGTCAGGCAGAGTTCAATCCTGCCTTCCATCCCTTGCCTGCTTGGGGACCTTGGGCATACTTGAGGAATATTGCTGATACCTGTCTCGTAGTGCCCCTTATCACTGTTCCTGGGACTCAGGGGACACCTGTAAGAGTAGCACTTTGTAGGACTGTTGTTTATACTAGTAACACTTCCAGCTCAGAAATGTGAACTGCTCTTGGCCCCACTTTGTCCCTGGGCAGAGGAGGTCCTGCTGCTTGAGTCCCATATTGGGTTGGGAAGATCACCAGCTTCTGTGCAGAGGGACAGAGTAGCTTGGAGCCAACCTGAGAAGATGGCAGTAGACACAGGGGGCAGCAACCCTGGCAGGGTGGTGCTCAGATGTCAGTGAGCTTGGTGATGGAGGTTGCATCAACCAGGATTCAGTTAGAGAAAAACAATCAGTAGGAGATGATAAACAATGGATGGGCTGGGATGGGATGGATGGATGGATCAATGGATCAATGGATGGATGGATGGATGGATGGATGGATGGATGGATGGATAAATAGATCACAGATTGGGTGGATGGACAGATGGATGGAAGGAAATATAGATGATGGATGGATATATGGAGGATATATAAATGTGGATAGATGGATGGGGATGATGAAGGATAGATTGGTAGATGTTTGATAGATTGAAGGATGCATTGATGGATGGATTGATGGATGGAACATGGATGGGTACATGGATGGATGGATAAATGATGGATGGATAGATGGATGGATAGATAGATAAATGACTGATGGATGCAGGGTGGATGATTAGATAGCTACATGGATAGATGAATGGAGGATGGGTGAATGGATGGAAAGACAGATGGATGACTGAGGGATGAAGGATGGATACATGGATGGATGAATGGAGAAAGGATGGATGGGTAGATAGATGAGTGGAAGAATGGAGACAGAGTTGATATGGATATATGTGTACATATAGATATTTATTATTAATAAACTGACATTAAATTTGGGGCTGGTGAAGCCATTATCTTAGCGTACTTTCTTCTTGTTTTGTTTTGAGACAGGGTCTCCCTGTAGGTACAGCTGGCCTAGAACTCACTATGTAGTGAGTTCTAGGCTGGCCTCAATCTCACAGAGATCCACCTGCTTCTGCTGGGATTAAAGGTGTACACCACTATGCTCAGTCTAAAGCACTTTTTGTTGCTATAACAAAATACCTTAGGCTGGATACTGTATAAAGAATAGAGGCCTTTTCAGTCTACAATTCAAGAGCTTGGCACCAGTATTTGCTTGGCACTAGTGAGGGCATCATGAAAAATGGTATCACATTTCATGGTGGGAAACTGAGGGGAAGTAACATGGGCAGACAGGAAGAGAGAGATTCATAGGGAGTGCCAGGCTCATTGGCACCCCACTCTTCTTAAAGATCCCATCACCTCTTCTCAGGACCCCCGTCAACATCACCACAGTGGAGACCAAGCCTCTCCCAGCACATGGGCCCTTAGCAGGAACATACCACACCTAGTCACATACAGTAGACAGGCAAGAAGGTCAGGGGCAGCCTGGAAAGAGCCTCCCATCCCAGGTACCAGCTCTTTGCACTCTGAGCTCCTTGAAAATCAAAAGTCTCGCCTGATTAGGCCAGGCTCACTCGGGAGTTATTTTCTATTAGATAAATTCAAAGCTCACATCAAAGGGACTTTATTTCATTGACCCCCTGCCCCAGCCACACCTACATGACTCATGGAATAACCGGACCCTGTACCTCGGCCTGCTGAGCTGGCCCATGAAACAGACCTTCACAGCCTACCCTTTGCCAATTCAGCTCCCATGCACAGCTCCCTCAACCACACTTATTCCCCAAATAAAGCCATACCAAGGTCCATATAACCCAGGATGACCTGGAATGCATTATATAGACCAGGCTAGCCTCGATCTCACAGAGATCCCCCTGCCTCTGCTTCCTGAGCCCTGCAGCTAAAGACCTGTGCCACCACACCCAGCTGAACATTGTTTTAAAAAATATTTATTTGTGGAGCTGGAGATAGGGCTCAGGGGTTAGGAGCACTGGCTGCTCTTGCAGACAACTGAATTTGATTCCCAGCACCAACATGACAGCTAATAGCCATCGACATGTAACTCCAGTTCCAGGGGATTCAACATCATCCTTGAGGCTTTGTATGCACAAGTGCACTACATACGTGCAGGCAAAGCACTCATATACATAACAATAAAAATAAATAAATCAAGGGACTGGAGAGATGGCTCAGCAGTTAAGAGCACTGACTGCTCTTGCAGAGGACCCGGGTTCAATTCCCAGCATCCACATGGTGGCTTCGAACTGTCTTTAACTCCAGTTCCAGGGAAATCTGAAGCCCTTTTCTGACCTCTGCGGCATTGCATGACACAGGTGCACTCACTTACATGCAAGCAATACACTCATACACATAAAATAAAAATAATAAATAAAATATTAAAAAAAAAATAAATCCAAGAATAAAGAAAGCCGGGTATGGTGACATGCGCTTTTAATTCCAGCACTTGGGAGGCAGAGGCAGGCAGATCTCTGTAAGTTTGAGGCCAGCCTAGTCTACATAGTGAGTTCCAGGCCAGTCAGAGCTAGTAGTGAGACCCTGTTTAAAAAAAAAATAGGAGCCAGCGAGTTGGCTCAGTGCATAGAGGTACTTGCCAACAAACCTGACGACCTGAATTCAATTCCCAGAACCCACATGGTGGAAGGAGAGAGCCAACTTCCAAAAGCTGTCCTCTAACCTCCACACAAGTAAATAAATAAATGCAGAAATTTTTTCTCGTTAGTAGGTGGGTCGGTGGCTGGGTGGGTAAAGTACTTGCTGCACAAGCATGAAAACCTGAGTTTAATTCCCAGAATCCACACACACACACATAAAAAGTATAGCCGTACACACCTGTAAGCCAGTGTTGGGGCAGCAGACAGGACAGCACACAGGCCAGCCTTCTACTGTGATGGGTGAACTCCAGGTCAGTGAGAGGCCCTGTCTCAAAAAACAAGGGGGAGGGCCTGGAGAGATGGCTCAGCTGTTAAAAGCACTAGCTGCTATTGCAGAGGATCTGGGTTCAGTTCCCAGTACCCATGTGGTGGCTAACAACCATCTGTATCTCTAATTCCAGGGGATCCAACTCTCTTTTCTGGCCTCCATGGACATTGCATGCATGTGTGCACTTACATACATGCAGAGAAAACACTCATACACATAAAATAAAAATAAATAATAAATAAATAAATTTAAGTAAGGGGAAGAAGCTGGGTATGGTGGCACATGCCTTTAATTCCAGCACTTGGGAGGCAGAGGCAGGTGGATCTCTGGGAGATGGAGGCCAGCCTGGTCTATATAGCAAGTTCCAAGTCAGCCAGGACTACAAGGAGATCCTGTCTCAACAACAATAATGATGATGATGATACGAGGGGAGAATGAGAGGGGAAGACTCACCTACCAGCCTCCACATGCACACACCCTCACACAATCCCATAATTTAATGGCAGCTCTTGCTCTGTGACTGGCCACGTGATCATAATATGTCTTTATTGTGTCTTTCACAATAAAGGTTCCCTGTGCTGCCAGCAAGCCCCTCCATGTTTGCAGCTCTGGGCCTGACAGGTGACTGAGCTTTTATTTCTGTGCACCCTGGCTTGCCTTAGATTCTTGGAGTCCCCCATCAGCTGCAACACAGAGAACAAAGGGTGGGGCCTCCATATGTCAGGTGCGTTTTGCCTCATCCCTGTGGATAGCAGCAACTTAGTATTCCCATGATGGTCAGGGACAGTGCCCTAGCCACAAGGGAGCTTTCTTGGCTGAATGATAGAATCATGACATATTGGGGGCAGAGATATAGTTCAGTGGGTAGAGTGCTTGTCTAGCACACAGGATGCCTGGGTTCCATCCCCAGCACTGCATAAACGAAGCATGGTGATGCATACGTGTGATCTGAGCACTCAGAAGGTACAAACAGGAGGATCAGAAGTTCAAGGTCATCCTTGGCTACATGGCAATTTAGGGGCCAGACTGGGCTACATAAAGAAAAGTCCTTAGACCAGCAGAGTTTGAAGTCCCAGGGGGCAAGAAGCAAGCATTTTGCCAGTGGGTTGCTACAATGACACTTGGGAAGGACTGATACCATGTCCACTCTAGTTTCCAGACTACAGCATCCCAAATGGGAGACAGCTGCCCACCCTGGACACTGAACCAGGACATAGTGTGTTCTCTGAGGCCCTCACCAGTTCCACAAAGCATTGCCACAGGCTGGTCCCATTTCAGGGTCTTCAAAAGGCCACTCCACTGTTTTGTCAGGCTGGCTGCTCCTGTGGCCATGCTCATGGTGGATATGATGGGATGGCTCTTGGTGGACAGTGGCTGTGACCATGGTGGACAGCAGATATGTAACAGCACTTATAGTGGGTGCCCTGGTGACAGTCACTGTCTTAGTTCCTTGTCTTGTTACTGTGAGAAAATACCTGGCAAAAGCAACATAAGGGAGGAAAAGTTTATTGTGAATCACAGTTTGGGGGCGCAGTCCATCATGGCGGCAGGAGCCGGAGGCAGCAGGTCACATGGCATCCGCAGTCAGGAAGCAGAGAGAGATGGATGCTGGTGCTCAGCTCCCTTTCTCCTTTTCCTTCAGTCCGGGACCCTAGCTCATGGAATGGTGCTGCCCACATTCAGGGTGGGTCTGCCCTCCTCAGTTAACTGTCTAGATGATTCCTCAGGGACTTGCCCAGAGGTGTGTTTTCATACTGACACTAAATCCCATCTAGTTAACAGTCAAGATTAGCCATCACATGGCCTGGAGAGATGATTCAGTGGGTAAAGCCCTTACCTCACCACATGAATACCTAAGTTCAAATCCTTAGAACCCATGTAAAGCGGCGTGTAGTAGGATGCATCTGTAATCCTAGTGCTCCTACAGGAGGAGGTCGAGACAGAATTCCCAAAAGCTTTCAGCCAGCATACTCAGCTCTGAACAACATAAGAGAGAGCCTGTCTCAAACAAGGAGGAAGTCAAAGATCGACACCCAAGGTTGTCCTCTGACTGCCACACGTGTATTTTGGCAAGCATACACCCCACACACAGAAATGTGTGCACACACATACAAACACATATCATACAATTTTTAATTTTTATTTTTTTTTTTGATCTTTTTTGAGACAGGGTCTCCTTGTAGCCCCAGCTGTCCTGGAACTCACTATGTAGACCAGGCTGGCCTCGAACTGACAAAGGTCCGCCTGC
>NW_008354274.1:606168-613694 GCF_000622305.1 Nannospalax galili | reverse complement strand
GGCTCAGCGGTTAAGAGCACTGGCTGCTCTTGCAGAGGACCTGGGTTCAGTTCCCAGCACCCACATGGTAGCTAACAACTGACCATAACTTCAGCTCCAGGGGATCTAATGCCCTCTTCTGACCTCCACAGGCACCAAGCATACACATGGTGCACTTACATACATGCAGACAAAATACTCTTTTTTTAAAAATTAAAAATTAAAAAAATATTTAATTTTATTCACATGTATGTACATGTGTCTGTGTGGGTGCCCTTAGAGTCCTCATGATTAAGCAGCAAATGCTCTTGACTACTGAGCCATCTCTCCAGCCTATTTATTTGTTTGTTTATTTATTTATACTTTATGTGTATGAGTATGTTGTGTGCATGTAAGTATACCCATGTCCTTCAGTGCCCACAGAGGCCAGGAGAAGGCATCAGATTCCCTGGAACTGGAATTACAGACATCAGATTCCCTGGAACTGGAGTTACAGACATTGTGAGCCACCATAGGGATGCTGGGAACTGAACCCAGGTCTGCTGCAAGAGCAGCCAGAGCTCTTAACCACTGAGCCATCTCTCCAGCCCCAAATTTTAAAAATGGAAAGGTTAAATAAAGAAAATTAAGGGTTTGGGAAGCTGGCTCATCCGTTAAGAGTGTGTACTGCTCTTTGAGAGTACCCTAGTTTGGTTCTCAGCACCCATATTTGATGGTTCACAATCACCTCTAACTCTAGTTCCAGGGGCTCTGACCCATTCTTCTGGCTTCTTTGGGTATCTGCACTCATGTACACATACACACACACAGACGCACACACCAAAAAAATTTTTTTTGAGACAGGGTCTGACTTTGTAACCCTGGCTAGCCTGGAACTCACCAAATAAGAACAGACTGGCCTCGAAATAGTTTTAAAATTTTTAAATTTAAAGCCAGACATGGTGGCGCACACCTGTAGTCCCAGCACTTGGGAGGCAGAAGCAGGAGCATCTCTGTGAGTTCAAGGCCAGCCTGGTCTACACAGTGAATTTTGGGACAGCTAGGGCTACAAGGAGACCCTGCTTCAAAAAGACAAAAAAAATTATTTTTAATTTAAGATTAACTACCATAGGGGCTGGGAGATGGCTCAGCGGTTAAGAGCACTGACTGCACTTGCAGAGGACCCAGGTTCGATTCCCAGCACCTACATGGTGGCTATGAACCATCCTTAACTGCAGTTTCAGGGGAATCTGAAGCCCTCTTCTGACCCATGAGGCATTGCATGACATGGATGCACTCACATGCAATACATTCATACACATAAAATAAAAATAACAAAATATTTTTTAAAAAAGATTAACTACCACAGAGGCTGTGATGTATGATGGCTCTCTGTGGTGGCCATATTGATAGTGATGTGGATGATTGGGGCCTTGGTGATGTATGGTAGCCGTGGTGGTGGTGAACAGCAAGCAGCCTTAGTGGGTGACCTCAGTCTGAGTGGGCTCACCCTGTGTCCTGGTGTCTCCCATTTAGCGGTGGAGGAGCCAGTGCCGGACGACCGCTACCACGCCATCTATTTTGCCATGCTATTGGCAGGCGTGGGCTTCCTGCTTCCATACAACAGCTTTATCACTGATGTGGACTATCTTCACCACAAGTACCCAGGTGGGTCTCCCTGACACCCACTCAGCCCTCACCAGTGGCCTAGCACCCTTACCCTGGGCTGGGCTCTTCTGAGAACTTTGGGGGGCAGGACCCTGCTTGGGAACATGGTATTGTCCTCCCAGGAATGGGCTGCTGTGGTTTGAGGGGCACAGTAGAGGAATAACCTTGGTATTTTACTATGAAGGATATATTAGTGACTTTCTTATTGCTATGATAAAATACCTGACAAACGCAGCTTAAGGGAGGAAAGGTTTATTCTGGCTCACAGCAGGCAAGAAAGGCATGAGGAGAGAGTGAGTAGCTAGGTGTTCACATTGCATCTGCACTCAGGAAGCAAAGAATGAACAGGAAGTGGGGCCGGGCTATCAAAACTCAAGATTCACCCCCAGTAATGTATTTCCTCCTGGGAGGCTTCATCTCCTGAAGGTTCTTCAACCTTCCCAAACAGCTCCACCCACTAGGGACCAGGTGTTCCAACACATGAGCCCAGGGGAACATGGCTCATTTAAACTGTGACATGGAGTTAAGGTGTGTAGCTGTGTGTGTGTGTGTGTGTGTGTGTGTGTGTGTGTGTGTGTGTAGCTGAGTTGGCCAGGGACTAACTTGGGAAACTGAGGGATGACCCTCAGTACAAAAATCTCTGCTTCACTGGGAATTGCTGAGTGACCTCACAGCAGCCACTCCCTGTCTCCGGCAGTCAGCCCCTTGGGGAGAGTGAAGAGAGAGCCAGGGGGTGGGTGTAGAGCTTGGAAGTCCCTCTCAGCCTTGCTGTCCCTCCAACACCCAGGGACGTCTATCGTGTTCGACATGAGCCTCACTTACATCTTGGTGGCACTGGCGGCCGTTCTCCTCAACAATGCGGTGGTGGAGAGGTTGAACCTGCACACCAGGATCACCACGGGTAGGCAAGGCCGTCCTCGTGTTGCTCCCAGCCTCAGGCTCCCAGCTCTTCCTGTGAGCTCTTGGCCTACCGTTTCCCAGTCTTGCCTGTGATAAGGGTGCATTTTCAAGGAATTCCATGGACTGCGGGATTGGGGAGCAGGGTCATGCTACATGCTAGTACAATACGGTGTCCCCACACGCTCTTGTGGTCCCCAAGTTACATCTAGAGGAGCCTGTGTCAACTCTCTTCTTGGTCCATCCTTTTCCTGTGGTATACAATTGCAAGGCTCAACTCTGATGGTATCTCCTCCAGGAAGTCCCCAGGATTTCCTTGTACACTCCCCTAGAGTCTTCTGCCTGCCCAGTATTGGGGGGCAGGTGGCAACAGCTCTCAAGACCTGGCTCCCTCACCGCTCCTCCTGACTTCACTGCTCTTTGTAGGCTACCTCCTTGCCTTGGGTCCCCTGCTGTTTATCAGTATCTGTGATGTCTGGCTGCAGCTCTTCTCTCACGACCAGGCCTATGCCATCAATTTGGCTGCTGTGGGTACCGTAGCCTTCGGTTGCACAGGTAGGCAGTGGGGCCCGGACACCCCAGGAGGGCTGGCATAAGTGCTCTGTGGCCCTGTTGTGCAAGTAGCATACTGGCAAGGTGAGCTAACCCAGAATGCACCCTCCCACACACATGTACACATCTGACACATGCACACCACATACACATACCCACATCCCATACACATGGACATCCCCCCACATGCAGACATCTCACACATATGTACCACATCCATGCATACATCTCACACATACACATACCCTTCATATGTATACCTACACACGTGCACACAAATCACATACATACTGCAGACCCTCACCCTTACATGTACCAGGACCACCCTCATGTGGGACAGGCTTAGACGGCAGCCCCTGGTTCTTTGATAGAAACTGACTTTCAAGAACCAGAACCATCCAACCAGAGGGAGTTGGATCCCCTAGAACCGGAGTTACAGATGGTTGTTAGCTACCACATGAGTGCTGGAAACCAAACCTGGGTCCTCTGCAAGAGCAGCCAGTGCTCTTAACTGCTGAGCCAGCTCTCCAGCCCCCACCCCCTTTTTTTGAGTTAGGGTCTCCATGTAGCCCTGTCTGGCCTGGAACTCACTATGTAGACCAGGGTGCTCTTAACTGCTGAGCCAGCTCTCCAGCCCCCACCCCCTTTTTTTGAGTCAGGGTCTCCATGTAGCCCTGTCTGGCCTGGAACTCACTATGTAGACCAGGCTGATCTCCCACTCACAGAGATCCACCTGCCTCTGCCTCCTTTACCTCTCCAGTGCTGGGATGCTGGGATTAAAGGTATGTCCCACCATGTTCAGCTCTTTTTTTTTTTTTTTTTTTTTTTGAGATGGGGCCTCATGTAGCCCAGGCTGGCCTCAAATTAACCAAGTAGCCTAGAATGCTCTTGAACTCCTGATCCTCCTGCCTCTGCCTCCCAAGTGCTGAGGTGACATGTCTACACCAACATACCCAGCTCTCTTGCACTTTGCTGCATGTCCAACCCCATCAGAAATGGTGGCAGGGGAAAGGGACTCAGGCTGATACCTCTTTTGTCTCTGCCAATGAAAGAAAGGCTGAGAGCCAGTTTTCCCTGCCTCATCCAGCTCTGGCCTATGCCATTTCTGCTCCTATTCCACCAGCCAGGATTTACCATTGACCTTGAAGTAGTTTCCCCCCTGTGCTGCTGTATGGCTGTGTCAGACCTCACTACCACCACACTCTGGCCTGACAATATAGTACAAGATAGCCATGTTGCCTCTGCACCAAACAGTGACAAATGGTGTCTGACCAATTCCCCTTCTCTCTCTCTTAAGTGCAGCAATCTAGCTTCTATGGGTACACGGGATTACTGCCCAAGAGGTACACGCAGGGGGTGATGACTGGAGAAAGTGAGTATCAAGACACTCAAGGGGGCCTTGGACTAGCAGCCCCTTCATGTGTGCTGGGAGGGAGGGCTTGCAAGCTCTAGATCTTCTGGGATGGAGATAATAAGGATGGATGGGGAGGGGTGGTGACTATAGGTGGCAGGGGATGATGACTGTGGATGGTGGGGGATGGTGACCATGGATGTGGAGGGATGGACCTCTGTGTGGGAGGGATATGTTCACATGCATGTGTGCTGTGGTTCTAAAGTGTGTTCATTTGGGGTTTGAATGGCATGTAGGATTGGGGTGCTATGCTGCCAATGAACTGGCAGGCAGGTATATTCTGTGTGCCTGTGTGATTTTTTTTTTCCCACTGGGGACATTTGAACAACCATCTGTTCACCTCTGTTCAGCCCAGATAGGGCATATTGATGGCAGACCAAAGAAATTACTTCACCCAGACTAGGTTTAGTGAACCAGTGAGTCTACTGGGGTTATTTACAGGATCACGAGTGATTCAAAGACAGATGTATCACCAAAAAGCCCACCCCAGGGTCTGGAGAGATGGCTCAGCAGTTAAGAGCACTGACTGCTCTTGCAGAGGACCCAGGTTTGATTCCCAGCACCCACATGGCAGCTACGAACTGTTCTTTACTTAACTCCAGTTCCAGGGGAATCCGAAGCTCTCTTCTGACCTCCTCAGCATTGCATGACATGGGTGCACTCACATACATGTAGGCAATACATTCATACACATGAAATAAAAATAATAAAATATTTTTTTTTAAAAGCCCACCCCAGCCTAGGTAATACCTCATGACAGCTGTATCTCTGGATCTCCCAGAATAACTTGCAGGCAGCTCAGCCTGTCAGAGTCTCTTGTTCCTGAACCTTTTGAGTTTTGTGTACTTCTGAGTCTTCTGAGCCTCCCACCAGGAGAGATTGTTCAGAAAGACCGAATGCGCATATATGTACGTGTGTATGCATGAGTGCGTGCGTGCGTGCGTGTGTGTGCGTGTGTGTGTGTGTGTGTGTGTGTGTTGGCCAGGCCCATGACATCAGCTGTCACCACTCGGGACCAAGCTTTTCTCAGAGCCACCAATCCACCAGCCACCCATGCTTAGCACCCCTGTTTCTCAAATGTGTGTATTTCCCAAGTCATTTCCCTTGCTTAATGCCAGAGTTCACCCAGTCCTCAAGAGGTCATCTGGATACGCCCTCCAGGCAGACTCCAAGCTGGGTCCTCATGGCCTGCCCTTCCTTGTCTTGCTACCCCTTCCTCAGTTCAAATAGACTTTGAGCCTTGTGCTTGGCTGTGTTTTTTTCCCATGTTCTCATCCTCCTATGTGGTAACTGTTCACAGCTATGAAGCAGTGGTATGAAGCTGAGCCCAGCAAGCATCCTCAGGAACTGCTTTCCACTTCTCCTTGGCGACCTTCTGTAGTGTCAAATGTGGCTGACACACAGGTCACTTTGCAAACTGGTGGATTTTTTTTTTTTTTTTTTGAGGCAGAGTCTCACTATGTAGCCCTAGTTGGGCTCAGACTCACAGAGATCTACCTGCTTCTACCTGATGTATGCCACCTCTACCTGATGTATGCCACCAGACCTGGCTTTTTTATTACTATAAATTTTTTATTTATTTATTTTTATTGTATGTATGTATATGAGTGTTTTGCCTGCATGTACTTAAGTGTACCATGTGCATGCAATGCCCACGGAAGTCAGAAGAGGGCATCAAATCCCCTGGAACTGGAGTTATGGACAGTTGTTAGCTACCATGTGGCTGGGAACTGACCCTCGTCCTTTAGCAAGAGCAGCAAGTGCTCTTAAACCCCTGTGCTATCTCTCCAGATCCCCAACTTTTTTTTTTTTTTTGACACAGGGTCTCCTGTAATCCAGGCTGGCCTCTAACTCTGCTGTGTAGCCTAGGATGACCTTGAACTTCTGATCTTCCTTCCTCCACTCCCACCCTTTCCTGAGTGCCTAGATTCCAGGCATTTGCCATTTGCCACCCTACCCTGTTTATGTTGTACTGGGGATGAAACCCAGGGCTTCATGCATGCTAAGTAAGCACTCTACACATACACCCCCAGGCCACGCCAGCTGATTCTGTGATGGGACGAGTGAGGCTGGCCCACAGGTTTTGTGCACTGATTTGAGGGTGTAATATAGTCACTAAGAGCCCCTCAAGAAAGACTTGCTCAAGAGTCTGGCTCAGTGGGTAAAGGCACCTGTGGCCAAGCCTGATGACCTAAGTTCAATTCCCAGGACCCTATGTGGTAGAAGGAGAAAACTGACCCCTGACAAGCCCCACCCCAAAACAAATAAAATTAATAAAAAGGAAAGACTTGCTCAGAGCCCTATCCATCTTCAGAAGCCCATGACAGCCATTACTAGTCCTGTCCCACACTGGGCAAAAATCCCAGCTTCCTCCTCCAGCCCTCCAGCCCTTGCTATTGGGAGACCTCTCAGCTTCTCACACAAACACATGGCTCATACCGGCCTAGAATGCTTACTCCCAGTCTGTGTGCCTGGCTCAGTCGTCCTACAGACGCTGGCTTAACTATCTCCTCCCAGGGCAAGATACTAACAACCCCCAACCCTGCCCACCTCCTACCGCCCCCCCCCCACAGCATGCACCCTTGCACCATGGTTATGTGTTTCTGTGACTTGTTTGCAACCTATCCCCACCAAGCCCAGGGAGGCAGGGCTATGTGTTGCTTACCACAGGGGGAGTCCTCAGGGCAGGAGGGGCTCAAGGACAGGGTGGGGAGGGGCTGTGGGAGTGCGCCCAGCTCCGGAGGACAGCTCCTGGGGGAAGGGGACCTGAGGTTGGCTGTCTGGATGGTCAGGCAGGCTGGGGCCAGTGAGCTGAGCTGGCGTGGGATGGGAACTGCGAATGGTTGTAGAAGAGTTGGGCCAAGTTAGGAGAGACTCTGGGGCCTTGGGCAGAAAGGAACTGGTGGGACTGGGAGGAACTGGGGCTTCGGAAAGGGTGGGAGGGGTGGGGCCTCGTAGGATGGTCGGGTGGTGAACCAGGTGCAGTGGGGAAGGACTGGTGGTGGTGAATGGGGAGGGTGGAGCAGTGAATGAGATGAAG
>NW_008354274.1:599388-605905 GCF_000622305.1 Nannospalax galili | reverse complement strand
CGCAGGCACAGCGGGGGTGATGATCTCCCTGAGCCGTATCCTCACCAAGCTGCTGCTCCCTGACGAGCGGGCCAGCACGCTCATCTTCTTCCTGGTCTCGGTGGGTCTGGAGCTGCTGTGTTTTCTGCTGCACCTGCTGGTGCGCCGCAGCCGTTTTGTGCTCTACTACACCACGCGGCCACGTGACAGCCGCCCAAACCGGGGCGGCTACCGCGTGCACCATGATGTCGCCGCCGGGGACATCCACTTCGTAAGTGCATGCTGGGAGTTGGGTGGCCTAGCCTGACCTTCCCTGAGCTGCGTGGGTTTCCCACGACAGGCTCTGCCGAGTTCCTCACTGGCCTCTGTCTTGTTTCTGGGATCTCAGACCCTCTCGTTCCCTAGACTTGTTTCCACCTTCCCTGATAGAAAAGATGGTCTGTGGCCCTCCCACCAGCTGTGGCACCCCACATCTGTGGTCTGAGATCACATCTCACCTACCCTACACAAAACTCCTTGTTGGGACAACAGGAGGTGGAGACTCTTTTCTGCCCACTCAGCCACTCTGCTCTAACCTGGAGGAGACAGGAGAGAAACCAAAGTTCCCTGTCTCCTTGGGCTCCAGCTATGGACAGGGAGAAGAGCTCAGGGATGTGGCAGAATCCCTTAGAGTCCCATGAAGAGGAACCCCAGATCCAACCAGGAAGCATGGGTTCAAAGGAAAACAGAAGACAGCGCTTCCCTCCATCACAGCACCTCTCCCCGGTGCCCCCGCACAGCTAGCCCCATGGTGGCCTTAATACCACTAGATGAGCAGAAGCCTGCTAAGTAAGCTAGTTTGCTCTCCTGGGGAGCTTAGATGCCCTCTGGTGGCCACAGTGCTGCATAACCATCTAGGGCTCAGGGCTGACAGCTTCAAGCCAGGTGGAGGGAACAGGGCAGGTGGACATTGGCCACTGGGTACCTCAGTTTCAACAAAATTGAACTAGGATGGTCACGCAAGGGCTTTGCTGCAGAAGTCTGAGTTATCTTGATAAGTGCATACAGCAGGTGCTAACCTAATGTCCACCCGAGTATGGCACTCTCTCCTGTTTGCCCTGGATACCCAACCCATGCCATCCTTCATCCCTTTCTATCCAGGAACACCAAGCCCCAGCCTTGGCCAGCAGCGGGTCCCCAAAGGACAGCCCAGCCCATGAGGTGACCAGCAGCGGGGCCTATATGCGTTTTGATGTGCCTCGGACACGAGTCAAACGGAATTGGCCCACCTTCAGAGGTGAGGGTGAGGCCCTGTGGGGTCCAACCACCCGGTTGACTTTTGCCCAGGCTGGAGGCGGCAGGGCCTTCATGGGCACTGCCCTCTGACCTGCCTCATTTCCCCAGCCCTGATGTTGCATCGCTATGTGGTGGCACGGGTCATTTGGGCTGACATGTTGTCCATTGCGGTGACCTACTTCATCACACTGTGCCTGTTTCCTGGCCTGGAATCTGAGATCCGCCACTGCGTGCTGGGCGAGTGGCTGCCCATCCTGGTCATGGCCGTGTTCAACCTGTCGGACTTTGTGGGCAAGGTGAGCCACCGGGTGGCTTTGGGAGTCCCGAGGAGGCTCAGGCCCCTCTAGAATAACCCCAAGCTGAGGGCACATGTGGGTTCCAGATGTGTGGAGGTGGCAGCTATGCAATGTCACAGATTCTAACACTGCCCCTTAGTGGGTGGCTCCTGCCTGATCCTGCATGATGCATCTCTAGCTGGGCCCAGCTCCCAATCCTCCTGCCTCATGCTTAACAGTGCATCCTTGGAGTCATTCTCTGAGGATGACACAGATGCAGGCTACCAGAGGGCCAGAAGTGGCTCAAAGGGGACAGAAGCTGGGCAGCAGGTCATCTACTACATGAGTAGATGGGATTGGCAGTCGCAGTTTGAGCTGGAGAAGGATCCCAGCCACCATGCAACTCAGAGATGAGCCACGTCTGTGGTAGGTGTTACTGCTGCTTCATGGGGTCTAGGGGATGGAACCCAGGGTCTTTTATTGGCTAGGTAAGTGCTCTACCACTGAACTACCCTGCCCCCAGCCCCTCACTGGGGGAGTCTAGGCAGGTGTTCTGCCACTGAGCCATACCCCAGCACCTCACTGGGGGATCCTAGGTAGGTGCTCTACCACTGAGCCATACCCTAGCCCCTACACTGGGGGATTCTGGGTCGGTGCTTTACCACTGAGCTATGCCCTCAGTCCCTCTCTAGAAGATTCCAGGCAGGTGCTATACTGCTGAGCCATGTTCTCAGCCCCTTACTGGGGGATTCTAGGCACTCTTAACTATTGAACTACAGCCCAACTTGGTCTTTTCTTAACAAAAGAAAAACCTGAAGCCAGAGAAGTGAAGTCATTTACCCAGAATAATACAGTTAAGATATCCAGAGGGAAGCAAGACAGTGGAAATGCAAGTTCAGTGTGGGCAACTTTGTGAGACCCTGTCTCAAAATAAAGTGAAAGAAAAGAAAGGCTAAAGAAGACATAGCTCGCCAGGAGAGCACCTGCCTAGAATCCCCCAGTGAGGGGCTGGGGTGTGGCTCAGTGGTAGAGTACCTCCCTAGAATCCCCCAGTGAGGGACTAGGGGTGTGGCTCAGTGGTAGAGCTTCCGCCTAGAATCCCCCAGTGAGGGGCTGGGGTGTGGCCTGTCAGTAGAGTCCTTGCCTAGCATGTGCTAGGCCTTCTCTTCCATCACCACTACTACAGAGTTCAATATATATAGTTGATCGGCCTTTTCGAGTAAGCTGAACAGAGCAGTGTCCTGTGTTTGAACTGGACAAAGCCAAGAATATCTGAGAACATGGTGTGGCCAGAGGGTGTGGTAGAGAGGCTGGCTGGAGGCCAGGTGGGTAACCCACACTCCCGGCTCCCTGCAGATCCTGGCGGCCCTGCCTGTGGACTGGCAGGGTACTCACCTGCTTGCCTGCTCGTGCCTGCGTGTGGTCTTCATCCCCCTCTTCATCTTGTGCGTCTACCCCAGCGGCATGCCCACCCTCCGCCACCCTGCCTGGCCCTGCGTCTTCTCACTGCTTATGGGCATCAGCAATGGCTACTTTGGCAGTGTACCCATGATCCTGGCAGCGGGTAAAGTGAGCCCCAAGCAGCGGGAACTGGCAGGTAAGACCCGCTGCATTGAGGGACTCCTGGGGCTTCCTCTCAACAACTTGATGCCCCTCTAGTGGGGACACTGAGGCCTGCAGAAACCAAGGGCAACCAGTGAGTGAGAAGATAACGTTTGGTTCCAAGGGTCAAATCACAGAGAAGTTGTAGCTGTGGGAACTCTCAGTCATTTCATTCACGCATTCTACTATTTGCGGGTGCCGGTATGCCAGGCACCCTCCTAGACAGTGGAGACATGATGCTGCCCACATTTGCAGTTACAGGGCCAAGATGGAGACAAGCCAAGAAACAAAAAGATAAGAAACAGATGTGATGGGTTACATGGAGATAAGTCCTAGGAATCTGTCAGTCTGAGAAGCGGGGGTACATGCAGGAATGGGAGGGAGTGCCATGTAAAAAGCAGTCTTGGAAGATGGCACTGAGGAGGTAGCATTTGAGCAAAAACCTGGAGGAAGTGATGAGGGAGTCAGTCACAGAAAGAAGTCATGGAGTAAAGGCCCCAAGGCAGGTGGTAGAAGGAAAGGCAGGGGAGGGAGAGGAAAGAGGGAAAACAAGTAGGCACCGCCTGGGGTACTCCAGTGGGACATCCCTAAAAGACCCTAAGATGGGTCAGCGGGTCCCCAAGAAGGCATGGTTATACAGGGTGTCACAGGTTATACAGGTGTCACCGCAGTGCACACCTGAGAAGCCATTTCCAGGGATTGTCTAGCTCAGTGTGACCTCAGCTCCCGTGGTTGCGTGACCTCAGCTCCCGTGGTTGCCCCTCACCTCCTGCTCAAGTCAGTCTTGTCCACAGGGAACACCATGACCGTGTCCTACATGTCAGGATTGACGCTGGGCTCTGCCGTGGCTTACTGCACCTACAGCCTCACACGAGATGCCCACAGCAGTTGCTTCCACACGGCTACTGCCAACGATTCCATCCCCATTGGCCCGTGACCCAGGCCCGCCTGGCCCTGCCCACCATCCAGGGAGGGCTGCTCGGGCCAGCCACCTCAAGGCCTGAGGACCCCTCCCACCCCTGCCTCAGTGCCTGTGGGGCCCTGGCCTCCTCCTAAGCCACTAACGCCACCTTGTCACCTCGGTCCAGCTGCCCACTGTAGTTGGAATATGTCTCCACCACCTCAGGCTCTGCCCACCTGTGTCCTGTGTTTGGTCAGACACCTGCCCTTCACTTTCCGTCTGTGTCCAGAGGTCCCAACATTAGCCACACTAACGTGGTGGGGTCAGTCAGACTCAACAGCCACCAGGATGGCAGACTGCACATCTGAGTGTCCTCCATCCCTGTGACCTGCTGTGGGGTCTTCTATATCGGTTTCATTATTTGGGGCAGAAGGTCCCTCCTCCTGGATATTAAAAATCTTAGAGGAGAGGGATGGTCCTAGCCTCATTCTGACCCCTCCCTGTTCTCAGATACTGCTTTGCCTCCCCCACCCTCACCCCCAAAGCATTGGAAAAATTAGTCCTGGCCTTACACAGGCCATAATAACAGAGGTCATGAGAGAGCTGACCTGGGTGCACCCGTCTCCGGTGGACATACCCATGCACCCCAGCCAAGGGCTGTGCCTGACAGTAGCCCTCGGCCCATCCATAGCAACCAGATAGCTGAGGTCTGTTCCTGACCTAGGCCTAGATTCCCCCATTCCAAACTGACCAGACACAGTTTGAGACTGGCAAGTAGCAGGGAGCTGGGGAGTGGGGGTAACTGAATGGCCATGTTGGCTCTGGGGCCTCCGGCAAAAGACAGCTTTCAAATAGGAAGGACATTTGCCTCCATATGCCCCAGACCCAGCTGTGACCACTGTGTACCAACACCTGCTCTGTCCTGTCCACCCATGTGTCCACTGACTACCGCACTGGCCATTAAAGATGGCAGACTGCCCACCGCTGTCCCTCAGGAGGTGTTTGTGGGAGGGGGACTGAGCTACTGGGAGTGGGATGAGGAGGTAAAGTGGTATCCTGGTGGGGCAAGCTCTCCCCATAGTACTAAGACCTCTGTGGTCCTGCCCTGGTGTTTCTAGATGTGGTGGGTCAGGTGCCTGTCCATGTGACGGGCACGCTGGGGCTTGTAACAGCCTTAGTGACCTTTGAACTCATAAGGATGGTGGGGTGGAGAGAGCAGCATTTGGCTCAGGGGGGTTGGAACACAAAGATGAGGGTGGGTTGGTCCCTGACCCAACCCCTAGGGGTAGGAGGCTCCAAAGCCTTTTAGGTGCAGGCCCAGCTCTGGTAGCAATTTGGAGATTGTGTGTGGGTTCTCACTGAATTTGCAGCTCAGTATTAAGGCTAGACTCACTGGCCAGTGAGCCCCCAGAATCCTCAATCACCATGCCCTGGTCATGCCCAGCTTTTTTAGCTGGGTGCTGGGAATTCAAACTCAGATCCTCAGGCTTACATAACAAATGCTTCTACCCACTGAGCAATCTCTCCAGCTCCACATTCTTTCACTTGGGTACCCAAGAAGTGGGATGGGGAAATGGATCTTGGAGGAGGGTCAATTAAATACCAGCCCTGTAGCCTTGAGTACCCAGCTGGCCCACCTCAGGAGTCACAACCACAGGGTAATGGTGATGTCACCGGCAGCAACCAGGTGGTGCCAGTGTTGTTCTTTCTGGGATGCTGCTTTGTGGTGCCCACCCAACCATGAAGCCTTTATGTTCGTTAACATGTCACCGCCATGTACTCTTCCACAACTGTGAAATAGAAAAGCCCAGAATGAGGTCTGCAGCCACTCATGGAGACCCATACTTGGGATTGGGCAGCAGCCAGTACTCCCCAACTCAGTCTCCCCAGACCCCCGAGATTGGAGGCCAGAACTGTCACACCTCCTTGACAAAGGTGTGTTACCACCCCACCCAGATGTGGGCTTGGGCCTACTTAGACCTTCGGCTGCAGGTTCTGGGCATTGGGTTCTTGAGGTTTCGGGGTAAATTTTTTGTGCTGTGTGTGTGTGTGTGTGTGTGTGTGTGTACATGTGGAGGGCAGAAGACATCCTCAAGTGTCCTTCAGTGACTGTCTACCCCTTTTTTGTTTATTTTGAGATAGGGCCTAACTATGTAGACCAGGCTGGCCTGAAACTCAGAGATCTACCTGCCTGCCTCTGCCTCCACAGTACTGGGCACCACAACGCCAGTTTTTTGTTTTGTTTAATTAACACATGTTCTGGGGATTGAAACTCGGGCAGGCACTTTACAGTTTTGTGTAGTTCCTCAGCTAAATTTGCTCAAATTTAGGTACCTACCTGTGGCCAGGGACTACAAGAGGGTCCAGTCTCTGGTCTCTCTCCACCTTGGTGTTCTAGAATAAGAACAAAGACGCTGAGCCCCCAGACAGACACTGATTACCATCCCAATCCTTCCTTGAAATGAACCACTCCAAGCCACGGTAT
>NW_008354274.1:599098-599257 GCF_000622305.1 Nannospalax galili | reverse complement strand
CCCCAACAAAAAAACAAAACAAAACCGAAGTCTGGCTTTTCCTTCCTTCAAGATTGTCTGCTCAAAGCCTCCAGGGACCCCCCCTTTGGGGTCCAGCAGGCACGGGGGGGGGGATGGTTAAGTGCTTGTGGGCTGAGCTGGGGGCTGGACTCGGGTCCC
>NW_008354274.1:591249-598983 GCF_000622305.1 Nannospalax galili | reverse complement strand
AGAATGTGGGTTTTTTTTATAATTTCATAGCTATTTTTCACAGTTTTAAAAAGTTTATATATATTTATATATATTTATCTTTATATATATAATTAAAAAGTTGACTCCATTTAAAGGCATATGATACAGGGGCGGGCGAGTCTTGATACAATAAACTGTACAGGTAACCGTGTGGATCCTCCTGGTGGAGGGGCTGGGCGTGGGCATGGGTTTCAGCACCATTGGTGTTTTCTGTAGTGTGAGGGTCTGGGCTGGGGGCCACCAGGTACCTGGTGATGCTCCTGGGTTGCCCTCCCCTGCCTTGTTTCCCAAGTCGAGGCTGTCCTGAGGGTGGAAGCCAGGCGCACAGGTGCCCAGATGCCCGGCGTGACTGGTGAAGCTGGCTGGCGTTGGGGCCCCCCTTAGCCCATGGTAGGAGGCTTTGATGGACTCCATGTTGGGGATGGCTGAACCCCAGAGCAAGTATCACTTTGAGTTCTTGGAACTGTCTTTTCCCACAGCATCAAAGCAGTCTGCACGGGCCACGAGCCCAAAGGGTGGTCTCATCAATTTCTTAGAAAGTGCTGGAGGGAAGTTCCCCCCACCCAGGTCACCCTGATGGGATCCCAAAGCCGGACCCTGATAGCTGATGGGAGTCTCAGTGTGAGGGCACTAAGGGATGACCAGAAGGGGTCTAGAGATGTGTGCACATGTGTGCACACTCGTGCATGCATACGGGCACACACATGTACACACTCATACTCGCCCGGGGCATTCACGTGCACACCTGGCCACACGCATGCACCCATGGGCACACTGGCATGCACACAACACATGTGGTCCCGCGCTGTGGCAGTGGTGGGGAGGGGGTCTCTGCAGGCCCCGTGGGGCGGGTGGTGCTCAGCAGAGCACAGGCACACCATCTGTGGAGAAGATCATGCCCGTGGTGGGCTCGTAGGTGCCTGCGAGGTAGTACAGGCCCTCGCTGTCTTGGTATTTCTTAGTCTTGAGCATCTGCTCGTACTGCTCCAGGCCCACCACCAGGCACTTGTGGGACACCGTCTGCACATCGTTTTCATCCACATGAGAAGACTGGTACAGGGCACGCTGTGGGGGTGCAGTGACGGGCATCAGGACTGGAGGGAACCCTCCCAGACTTCGGGGACCCCAGTATGCTTTAAGTGGGGAGACCTGGGGACTGAGACTGAAAGGGACCAAGAAAGGGAGAGAGACAGTGACATAGAACAATGGAGATGGCTGGAGAGATGGCTCAGCAGTTAAGAGCAGTGGCTGCTCAAGGACCTGGGTTTGGTTCCCAGCACCCACAGGGCAGCTAATAAGGTTCATAACTCCACTTCTAGGGAATCCGACATCTTCTTCTGACCTCGTCAGGTGTTGCAAGACACAGGTGCACTTACATTCATTCAGACAATATACTCACATACATAAAATAAAAATAAATATTTTTTTAAAAGGCAGCAAGTAAGAGATGGCTCAGCAGTTAAGAACACTGGTTGTTCTTGCAGAAGACCCAGGTTCGAATCCCAGCAACCCTAAAACAAAATATTTTTTAAAATCCACAACATAGCATTATAAAGAATGTAACAGGAAAAAGCTAATAAAAGGAGCATAGGGAGTCAGACACAATGCTTCACAACTGTGTCTCAGCTTCTGGAAGGTGAGCCAAGAGAATTACAAGAGCCAACCTGGGGTGAGAATAAAATATTAAAAATAAATAAATAAAAATAAAAAGCAGCAAATGTGAGGTCCAGAGTTGAGATGCCCAGAAACCAGGTAAATGTCGGATGGACATGGGGGCCCACATGTAATTCCAGCCTCAGAAGGCAGAGATGGGATCTCTGGAGCAAGATTAATCATACCAACGAGGTTTGATTGAGACACCCTGCCTCCATGAATAAGGGGAGAGTGATCAAGATAACTCTCAATGTCCACCTTCATGCACACACAGAAAGGAAAGAAAGAAACAGGAGAAATGATAGAGGTAAACACACACAAAGGTGCCTGCAAACCCCACAGCAGGAGACACATAAAGGCAGAGATAGAGGCAGAGAGCCAAGAGCAGACATAGGAAGCAGGTGGGGCACATGAAAGGACCCGGGCAGCCCTGGGTCACAGACAGAGGGGAGAGATGAGGTAATACAGAGCCTGCAGAAGGGCCCTCCCTCCCTCCAGCTCTCTTACCTCCATAAAGTCTTTCCTCTGGCTGGACACCCGCAGAGCTGCAGGGAGGCTACGCCCTGACTTCTGGTCCCAGTGCTGGGCGGGGGAGAGACAAAGGGATGAAGATGAGTCTGGGGCCTTGTTTTACTCCAAATTGAAACCCTGGGCAGACTAAGCAAGGCCCCCTAGCCTCAACACCGCCCCCCTCCACACACACACACTTATAGGGCTCTCAGCACCCACAGGTCCAGCCTCAAACTGTGATGGTTAGTTGTCAAGTTGACACAATCTAGAATCACCCTGGTACAATCTACATGAGGAACTATCTAGATCAGGTTGGCCTGTAGCCTAAAACTCCTGACTTAGACCAGGCTGGCCTCCATCTCACAGAGATCTGCCTGCCTTTGTCTCTCAAATGCTGAGATTAAAGGTGTACATCACCACACCCAGCTTGTTAGGGTATTATATCACAGCAATAGAAATGGAATTATAAAACTCTGCCTTTGGTACCCAAGATGCAAGTGGGGGAAGGCTCACCTGGCCCTCATGGAACTGCTTGCCAGGGCTGGTCTCCTCCGGGTGGTAGAACCACTTGACTCTAACCACCATGTTGTTACCCCAGGACTCCCACATGCTCTGGATTCGGCCAATGTAGGGCAGGTTGGGGCGTCCAGCTGACAGGAACACAGCGCAATCCCCTATGCGGATCATCTCCTTACCGCGCACGATGGCCTTATAGAACAGCTTGCGGGCCTTGCCTTTCATGCCTCGCCTCTGTGGGAGATGCCAGTCAGAGACCAGAGCCTGTGCTGTGCCCAGCCTCACAGAGCCAGAGGCCTGGCACCCCACCAGCCAGGCCCCTGACTCACCAGACCTGGATACCCTATATCAGGACCTAAGTCACCAGCCATCAGTCTTGAGGGTCTGCCAGGAAGGTGTGCAAGAAAAGAAGCCCTCTTGCAGCTTGACTTTGGGGTGTTCCCCACCACCACCATGGTCCCCACGTTAAAGGATCAATGACCACCTGGTCATTGATCCTATTGGAAAGTGGTGGTACCTTTAAGGGGTGGTGCCTAATGACAGTAAGCAAATCACTGGTGTGGTCTTAAAGGGGATATTAGGCCTCTGGTACTTTCTTCTTCCTGGCATCCACGAGGTGAGTGGTTTTGTTCTACCACATACTCCTGCCATGATGCTCTGCCTCACAACAGGCCCAAGCAATGGAACCAGCAGACCATGGTCTGAAATCTCTGAAACCATGAGCCAAAACAAACCTTACCTCTTTATAAGCGGGCTGTGTCAGGTACTTGGTCACAGCAATAAAAGCTATCTACTACATCCCTCTTTCTTCTGTGCATGTGCTGTACACATGGGTGTATACACATGTACATTCAGGTACATGTGTGAAGGTTCATGTGCATGTGTGTGTAGGCCAGGTCACCACAGGTGTCTTCCTCTATTGCTCTCCACCTTATTTTTTGTTTTTAATTATTTTTATTATGTATGAGTGTTTTACCTGCATGCATGCTAGTGTACCATGTTTATACCATGCCCATAGAGGCCAGAAGAGGGCATCAGATCCCCTGGAACTGAAGTTATAGACGGTTGTTAGCCACCATGTGGGAGCTGGGAACCAAACCTGAGTCCTCTGCAGGAGTAGCCAGTGCGCTTAACTGCTGAGACATCTCTCCAGTCCATTATTTATTTATTTATTTATTTATTTAATTAATTAATTTAATGTTTATACCATGCCCATAGAGGCCAGAAGAGGGCATCAGATCCCCTGGAACTGAAGTTATAGACGGTTGTTAGCCACCATGTGGGAGCTGGGAACCAAACCTGAGTCCTCTGCAGGAGTAGCCAGTGCGCTTAACTGCTGAGACATCTCTCCAGTCCATTATTTATTTATTTATTTATTTATTTAATTAATTAATTTATTTTTGTCTTTTTGAAGCAGGGTCTCCCTGTAGCACCAGCTGTCCTGGAACTCACTACGTAGACCAGGCTGGTCTTGAACTCACAGAGATCCACCTGCCTCTGCCTCCTGAGTGCTATGCTTGGACTTGAGGATTTAGCTCAGCAGTAAAGCTTTTGCCTAAGCAAGCACAAAGCTGTGGGTTCGGTCATCAGCTCCAGAAAAAAAAATGCTGTGCGTGTGTCTGTATGCGCACAGACCTCAGAGGTGTGTGCATGTGACCTCAGAGGAGAGAGGAGGGCAGATGGCTTGGAGCTGGGATTACAGAGCTTGGTAAACTGCCTACCACAGGTGCTAAGATTCAAACTCTGGTTCTGATGATTGAGTGGCAAATGCTCTTAGGCTCTGAGCCATCTCTCCAGCCCCTTCACCTAACTTTTTTTTGAGACAAGATTTCTCAATGAACCTGGAGTTCATCAACTTGATCTTGAAAATGAGGGAGGGAGGGCAGGGGGTGGGGGGAGAAAGGAGAGAGGGAGGGAGAGAAAGAAAGAGCTCCCTCCATGAGAACTGGCCTGGCATCAACATTTCTATGCCTCCAGGAGTCCAGCCTCACTAAGGCACCAGGAATTGACATCACACCCAAGCCAGGGGCTTCTCAAGCTGTTAACCCCTAACTCCTAAACCTGCCCTGATACAGCAGGACTGAAAAGAGGTTCCACCCAGCAGGGGTACCTCCTTAAAGGTGTCCACGTGGCCCTGAGGGACATGGGTGCTGTGGGGAAACTCAGGATAGGTCAGTGGGTAGGAAAACTCCACACATGAACCTGGTTACGAAAGGTGAGTTAAGAAATGTCCCTAAGCCAGGTGTGGTGGCACATGCCTTTAATCCCAGAGGCAGGCGAATCTCTGTGAGATCAAGGCCAGCCTGGTTTACATAGCGAGTTCCAGGCCAGCTGTGGCTATAGTGAGACTCTGTCTCAAAAAAAAAAAAAAGAAGCAAAAACGAAAACAAAAATGTCCCCAAAGGCCGTTTAGGACATGGCCTCCAGGGTGGAGCTACTGGGACTTGGTAACTACGCTGGGGTGGGGGAGATGTTGATGAGGGCCTTAGTCAAGGGGGTATGCCCTCAAAGGGGACTCTGGGGCCTGGGATTCTTATTCTTTCTCTTTTTCTTTCTGAGAGAGGGTCTCACTACGTAGCCCTGGTTGGCCTGGAACTCACGGGACTACCTTCCTGTCTCCTGAGTGCTGGAATTAAAGGTGTGTGCCACTTACTCTTTTTGAAAAACTTTGTTTTAAATTTTTTGTATGGGGGGGGCAGTGCAGGTGGAGGTCAGAGGGTAGTTTGCAGGAGCTGGTTGCCTCCTCCATCCCAGGAATTAAACTCAGGTCACTGGGCTTGGCAGTTTAGCTACTGAGCCATCAGGCAGACTCTTACTCTTTACCTTTGCTTCCTGGCCTTAAAGTGAACAGTTTATTCCCCCACCGGCCTCCCCACACTGTACGCAGCACTCCATCAGAAATGGGGTCTAGGGCTGGGGATTAGCTCAGTTGGTACAGTACTTGCCTAGCATGCACAAAGCAAGCCCTGCATTTTATTCCTAACACCACATAAACCAGGCATGGTGCTGCACACCTGTAACCCTAGTACTCAGGAGGCAGAGGCAGGAGGATTAGAAATTCAAGTTCATCCTTGGTTACACAAAGTTCAAGGCCAGCCTGGGATACATGAGACCCCTTCTCCAAGAAGGTGGGAGATGTTCAGTGGGTAAAGGGCTTTCTGCACAAGCATGAGGATCCAGCACCCACATCAAAAAGACAGGCATGGTTGCAGACACCTAGAACTCTAGCACTGGAGGTTAGAGGCATACAAATCCCAGGAGCTTGTAGGCCAACCAGGCTCACTGTGAATGTGAGCCCTCACTTGAGACATTCTCTCAAGGCAATAAGGCAGAAACTGATAGGGAAAAATGACAACTTCCTCTGACCTCTGCATGCATGGGCATAGGCATGGGCATCCACATGTTCATGTGCATGTAACTAACACACACACACACACACACACACACACACACACAGACACACACACAGAAATAGGATCTGCCTGACCATAAACCTGGAAATGCTAAAACCATGAACCAAAACAAACCTCTTTATGTTAATTATACTTAGTATGTATGTGCACCACATGCATGCAATGCCCAAGAAAGCCGGAAGAGGGCATCAGATCTCCTGGAACTGGAGTTACAGATGGTTGTTAGCCACCATGTAGGTGCTGGGAACTGAACCTGGGACCTCTGGAAGAGCAGCCTTTGCTCCTAATCACTGAGTCATCTCTCCAGCCCCTACACCTTGGGTATTTTGTTAGATAAGGGAAAGCTGACTCTGGCTGACATTGGCTCTTTTCACCCACAGGCATAGGGTGGAATGCTGACCATAAGGACTATTACCATACTCCACGTGGAAGCTTCTAGAATACTATGCTACTGAAAACCACATGTATGTTCACATCTAATGTGTTCTGTATCTATTACATTTATTTGTATATAACACACATGGACACATGTGAATTTGATGTGTGTTCCTGTGTACTGTGTTCACATGTACTTATATTAGTCTCTTTTCTCATTGCTGACTAAATACCTGACAGAAAAAAAAAAATCTTTTTTTAAAGGAGGATTTGTTGGCTCAGTCCATGGTAGTTTGGTCTCATGTGCTTGGGCAGAGCATGGTGCTGGGGGCCTGTGGCAGAAGTAAGCTGTTCACTTTCTGGATGATCAGCAAGCAATGAGAAAAACAGGAAGTGGCCAGCATTAATATATCCTCAAAGACCCACTCCCAGTGACTTACTTCCTCTAGTCAGGTCCTGCTTTCCAGAAGTTTCTACAATCTCCCCAAAATAGTGCCACCAGCTATGGACCAAGTGTTCAAAATGTGTGTAGGGGAGGGGAGAGTCTTTCATACTGGATCTATAAAAGCAGTCATGCATATACATATGCCCCAATATACATACATGTGTGCACTCATGTATGTTTTACACTTACACGTGTGTGTATGTATGCATGGGTGAATGGATGATAAACAGCTATGGTAGGGTCTGGGAGCTGAAGATCCCCGACTATCAGGGAGTATGTAGGACCCATGACCCGTGGATCACTAGACATTATCTGTTAGCAAAGGGGGTGCGGCCCCGTTGGCCTTCAATGCTCTGAACTTGAAGTTTGAAAGTAGCTGACATGGGGCAGTTGCAATGCAAAGCAAGTCAACTGCTGAGGGGCTTTGTAAGCCCCTCTGTTCCAGCTCAGCACCATGGGAAGGCCTGTGTGGGTCTTCAAGTGTCTTGTACTTGAGTGCCCAAGGGTGTCTGGTAGAATAGGAAGACAGGCCAGCCTGTTCAGGATACAGGCTCTGGACTGAAACAGGCCTTGAAACACAGTGTGTTCATCCAGAACTTGGAGCCCTCCATGTCCCATGGTTCCTTTCCAAAAAGTTTACCTGGGTAGGCTTCCCGAACCACTTCCAAAGTTGCCGGGCAGGTAGGAAGGCCGCTATCTTGGGCCGGTTCTCCACAGATGGCAGGCGCTGTCGTTTGGCCAGCTCCTTGGTGGTGGGCAGGTGCACACCCTCCCTTTTCTTGGGTCGGCTCTTGGCCCCAG
>NW_008354274.1:563749-588749 GCF_000622305.1 Nannospalax galili | reverse complement strand
TGGAGAGATGGCTCAGTGGTTAAGAACACTGGTTGTTCTTGCAGAAGACCTGGGTTCGAATCCCAGCACCCACATGACAGCTAACAACTGTCCGTAACTCCAGTTCCAGGGGATCCGACAGCCTCTTCTGTCCACCACAGACATTGCACGACACGGGTGCACTTACCTACATGCAGACAATATACGCATACACATAAAATAAAAATAATATTAAAAAAAAAATCAATAAATATTTTCTTTACAAACAGCCACACAGGTCAAAGACAGAGAGACAGCTCTCTCACTTCTGGTTGGATGTGAGATCTGGACTTCAGGTGGTAGAGATGGCTAATCACATACATAGCAGGGTCTGCTCATGCACAAGACTCTCCCTGAAACCACTGTAAAGGCACCAATAGTCCATCAGCTTTCAATGTCAAAAAGGGGAAGACAGGTGTCCTGGGATGCCAGGAGACATCATAGGGATGGATTCATAGTTGGTTCTTTGATGTGGACAAAACCCAGGACCTCACACATGCCAGACCAGTACTCTATCACTAAACCACATCTCCAGGCAAGTTTTTACTTTTTTATTTCAGAGACAGGGTCTTATTATGTAGCCCTGGCCGGCCCAGAACTTGATATGTAGACCAGGCTGGCCTTGATCTGGAATTAAAGGCATGTGCTACCATGCCCAAGTTTTTGTTTTGTTTTGTTTTGTTTTGTTTTTTGTAGGCCCAGCAGTCCTAGAACTCACTAGGTAAACCAGGCCAGGACTCACAGAAATCTGCTTGCCTCTGCCTCCCAAGCGCTAGGATAAAAAGTGTGCACCCAGCTATGTTTTAACATTTGAGACAGGATTTCACTAATTTGCACAGGCTAGCCTTGAACTCATTCTGTAGCCCAGGCTGGCCTTGACCTAGTGATCCTCCTGCTTCAGTTTCTTGAGTAGCTGGGAAGACAGGCCCGGGTCACCAAGTCTGCCTGACTTTGTTTGGACTTTACTGTTCTGTGAGGTGCCGGGAAGGAGTGGAGGTCAACGAGGAGGCTGAGGTTAAGGACAAGGGTACATGAGTGACTGAGGCAGACATGCCAAGCTACAGACGGAAGGATTCTGGGTCCATCTGCATACTGAACATGGGGACATGCCAGTCCCTTCCCAATATGCAAATGTAAAATTTACATCCTTAAAGAGTCTTAGGACACTCACCAGAGGAGAAAGGACCTATACATGGCAGTATTTGGGCATCTGAGTCAAACATGCCTGCCTGCCTTCCATGACAGAAGGCTCCACATTGGTTCTTCAATCTCTTCACTATGGATCAACAAAGATGGCAGGATAGGGGCTGTGGAGTTGGCTCAGTGGTTAAAGCACTGGCCATGCAAGCCTGAGGACCTGAGTTTCCCCAGAAACCCACGTAAATGCTGGGTGGGCGTGGTAGCCTACCTGTTACTCTGGTTGCAGAGGAATACAGGATCCCCAAAGCAAGCTGGTTAGCGAGACTAGCTACATCAGTGAGCATTAGCTATAGGTTTGATTAAAAGACCCCGTCTCAATGAATAAGAAGTAAGGTCAATGGAGGATGATTCTTAACATTAATCTCAGGCCTCCACATGCACATGCACCCACATGCATGCATGCACACACATACACATAAAAATATGCATACCATACACATATGTGTTACACACACATACACACACACACAGACACACACAATAGAAAATTGGGGGCAGGATAGGGGCTGTGGAGTTGGCTCAGTGGTTAAAGCACTGGCCATGCAAGCCTGAGGACCTGAGTTTCCCCAGAAACCCACGTAAATGCTGGGTGGGCGTGGTAGCCTACCTGTTACTCTGGTTGCAGAGGAATACAGGATCCCCAAAGCAAGCTGGTTAGCGAGACTAGCTACATCAGTGAGCATTAGCTATAGGTTTGATTAAAAGACCCCGTCTCAATGAATAAGAAGTAAGGTCAATGGAGGATGATTCTTAACATTAATCTCAGGCCTCCACATGCACATGCACCCACATGCATGCATGCACACACATACACATAAAAATATGCATACCATACACATATGTGTTACACACACATACACACACACACAGACACACACAATAGAAAATTGGGAAAAAAAAAAGAAGCAGGCCATGGTGGCGCACACCTTTAATCCCAGCTCCTGGGAGGCAGAGGCAGGCAGATCTCTTGAGATTGAGGCCAGCCTGATCTACGTGGTGAGTTTCAGGCGAGTTGGGGGCTACAGCCTGTCTCAATAAATAAAAGAGTTCCAAATTAATGAGATGGCTCGGCGGGTAAAGGCACTTGCTGTGTAAGCCTGACGACCTGAGTTCAAGTCACAGAACCCACAGAGAGGAAGGAGAACTAAGTCCTGCAAGGTGTTCTCTGACCTCTACACCTGCACAGAGGTATATACCCCATACACACAAAATGAATAAATTTAAATAAATGTAACTAAAAAAGACAATTGTTACAAAATCAAAGCCTTTCACTTTTTCTAAATACTCTGCAGGAGAAAAACACACCCACACTCAAACACACTCACACACACTCATTCATGGACTCACATACTCATAAACACACTCACACTCACGTAACTCCAAATCTAGAAACAATGAGAAGATTCTAAATAGTTCTTAAAAAAAAAAGACTGTAAGAAGTAACAAGATGAGCCTCCTACAAAGACTTAGGCATTAGTACTTTTATCACACACTTTCATATATGTCCCTGTACATATTTGAATGTGCTTATGTGCCCTCTTTGATCTCTCTCTATACATTAAGCCAGGATCTTTCAGTGAACTAGAGCTTGCTGTTTGAGCTAGTCTACCCAGTCATTTTGATCTAAGATCACCTATCTCTATCTTCCACGTGAGATTACAGCTGGGCCACCATGAATGCCCAGCATTTTACATGCAATGCTGGTCATCTGAATTCCCACCCCGACACTTTCGAGGCAAGCATTTTACCCACTAAGCCATCTTCCCATCCCCAAGATTTTGGGATTAAAATGCACCGAACATCTCAAAGGAGAGTGAAAGCTTGATTTAAAAAAATCAAATGAACACTGGCTGCTCTTGCAGAAGATCCAAGTTCAGTTCCCAGCACCCACATGGCAGCTAACAATCATCTGTAACTTCAGTTCCAGGGGATCTGACACCCTCTTCTGGCCTCCACGGATATTGCACACAGGTGGTGTACTTACATGCACACGGGCAAAACACTCACACAGACAAATTAAAAAATAAAATTTTAAACAAAAAACAAGGCTGTCAGGGCTGGAGAGTTGGCTCAGCAGTTTAGAGCACTGACTGCTCTTGCACAAAATATTTAGGTTCGATTCCCACATGGTGGTTAACAACCATTCTAACTCCAGTTCCAAGGGATCTGACATCCTCTTCTGACCTCCTCCAGCATTTCAAAACACAACACATGCAGGCAATACACTCAATACACATAAAATAAAAATGAAGTCGCTGGGCATGGTGGCACATGCCTGTAGTCTGAACACTCTGGAGGCAAAGGCAGGCAGATCTCCGTGATATCGAAGCCAGCCTGGTCTACACAGTGAGTTATAGGCTACCTGGAGCTACAGGGAGACCCTGTTACAAAAAGACCAAAAAATAAAATAAAATAAAAAAAATCAAATGTCAATTCTGAAATGGGGAGGGGGAAATTATTTACAATGTAGAATTTATACCCAGCTCAACTGTTTTTGAAGAATAAGAATAGGGGCTGGAGAGATGGCTCAGCGGTTAAGAGCACTGGCTGCTCTTCCAGAGGACCCAGGTTCAATTCCCAACAATTACATGGCAACTAACAACTGTCCATAACTCCAGTTCCAGGGGATCTAATGCCCTCTTCTGAGCACCACAGGCACTGCATGACAGGGGTGCACTTACATACATGCAGGCAATACACTCATACACATAAAATATTTTTTAATTTAAAAAAATTAAAGAGAGGGGTTGGAGAGATGGCTCAGTGGTTAAGAGCACTGGCTGCTCTTGCAGGAGACCCAGGTTCAAGTCCCAGCACCCACATGGTAGCTAACAACTGTCTGTAACTCCAGTTCCAGTGGAATCTAATACCATCTTCCGAGGGCATTGCATGACACAGGTGTACTTACACATATGCAAGCAGTACACTCATACAAAATTTTTTTTCATTGTTATTTAAAAAGTTAAAGAATAGGGCCGGGCGTGGTGGCGCACACCTTTAATCCCAGCACTTGGGAGGCAGAGGCAGGAGGATCTTTGTCAGTTCAAGGCCAGCCTGGTCTACATAGTGAGTTCCAGGACAGCTGGGGCTACAAGGAGACCCTGTCTTGTCAAAAAAAAAAAAAAAAAAAAAAAAAAAAAAAAAAATTAAAGAATAAGGGTAGAATAAAGCCATGACAACACTTGACAAACTTATTTTCTGTGGACTATTTCTCAGAAAACTGCTAAAGGGAGCTGGGGACTTGCTCAGCTGACAAGAGTGCTGCCAAGCATGAAAAAGCCCCCCAAGTTCCATCCCAGCACTGCATGAACTACATGAGATGGCACACGCTTGTCATCCCAGCACTTGGGCGTTAGAGGCAGGAGGGTCAGAAGTTCAAGGTCATCATCATCAACCTACGGAGTCTGAGTCCAGCCTGGGCTACATGAGACCATGTCTCAAAACAAACACCTATTGAAGGGTCTCTACTAAAATGAAGAGATAAACCAAGAACAAGATAGAATGCCACACAGAAGAGGCCAAAGGGAATCTCAGGGTTCTGGGAGGTTCAGGGCCAAAATTCCAAGAGGCACGCTGAGGCTTAGAAAGGAGCTGGTCCTGCATGGTACTGAACATCCCCGAATACTGGAATCCCAGACAAACTTTTACTGTAGTAGCAAGACTTTGGGGACTTTGATGACCAATGAGTGACTAATAGATAGGAAAAGAAATTCCCAGCCCAACTGTGGCTCAGACTAAACACCTGTTGCTTAAAGGTGTGCCATCTTCTGGTGCATACAAAGTATGAGGCAGCCAATGGGCTGTACTTGGCCTGTTGTACTTAGTCTTTTTGGTCCAACCAACACCCCTATTCCTAAGTATGTTGGTTTTGCAATGACTAAGGAGTAGACTGTTTGAGCACCTATTTTTATTTTTATTTTAAAATTTATTTTTATTTTATGTGTATGAGTGCTATATCTGCATGTGTATGAGTGTACCCATGTCATGCAGTGCCTATGGAGGACAGAAGAGGGTGTCGGATCCCCTGGAACTGGAGTTAGACAGGTGTTAGCCACCATGTGGGTGCTGGGATTCAAACCCAGGTCTTCCTCAAGAACAGCCAGCACTTGTAACTATTGAGCCATGTCTGCAGCCCAAATATCTGTTTCTTTGGTCTGTCTGATATCCTACTATTTATCTTGTGGGGTACCTATTTATTTGGGGGTTTTATACATTTATTTGTGTGTGTGTGTGTGTGTGTGTGTGTGTGTGAGTAAATATGCATGTGTGTGCATGTGAAGGTCAGAAGAGGGCATCAGTGTCCTCTTCTGCCACTCTGTCTGTTCCTTTGAAACAGGGTCTTTTCCTGAACCTGAGGCTCATGTTTTCTCAGTTAAGCTAGACACCAGCACGCCCTAGCAATCCTCCCCACAGAGCTGGGGCTACAGATATGGGTAGGCAATTTCAGTTACGCAAACCAGTAGGCAATTTCAGTTACGCAAACCAGTAAACCTTTTTTTTTTTTTTTGGTCTTTTTGAGTCAGGGTCTCCCTGGAGCCCCAGCTGGCCTGGAACTCACTATGTAGACCAGGCTGGCCTTGAACTCACAGAAATCCTCCTGCCTCTGCCTCCTGAGTGCTGGGACTAAAGGCCTGCACCACCACACCCAGCATCAGTAAACCATCTTCACAGTGATCGTTGACTAGGTGAGCAGGTACTGACTTGTTAGGAGATGGGCAAGCTGGGAAAGGGAAGGATCTTACCTCGGACCACAGTGCCTGGGTAGAGACAGCGGTACTGCTGGCTCCAGTAGGCTGCAATCCTGGTGCCCTGGGGCAAGAAGCGTGTAGAGGCTGGCCTCACATCAATAATCTGAAAGAGAACAAGACTAAGCACCAGGGGGGATCTGGGAAGGAAAGCTCTGGCCTTAATCTTGGAACGCCTTCCTCCCTTAAGCCTTAGGGGCTGCCTCCCCTCCCTAACTCACCGCCTCCTGAAGCAGTTGTTCCAAGCAGTAGATGTGGGGACGGTTTCCACGCTCACCCTCTACCACCACACGATATCTGAAAGGTCAGGGGTAACCATGTGAGGTACGAGTGACCAGAGAGACCCCCTTCTAGAGGACTCCCCCCAATCCCAGCACTGGCAGTGCTATCTCCTCGTCCACAACGATTTGGCTCCCAGTCCAGGACATGTGGTAACTTGGTATAGAAATACAGGATTTGCTCTTTCTTCCTGACTCGTGTCTTTTTATTCATTTTATGTGTTTTGCCTGCATGTGTAGAAGTACACGTGTGCATACAATGGCTTCAGAGACCAGAAGAGGGTGTCAGATCCCCTGGAACTGGAGTTACAGAAGGTTGTTAGCTGCCATATGGGTGCTGGGAACTGAACCTGGGTCTTCTGCAAGAGCACCCAGGGCTCTTAACCACTGACCCATCTCTCCAGCCTCCTCAGTTTCCTTTTTTTCTAAAACTCAGCTACACAGCATGCAGGGCCACACCCTGGAATCCAAAGGAAGCCTGCATACCCTTTTTCCCATCTCCCATTGGGTTCCACAGGGCCTAGCTGTGCCCAGCATCCTGCAAAAGCCCATCCCAGTGGGGTCTACATTAGTGCAACTTCTAACTGTAATGGCCTGCCCGGCTCCCCAGAGCCCCCAACTCACTTGCTTTCTCAGCCCAGAGAGGGGAAGCACAGCAAGGCGGCCCCTCAGTGTAACTGAGTGTGGGACATGGGGCTAGGTGGCCGACTCGTGGCAATCACTCACATGTCAGGCGAGTGCACGGTCTGCACATGCCCTGCATACAACAGCTTGTCGTCCATAGGGATCAGCACACGCAGGCCGTCTTTCAGCTCATCCTTATCAATGATGCAGGAGCGGGGAGCTGCAAAGAGGTGGCCAGTGAACCAGGGGGAGTTAGAGGCTGACTGGGGAGAAGCATCACAGGCCTGCCTGGTTCCCTCTAGGAAACAGAGGCTGTTGAGGTACTCTAATGAGGTGTGGTACCGGTGTCTACACGGGTGTCTCCCATAGAGACTGCATGCCAAGGTGGGGGATGGGCAACACCCTCTTCTCAATTTCCACAGACAACTGGAACTCACCAGTAAAAAACTCTCTTTTTTAAAAAAATATTTTTTTGGTCTTTTTGAGACAGGGTCTCCTTGTACCCCAGCTGACCTGGAACTCGCTGTGCAGACCAGGCTGGCCTTGAACTCACAGAGATCTCTGCCTGCCTCTGCCTCCCCAGTGCTAGATTAAAAGTGTATGCCACCATACCCAGCTTCTTTTTAAATTTTTTTTAAATATACTTATTTTTCTTTTATGCATATGAAGTGTTTTGCCTTGTATGTATGTGTGTCCATGTTGTGCAATGCCTGCAGAGGTCAGAAGAGGGCATTGGATCCTCTAGAACTGAAGTTGTTAGCCATCATGTAGGTGCTGGGAACCGAACCCGGGTTCTCTGTAAGAGTAGCCAGTGCTCTTAACCGCTGACCATCTCACCAGGTAACAAATTCTCATCTCATATAGGTCAATACTCTTGCCAGACTGTGAAGTCCCCAGCACTGATCAGGTACTCTAGTATTCAGGGTGCCTTCTTCTAACACCATGCCCAGCCCTCAGTAATGCCCCTGGAATTTCTGATCCTCTTTTTATAAAATATTTTATTTGTTATTTATATTTTATGTGTACGCATGTATTGCCTGCATGTAGGTAAGTGCACGCATGTCGTGAAATGCCCAGAGGTCAGAAGAGGCTGTCGGATCCCCTGAGACTGGAGTTATGGACAGTTGTTAGCTGCCATGTGGGTGCTGGAATTTGAACCCGGGTCTTCTGCAAGAACAGCCAGTGTTCTTAACCACTGAGCCATCTCTCCAGCCCTGAATTTCTGATCCTCTTAGTCTCCACCTGGTCCCCCTTTCCTCAAAGTCCCCTGGAGGGACAACCCAATCCCTGTCTCTTTAGCTCCAACTCTTCCTTCTCTGTGAGACCTTACGCCTGGGTCCCTGTCATCAGCAAACATTAAAAAGACTCTAATTGAGGCAAGGTGTGGTGGTACATGCCTGTAATCCCAGCACTGAGAGGAGGCAGAGGCAGGTGGATCTCTGTGAGTTTGAAGCCAGCCTGGTCGACACAGAGAGTACCAGGCCAGCTAGGGCTACATAGTTAAGACTCCATCTCAAAAAAAAGAAAAAGACTCTAACTGGGGCTGATGGTGCAGGTCTGTCATGGAAATGACTAGGGAAACAGGTCTAAAGGTTCATGGCCAGCCTGAGCAACTTAGTGAGACATCTCTCAAAAAGTGAGGGAAGTCTGGGGGTGTCAGTGGTAGAGCACCTGCTTAGAATCCCCCAGTGAGGGATGGGGATATGGTTCAGCAGTAGGAGGCTTGCTTAGAATTCACAAATGAGGGCCAGGGGAGCACTTTTCTAGAATGGCAAGGGACGTGGCTCAGCGGCAGAGGGCTTCTCCACTGTGTAGAAAGCCCTGGATTCCATGCCCCCATCACCATCAAAAACAAATCTACCAGGCAGCTCCAGAGTCTGGTAACGAAACAAGCTTAGTTCTCCATCCCACCTGCCCCTGCACTCTGGCCACATCCTCCTCATAGGCTGAGGTGAAGCCCCACCACTTATACATGTTGGTCTGGGTAGGATGACTTGCTGTGGCCAAGAAATAAACAGTGCATAACAGTGCATATATCAAGGTGGGAGAGGACCCAGTTACATTACAGCTTCCCTTGCAGTTGCACATGGAGCACTCATGACATGCAGGGCATGGAACTCTAGCACCCCATGCCCACGGAGCATGCCAGATGAGGTCGGCACAGACACCTACACCCGGCAGACCTCAGACCCACATGCAAGAGTGTGGCAGGCTACTCCTCTGTCTCATTGACCAAGACATCCCACAGAGATGGCCTAGCCACTCCTCCTTCCACCTGCTCCCCACAGACCAGATCTGCCATCCCCCCCGCTAGCTTCCCAGGGGTCCAAGGGACTTCCCAAAGACGTCTTCGAAGCCCCCTAAACTGTAGCTTACACATGTGATCTCTCACACTTCTGGGACCCAGGTCTTGGGGACAGCTTCCCCATGAACCCAAGACACCAGTCTTCATCTCCTCCTGCCTCCCTCCTCACACTTCTGCTCACATGACCCACCCCCACATCCCTCTCATTTCTCTCACCTAACCCATCATGCTCCACCTGGCCCCCTGTGTTCTCTGCTGTGCCCAGCTGTGTCTGGATAGTAATCAGCTTCCTGATGGTCCCTTTGCCTCCCCTGGAGCCTCCAGCACATTCTCTACCCAGCACAGCTGGCAACACATTTCAATGCCATCTGACCACGTCATCTCCAACTCCCAGTCAGGGGGAGCTGTTTATAAGGCAGACACCAAGCCCCTTAGCAGGGCACAAGAGACAGTGGACACCCACTTGTGCCTCCTGTCCCCAACACAACCTCACTAGGCCAGAGCTGAACCCCAGTGGCTTCAGGGCCTTTGGACATGCATCTCAGACCTAGGCTTAGATCTAAACACCTCCAAGGAACCCCTGTGCTCCTCATAACACAGCCACTCACCTGGGGTCAAAGGTCGCTCTACAGCCCCAGCACGGGGCAAGTTCTCATCCTCAGAGAAGCTGGAGTCCTGGTTGGGTTCAAAGTCCTCCTCTGCGGCCATACACTCCATCAACTTGCTCACAGCACCCCCTTTTCCTCGGTTCTGGGACAGAACATAGCAGATTGATGGCTTAGAACATGGCATGAATGGGTCCTGCTATGCTAGGGACACTCCTCGGAAACTCAGGGCCAATAGTCAGGCTCAGTGGCACCTTCCTTGCACACTGCGACCCATCTGTGTGTACTCAGCATAGTACTCAGTGGTCAGTACTCTCCTCACATTCATCAACCAGCAGATACTTAAAAACTGATACAGCATCTCTAGCCACGTACAACAGATTTGAGGGCAAAGAGGCCACCAGGTGTAGGGGGTGGCACACTTATGCACGACAAGGGCACCTCTGTCAACAGAGAAAAAACTGAAGATCCCCCACAAGGGGACAGGGCTCTGGGCTATGAGCTGCTATGGCCAGAAGGTCTCAGGGTAGTGGTCTGGGTAACCCTGTTCTCCAGTAAGGATGGAACCTGGTTAGAAAATAAAGACTAAAGGAAATCACATGGTGGGGCACAGTGGCGCACACCTTTAGTCCCAGCACTTGGGAGGCAGAGGCAGGGGGATCTCTGTGAGATGGAGGCCAGCCTGGTTTACATAGTGAGTTCCAGGCCAGCTGTAGCTACAAGGAGACTGCCTCAAAATAAAAAAAAAATTAAATAAAGTAAAATAAAATGACTGAGGTGGGGGACAATCAGGCTGAAACGTGGAAGACCCTCAGGTCTGTCACACCCATCCCCAGCATGAGGAACAGTGTGTCGGGGAGAGAATAGACTAGGGGTGCTGCACCCCATCCCTGTGACTAGACACAAACCCACTCTCTATTCAAAGGCCCACCTGGGACCCTTACCTCCTTCCTTGAATCCTTCCCTTTGGCCTTGGCCTTACTCCGTTTGGCGGTTGCCAGGGATCCTGTGTGAGTTGCCCTGGCCTCGGGCAGGGTGGTAACTCGGGGCTGTGGCAGGGTGGCTGCTGACCCAGCCTCCTTCCCGTTCTTCTTCTAATAGGAAGCAATGAATAGGGATGTCAGAGGATGGGGAGGACCCAGGTCACTCAGGGCTGGGGAGGAAAGGCGCCTCACAGAATCACACGAACCTCAACAGGCTAAGATTCTTCTCTCCCTGCCACTCTTTTATAAGCATATGGAAGTCAGAGGACAACTTGCAGGAATTCCACTGTGTGGGTTCCAGAGATTACACTTAGGTTGCCAGGCTTGGTGGCAAGCACCCTTACACATAAGCCATTCTACCTGCCCTCACAATTTTTTTTTTATCACTACTGTATAATTTATTATACCAAAAAACAAAAACAACGCTAGGATGTGTACATGTGAGTTCTTCTGCAACAACCCTGCTGCTGGTAGCCTTGTGGTGTATTATTCCAGAACTTCCACAAACACACACATTTATGTGCGTACTTTCTGTTTTGGGGCTGTGGTGGATGGATCTCAGGCCTTATGCATGCTAGAAAGCTGAGCCACACCCCCAGCCCCTCAACTGGAGGATTCTAGGCAGGTGCTCTACCACTGAGCCAGACCCCCAGCCCCTCACTAGGGGACTCTAAGCAGGTGCTCTACCACTGAGCCAGACCCCCAGCCCCTCACTGGGGGATTCTAGGCAGGTGCTCTACCACTGAGCCACACCTCCAGCCCCTTACTGGGGGATTCTAGGCAGGTGCTCTACCACTGAGCCACACCTCCAGCCCCTTACTGGGGGATTCTAGGCAGGAGCTCTACCACTGAGCCACACCTCCAGCCCCTTACTGGGGGATTCTAGGCAGGAGCTCTACCACTGAGCCACACCTCCAGCCCCTTACTGGGGGATTCTAGGCAGGAGCTCTACCACTGAGCCACACCTCCAGCCCCTTACTGGGGGATTCTAGGCAGGAGCTCTACCACTGAGCCACACCTCCAGCCCCTTACTGGGGGATTCTAGGCAGGAGCTCTACCACTGAGCCACACCTCCAGCCCCTTACTGGGGGATTCTAGGCAGGAGCTCTACCACTGAGCCACACCTCCAGCCCCTTACTGGGGGATTCTAGGCAGGAGCTCTACCACTGAGCCACACCTCCAGCCCCTTACTGGGGGATTCTAGGCAGGAGCTCTACCACTGAGCCACACCTCCAGCCCCTTACTGGGGGATTCTAGGCAGCTCTACCACTGAGCCAGACCCCTCAGCCCCTCAATGGGGGATTCTAGGAAGGTGCTCTACCACTGAGCCAGACCCCCAGCACCTCAATGGAGCATATTAAACAATCATTCTGCATTTTGTTTTGTTGAACACAGGTTCACTAAAGTCTTGTTAAGCTGGGTGTGGTACATGCCTTTAATGGGAGCATTCGGGAGAAGCAAGCAGATCTCTGTGAGTTAGAGGACAGCCTGGTCTACATAGGAAGTTCCCGGTTAACTGGGGCTACAGGGAAACACTGCCTCAAAAACATTTTTTTAAAAAAGCAAAACACTAAAGTCCTGTTCTAAAATATTCCCCTGTGAATAGCTGGTGTCCACAGAGGTAGCTCTGTCTGCTCTGTGCTGCCCACGGTTTGGACGAACTGGTATTACTTAAATATTCCAAATTGTTCACCTGTCAGCAGCCTCTATTTTGTCATTCATCCAAATGCTACCAAAACCCAACATCAACTATAACAAAACAATAAAGCCTTACCAATAACTTCTGGGGGCCATACTCCTGGAAGGGTATTTAAAATGGTTTAGCTGCCAAGTCACTTGTAGATGACTGTATGGCTTTCCAGGACTCTGCAGCAAGGGAACCTTCTTCCAAGCATCTCAAAAGTGTCCAGACAGAGCTCTGGGAACTCCTTGCCCTGCAGGTGGAGTGGGAACTGACCAATGCCTTTCAAAAAGGGGCACACAAGCAAAAAGTTGGAAATAACCTAGACATCCAGGAAACACAGAAACCAGCACCTGCACATGCAGCAGTTACACGCCTCTCCCGTAGGGTCTGTGCTGGAGGCCATGGCAAGGCAACCAGCACACTGAAAATTTGCCTAAAACCGCCAGGCTAGCAAGAGAAAAGTGGAGAACAAGGGCATATGATCAGGCTTTTCACAAGAGAAAAGACTGAGGTGCTGCACAGCTTAGCAGTGTAGCACCTGCCTATTGAGGGTTTGGGGTGTGGCTCATTGATTGAGCACCTGCCTAGAATCCACCAGTGAGGGGCTGGGGTGTGGGTCAGAGGTAAAGCATCTTCCTAGAATCCCCAGTGAGGGCCTGGGGTGTGGTTCAATGGTAGAGCTCCTGCCTAGAATCCCCAGTGAGGGCCTGGAGTGTGGCTCAGTGGTAGAGCACCTGCCTAGAATCCACCAGTGAGGGGCTGGGGTGTGGGTCAGAGGTAAAGCATCTTCCTAGAATCTCCCAGTGAGGGCCTGGGGTGTGGTTCAATGGTAGAGCTCCTGCCTAGAATCCCCAGTGAGGGCCTGGAGTGTGGCTCAGTGGTAGAGCACCTGCCTAGAATCGAGGGCCTGGAGTGTGGCTCAGTGGTAGAGCACCTGCCTAGAATCCACCAGTGAGGGGCTGGGGTGTGGGTCAGAGGTAAAGCATCTTCCTAGAATCTCCCAGTGAGGGCCTGGGGTGTGGTTCAATGGTAGAGCTCCTGCCTAGAATCCCCAGTGAGGGCCTGGAGTGTGGCTCAGTGGTAGAGCACCTGCCTAGAATCCCCCAGTGAGGGCCTGGAGTGTGGCTCGGTGGTAGAGCTCCTGCCTAGAATCCCCCAGTGAGGGCCTGGGGTGTGGCTCGGTGGTAGAGCTCCTGCCTAGCATGTCAAGGCCCTGGGTTCCGTACCTACCACTAGGAAGGAGCCCTTCACCATTTTCATTTTTGAAGGAACAAATTTTTCCTACAGATCAGAAACCACAATCATGTCCACAGCTGATGGTGATGCTGCCACTGACTGAAATCGCAGCATTCCCCAAACATAATAGCCACTGCAGAGACCTTGAAAGGTCCTTATGGCAACAGGAAATGGTTTCTCCACATTTAGATACTGGGTTTGTTATCAGCACTCTCCTTTCAGATCTCCCAAGATTTGCAGAAATGTCTTAGGGGACAGACAGAGGTGAGGTCTAGTGGGAGGTCCTCAGGTCACTGGGCTGCAGGTGTCCTTGATGGGCATTGCAAGACCCTGTATCTTCCTTGCTCACTTTCATCCTGGCTCCCCTAATATTTCCACTATGATACACTGTCTCACCACAGGACCAAAACAATGGACCATGGACTAAAACTTTCAAAACTGTAAGCCAACATAAACCTCTCTCACCCACCCTCTTTGTCCCCCCCCCCCCCCCCCCCTTTTTCCCCCCCCCCCCCCCCGCTTCATTGTTTTTCTTGCTGGAGATAGTCTTGCTATGTAGCCCAGATTACATTCAAAGAAATACCAGGGACTAGGGAGATGGCTCAAAGTTAAGAGCACCACCTGCTCTTGCAGAGAACTGAGTTCGGTTCCCAGCACCCACATGGCTGCTAACAACTGTCTGTAACTCCAGTTCCAGGAGATTCGATGCCTCTTCTTGCCTCAATGGACATTGAACACACATGGTACACTTCATACAGGGAAAGCAGTCATACACATAAAAATAATAAAAATAAGGGACTAGAGAGATGGCCCAGTGGTTAAGAACACTGAATGTTCTTGCAGAAGACTTGGGTTCAGATCTCAGCACCCATATGGCAGCTAACAACTGTCCTTAACTCCAGTTCTAGGGGATCCAACGCCCTCTTCTGACCTCTGCAGGCACTGCACGACACAGGTGCACTTCCATACACGCAGGCAATACACACATACCAGGCATGACCCAACACATCCAGTAACTGCTGGAGAGATGGCTCAGTGGTTAAGAGCACTGCTGCTCTTGCAGAGGACCCAGGTTTGAATTCTAGCACCTACGTGACTAACAACTAACTCTCCGTCACTCCAGTTCCAGGGGATCCAACGCCTTCTTCTGTCCTCCACGGACAGACATGAGTGCACTTATATACATGCAGGCATAACACTCATAGTTGTCTCAGTGCTGGAAAGATGGCTCAGCAGTTAAGAGAACTGGCTGCTCTTACAGAGAACCCAGGTTCAGTTCCCAGCATCCACATGGCAGCTCACAACTGTCTGAAACTCCAGGTCCAGAAAATCCAATGTGCTCTTCTAGCTTCCACAGGCACCAGGCATGTATGCAGTGCACTTACATACATGCATGCAAAACACTCATACACAGAACACAGATACATACATACATACACACACACACACACACACACACACACACACAGAGTTAATTGTCTCAGGTGCTTTGTTGGATCCCTGGTATTTATTCATGTTTTTAACATGTTACTCTAAGATGAAAGGGGAGAAAAACAAGGACCTCTGTCAAGGACAGGGGACAAGGACTTCCCAATTACTAAACATGGTGGATGGACCTCCTGATGGGCAAACTGTAAACCTCAAAGCCGTACCCCAAGAGTGGAAACCATGGGAACCTGTGCCGAGTATTTACCCTCCTGGGATCCTTCCTGTCCTTGGCTCGGCTGGTGTCCTTGCGTGGGCTGGGGGCACCACCCCTGCCACAGCGGCTGGGCTTGGGTGCTGGTGCCGTGGTGCTGGGTGCCTGGACTGCAGCTGAGGCGTCGTGTAGAAAGATGCGCTCACTCCGGCGGCGAACCCACAGGTCGTCATCACTGGCCTCCGGCCCCGCCTCAAAGCCAGGCTCCTTGGGGCCACGAAGCTTCCTGGCCTTCCGACCCTTCTCCACCGTCAGCTTGGCCTTGTCGGGGCTGGATGGACCAGAGCCCCGGGTGCCAGGTGCAGGTGCAGCCAACGGCTGTCCAGGCTCCCCCAGTCCCTTCTTGGGCCGCAGTAACCCAGCAGGTGACGGCTTGGGGACCTTGACTTCACTCTCTGAATCTGTGTACTCAAACTCTGTGCCTGGACACGGGAAGGAAGACATGGGAGCTTGTGGGCAGGGTCTCCATGGGCCCCTCTTTCCATCTACCCAGTCCTGCTATCCATTAGCAAGAAACCCAAAGACTCATTCCATGCAGGGATACACCCACAGGAAGCTTTTCTCCTGTTACCAAGAGAGGGGAAAACAGGCTCAGAGAAGAGAAAGGGTCCATCCAAGCCCACTTAACTACACCCTCTAGCTGCTCCCGGGCACTCACCCCAAGAGGACAGGTAAGACTATGAATGCAGGTCCTAGGCCCACCTGAGACCCTACATAGCCTTGCAGGAAACCCCAGAAGTCAGGCAGGTTGAGGTGAGGACTGAGTAGGGAACCAGGAGGGAAAACCCGTAGGAAACTCCCAAGCCAGAGGAGTTTCCTACCTACCGCTTCTTAACTGGTTCCCTTCACAGGGCTTGAGGAGTCTTTAATCACGCAGGCCCAAAAGCTTCTGAGAATACAGGTCCATCAGAGGTCCTGCCTCTCACTCCCAGGCAACTAAATACCCCAACCCCTCGCACACACCGAGAACAGGCACCTGATTCCCTCTGGCCCAGGTACACTCAACAAGACTTCAAGGTCACAGGCTGTCTTCTAACTCTACCAACCTTCCACTTATTCTTTGTTTAAAAAAAAATTTTTTGTTTTAATTTTATGTGTATGAGTGTTATGCCTGCATGTAGGTAAGTGCACCAGTGTCGTGCAATGCCCACAGAGGACAGAAGAGGCTGTTGGATTCCCTGGGACTGGAGTTATGGACAGCTGCCATGTGGGTGCTGGGATTCAAACCCGGGTCTTCTGCAAGAACAACCAGTGTTCTTAACCGCTGAGCCATCTCTCCAGCCCGTTTTAAAATTTTTTTATTTTTATGTGCATTTTGTCTGCATGTATGGAAGCACACCAGAAGATGGAGTCACCCCCAGGAACTGGAGTTACAGACGGTTGTTAGCTGCCATGTGGGTGCTGGAAACTGAACCCACGTCCTCTGCAAGAGCAGCTGGTGCTCCTAACCTCTGAACCATCTCTTCAGCTGTTTGTTTGTTTGTTTGTTTGTTTTTGAGGCAGGGTGCCACTATGTACCCCTGGCTGGTTTGGAGCTCCCTATATAGACCAAGCTGGTCTTGAACTCACAGAGATCCCCCTGTCTCTGCCTCCCAAATGCTGGAATTAAAAGGTATGTGCCATCACTCCCAGCTCTTCCTCTCCCTCTAACCTTCAGGTTCTGCAATACTACTGTTCCCTCAGCCCAGAGCATTCTAACCTTGACTTAGGAAACCTGAGCCCACCTTGACAAGATGCGCTTCATTACCCTCGGGTAATTACCCCTCTGTTCCTGGTATCAGAGGCAACAACTCTCTGCCTTTCTCTAGCGGCTCTGTTCACATCTCAGCCTATTTCAACCTATCCTGGTTCTAGAAGTGGCTCTTTGAGTTCTCTTGGAGCCTCTAGCATCCCCAAGACTCAAACTAAGCACAGAGCCAGCACTATGGACAGCATTTTAGGGGTGTGGTTGCTGACACATGCCCCTGAACAACAGCCTTTAAAAGTATGTTTTTCTCACAGACCAGATGGCTGTAGACCCCAGCAACACCCAGCACAGAAGCCAAGAAACCTGAGCCAAACATCAGCTCTACTGACATCCAGGCAGCTGGCAACCTGTTCACAAAAGGCTCCCCTGAGAGACATGGCCCCTCAGAGGCAGCCATTAGCAGCAGCAGGGACGGGGTATGTAGCCCCAGCTGGCCTGGAACTTGCTATATTGACCAGGCTGCCTTCCATCTCACAGAGATCTGTGTGCATCTGCATCCCAAGTGCTAGGATTAAAGGCACCATATCAGTCTTTGTGGGTTTTTTTTTCTTTTTAATATTTTATTTATTATTTTTATTTTACGTGTATGCGTGTATTGCCTGCATGTAGGTAAGTGCACCTGTGTCATGCAATGCCCACAGGACAGAAGAGACTATCAGATCCCCTGGAACTGGAGTTATGGACAGTTGTTAGCTGCCATGTGGGTGCTGGGATTCGAATTCGGGTCTTCTGCAAGAACAACCAGTGTTCTTACCTGCTGAGGCATCTCTCCAGGCCCCATAACCAGTCTTTTAATTAACTTGTTAATAAGCCTTCTCTCACTTGAAATGTGTAGGGAAGGAGCTGGGGTTGGAAGAGGAAAGCTTGTGCTTTGGGGGGCTAGGGATGTGGCTCAGTTGGTAGAGCGTTTGCCTGGCATGCAGGAAGCCCTGAGTTCCACCCCTAGCACTGCATAAAACCCGGCATGGTGGCGCGCGCCTATCATCCTGGCATGGTAGAGGCAGAACTGTAAGTTCAAAGTCATCATTGCTACACATGCCCTTATGCAACCTTATACCGGAACATCTAGACATACAAGGTCCACTGTAGGCAGCAGGTCTGGGGAGCTGAAGGAAGGAGGACACAGGCTTGCTTGGAGAAAGACCAGGCAGCTACAGGGGTCAAAGCCAAGCCCTGCACCTCCTACTTGGGGTTTGAAGGCACAGTTGGAAGTGTGAGGCACACATGGTAAAGAAATGAATCCTGACCTCAGAAATCAGGAAAGAAAAACCCAAGAATCACAGAAAAAAGAGGAGATAAAAGGGAATCCCAGACTGTCTGCCCACCTACACCCAGGAAGGACCCCTAAGGTCATCTACCCTCAGAACACACACAAAGCAGCACATGCCCGTCTGACGGCTGGGGGATGGCTCAGTGCGTAAAGTGCTTGCCATGCAAGCAGGAGGACCTGAGTTCAGAGACAGGCAGATCCCTGGAGCTCACTGGCTGTCTAGCCTAACCTACTTGTCGAGTGTCAGGCCAGTGAGAGATGCTGTCTCAGAAAGCAAGGTGGACGATGCCTGAGGAATGACACCGAAGGTTGACCTTTGGCCTCCACACATGCTCAGTCACACACACACACACACACACACACTCCTGAACATAGAGACCATTAAGCAAACAGAAATTGGAGTTGGAGCCTCTCAGGTCACCTTGCTGAAAGAAAATAATACTGAAAGAAACATGTTCCTACTCTGGCTAACCTCCCTCCCTCCTCTACAATGTTCAGCATACAATCCACACTCCAAATAAAGGGCCGAAATGACAGAAAGGACCACCCCCAATCCCAAGATGAAGCCAACATGGGGACTAACGATAGTTCTTTCATTATGTCACAACTATTCTCAAGTAAAACAGCTTGGTATGGTGACATAATCTACAATTCAAGGACCCAGGAGGCTGAGACAGTAGGATTTTTAGGCCAACCTAGGTGTGTGGCACCACACCTGGCTCCCAAACTAGTTCTTAATGTGTGGAGATTTCACCAAAAAAAATAAGAAAGCCTATTAGAAAGGAACAAATGGAAGTTTCAGAACTGAAAACTGCAATTTTACAAATAAGAAGCTTGCTAAATGTGACAGGCACCTTTCATCCTGGCACTAGGGAAGCAGAGGCAGGTGGATCTCTATGAGTTTGAGGCCAGCGTGGTCTACATAGTGGGCTCCAGGCCAACTAAGGCTAAGGGAAACTCTGTCTTTAAAAAAAAATGTTTGCTAAAGAGACGTAAGAGCCGAGCACTATGACTAATACGAGTTGTGACGGTTAGTTTTAATTGTCAACTTGACGCAGTCCAGAATCACAGGGAAGGGAGTCTTACTGAGACACTGCCTAGGTCGGTGGCCTGTGGGCTTGTCTGTGGGGGTTGTCTTGATTCTGTTAGCTGAAGTGGGAAGACCCACCCACCTGGGTAGCACCATTCCCTGGGCAGGAGAGTCTGAACTGTTTGAAAAAGAGAAAGAGGGTCTGGAGAGCTGGCTCAGCAGTTAAGAGCACTGGCTGCCCTTGCAGAGGACCTGGGTTTAGTTCCCAGCACCCACATGGTGGCTAACAATCATCCATAGCTCCAGTTCCAGGGGATTGGACATGGTCTTCTGGCCTCCACGGGCACCAAGTACAAGGGGTGCACTGACGTACATGCAGAGAAACACTGATACGTATAAAATACAAATAAAATAAATCTCAAAACTTAAAAAAAGAGGAAGGAAACAAGAAAGGAGTGAGCACTGGCATGCATACATGAATTAATTCATCTCTCTCTGTCCTTGACTGTGGATGGGAAATGACGAGTTGCTTCAAGAGCCTGCCTTGACCTCCCCACAATGACAGGCTATAACCTCGAATCCTGAGCCAGAAAAACCCTTTCTCCCCTAAGACGCTTCTGTTGGAGTATTTTATCACAACAGGCAAGGAAGTGAAAACAGAAAGTGAACAGAGAGAGAGAGAGAGAGAGAGAGAGTTGTCAGAGGGTACCAGTTACTCAAGAAAAAAACCCTGAAGAGACAATAGCTAATAAGCCACAATTGGCACACACAAGATGTCAGATGATAACCACGCACAAACATCACACTGTAGTATACCACAGTCACTGCTGACAGCCAACGCAGGGACATACTCTGGTCAGCAGCAAAAGAAATCTGTCCTGCTATATTTGGGATCTGATGTGACCCCCTTAAAAAAATGATTGTGTTGGAACCTTTAAGATGATGTGGGGCTTCACCTGGGGAGATGGTTCAATCAGCTAAGCACTTGAAAGAGGACCTGAGTGTGGTCCCTAGAACCCACATTTAAAAAGTCCAGGCATACCTGGGTGTGGTACACGCCTTTAATCCCAACACTTGGGAGACAGAGGCAGGTGGACCTCTGTGAGATGGAGACCAGCCTGGTCTGCATAGCAAGTTCCAGGCCAGCTGGGGCTACAGGGAGACCCTGTGTCAACAACAACAACAAACCCAAAGTAGAAATCCCAACAGGAACTACAGTGTTCCTTGAATAATGGCAACATGTCAAAATGTGTGAGATGCAACTACAGACATGTTTTGAGAGCAGTTTATAACTTTGAACAATAACTCTACTAGAAAATAAGAGTCCCCAATTCAATGGTGCAAACATCTGCCCTACAAAACATAACAAAGAGCAGAAATCAATGAAACGGAAGGAAAAAAAAGGGAGGAAAGAAATCAAAGGCAGAATTCCTCTGGTGCCTCAGACACAGTCTGTTCTCCCCCCACTCCCCCCTCACTGCACCTGTCTCTCAGTCACTATATCACCATGTCTCTCTCCCTGGAAATTGCCAATCTGAAGTAGCCTCTGGTCCCCAAGCCTGGATCAGAGCCTTCCTTGGGCTCCTGTGGACCCCTTGCTCAACATAGGGCTGCACTTAATGGTGACATGAAGGCAGCCATGGGGACACCTCTTAGAGGAAAGCAGATCAAGGTCCCCATCACCCACAGTCACCAGCACCACTACAATTTGGGCAAGGGCTGAGCTAGGCGACACTGGCTCCTCCTCATCTCTGAGCCTCAGTTTCCTTATCTGTGTGACGAGTCCATAGCACCCACCTGCCAGCCAGCCACACTCACCCATCAAGCTCTGTCGCTCCTCCTTCTTTCGAGCCTTCTGCTTGGCTTCCAACTGTACCACCGATAGGAGTGGCCCCACCGTGGGGCTAGGGAGGGCGCTGGCCGCAAAGCGAGCCAACAGGCCTAGTCCACTCTCCTCCAGGCCCGGAGACAGGGCCCGCTCCTGGGTGCCCAGCCTATAACTACCACCAGCTTCCTCCTCCTCTTCCTCTTCCTCCTCCTCCTCCTCCAGCTCTTCCTCATCCTCGTCCTCCTCCGAGCTCTCATCTAGCATGCAGAAAACAGGGAAGAAGTCAGGGTTCCAGCCTGGGTGCATGGCACCCCCCACCACCTCCCACCACCCAAATTGGCTCCAGCCTCTGCCCTCACTGAGGACAGCTGGGAAAGGATCCAGAACCACCCCACTGTCCCACCCATGGCCCATGGCCTCCACCATTTGCCCACACAGGGGCAGTATGGACAGCCTGGGGAAGGAGGAGGGCAACTCTGGGTGTCAGGGTTGGCTTCTTGGGGAGGGGGGGCAGCACCAACATGCACCTGTGCTGTGGGCAGGGGACAGACACACAGACAGACAAGGACAGGAGACAACGCTCGTCACACACACACACACACACACACACACACACACACACACGCCCCAACGTAGACATGGAGGCTGGGAGAAGAGGGAGGGAAGGAAAGCGAGGCAGAAGGTGGGGGTCAGGCTCAGGCTGGGGGATCCAGGCAAGGGACCAATGGCATTTTGGCCAGCTGGAGGCCTGGGGGCTGTCAGCAGGAGAAGGCAGTTTGATCTTTCCTGGAAAAAGGAGCAGGGGACCCCTCCACAGTTTAAGTCTTGAGTAGAAGAGAATCCAACACCCTCATGCTGGGCAACCTCTCTGAGCCTAAGGGAGACCCTCTAGCCCACCAGTCCAGCTAAGAGAGTCTACAAAGGATCTCACGTGGCATGGCCAAGTGTGGTGGCAGATACCTGTTATCCCAGCACTCGGGAGGCTGAGACACGAGGACTGTGAGTTCAAGGCCAGCCTGAGCTACACAGTGAGACTTTTAAAGAAAGAAAAAATAAACAGGGCCAGTTATGGTTCTGGACTCCTAGACAGCCCAGAGCTTTTGGCTTCAGTCGGGGTAGGGCACCAGGTGTTATCTGCCTCAAGAGCCAGAACACTGGGAGCCATTGACTAAGAGTGGGGTCCAGGTAGGGTTGGCTATTCTGTCTTATGAGGAATGACAAGACATGCATATCCTAGATGTGGGGGTCAGACAAAGAAAAGAGGGTGGCCAACTACACATTCTCCTGCTAAAGCCTTCAGTCACCGCTTGGTTAGATGAACTAGAGGCTCCAAGTGTCCACCCCCAGGGGTGCCAGAGGGTAAAGTACTATCTGCCCCCTATGGGAGGAACCCCCAGTTTCTGCTGGGCCAGCTTGGAAGAAGAGGTGAGGATAGCTAAGGAGAGTCTGCACAGGGGCTAGAGAGAGGGAGGCAAAGAAAGGGAGAGAGGGAGGAGGTTGGTTAAGGGGGTGCGAGGTGGGAGGCGTTCCCGGAGTGATGGATGAAGCAGGCTGGGGATGCCAGCAGGGCAGGCAGGGGCAGGCAGGCAGTGCGCACTTGCGATCAATCACATTGCGACGGTCACATGGTTCTGTCTCCGCCCCAGTGGGCCACAGCAGCAAAGCAGGCTAAGTGTAGGCAGACTTCGACAGCGCCTGGGTAACCCCACATCAGGCCTCCCTGGGGTTGGCCAATTTGGGGAGGGTGGGCAGGGGAGGGGAGGGTGGCTGGCTGGGATGGGGGTCTGGGAATCTCCCCCTTATAAAAACTTCCCCTCTGTCCTGGTTGCTCAGGTGTGGAGACTGCAATTCCAAAACATTCTTTCCAAAAGGGTTCTCGGGCAGCAGCATCACAGTGAGGAAGGCAGGCTTAGAGTCCCTTACTCTGGGTTTCTGAAAGCCACCGTCAGACCTCCAGAAAGCCAGGGGCAGGTCAATCATAGCACTTGGACACTGTAGAACATTCTAGAAAGTAGAAGCCAAAATAGGTGCTTTTTCCCCATGGAGGGGTGCTGATTATCCTGGGGTCTCCTGGGGTCCTCCAGACCCCCAACCATGGTGCTTGGTCAAGCCTCACGCTAGTCTGATAGGACCAGCATGCACAGGACCACAGGGAACAGAGGGTCCTGAGGCAGGGCAAGAAAGAATTTCTGGAATTGCATATGCTTATGGATCCACAGAGCTTGCCAAGGTCAAAGGGGGAAAAAACACCCAACAAAGATACCCACGGGAATGCAAGGGAGAAAAATACTTTTTATTATAGAAATATATGTATATTTAAAATCTTGGCTCAGAACAAGGTGTACTGGGCTGTTGTCATTGGTGGCTGGACTTCCCAAAACCTGGTCAAGGCCAAGGTGGTATGCTGCTGCCAGACTCGGTGGGGGCAGACCCCGAGGAGGGTGGAGTAAACATAAGAGTAGAAAAGGAAAGGATTTTTGCCTACCTACGGAGCAACGAGCCTCAAGCTCAGTAACTCGCTACGCCGTCTGCCCTACTCCCAACCTTCGCTTTGCGTCCATAGTGCAGCGTGAGAGCAAATGCGAGAGACCGTAACAGACACTCAAAGCATCATGGGTAGGGGTCAAGGGTTGGAGGGATGGTCAAGCTGCTGGGAGGAGAAAGCAGACACACTAGAAAAGCCAAGCCAATTAAGTGTTTTAGTACCAAAGGGGTAGGAAGGCCCTGTGACCCAGTATCCCCTGGGACCTTACCAGTGGACTTTGCACTGAGTGAAGGAGGCAAGCTAGGCAACCAAGCCCTCACCCCTCACCCCTCCAACTCCCCTACTCTGGCCTCCGTCCCTTAGCATTGCTATAGCTAGCCCTGAGGTCCCTTCCTAAAAGGGCTGGGAGGGGGCTGCCTGCTTTTCTGTGGGGGTCTGTACTAGAATAGGAGGGCTCAAAAACTTTGGGGATGGAACCCTGACTTTAAGGGCATGTATAGGGAAGGGGACAGAGGGAAACCACCCCAAGTCAGGGAGATCAGGAATAGAGGTCAACCAGTGTCATCCACAGATGACAGGGTGGGGAGACCTCTTCGTGGCCCAGGTTGTATTGGCTCCGATGTTGCAGCCAGGAGAACTCCCCAAATGGCACCAAGATTCCTGTGTGCCATCACTCACCCAAAACCCCATCTCTGCCAATTTGGAAGGCAGGTGTGGGAAGAAAAAAGGACAACCAGAAACTGAAAAATAAGCTGGAAGATGGGAGCAGAGTCTTTGTCCCAGGTACCCAAGCCTGGGGCCATTGCAAGTACTATCCAGGGGTTGCTACCCATCTAGGGGGTCCCCAAGCCCTAGCCCTAAAGGGAACTCACCCTGAAGCAGACCCTAGACCCATGGGGTTACAAAACATCCCACTTTCTTCTCTAATAGGAACATTTTCTGATTGAAGGGCTTGAGAGCTCACAGATTTCTGACTGCAGGCTACAACTCTGACGCTGGAAATGTGGTATCAAGAATGTTCTTTGGAGAGTAAGACCCCTTGGCTGTGCTGAGGCCAAACCAGACCCAGAACTCTTGGTCCAGCACATACCCTCCAAAGAATCATGTTTTGTCCTTCAATGTGGCAACTGAGCCAATGCTTTCAAATTGAACAAGAAAAAAAAAAAAAAAAAAAACAAGCCTTTAACCTTGACCCACCCAAATGCCCTTAAAAGCAAAAAATTTGGTTAAAAAAAAGTGTTGGGAAATGAAATTTTTTTTTTT